>NC_071978.1:11881491-12055425 GCF_026283585.1 Hylaeus volcanicus | reverse complement strand
TCGCAGCCCTACTCCATATGTTTGTGATTTCACTATATTTCCTACCCCAGTAAATTCTTGATACTATTTTCTTCGCCATCCTAAACGTGGTCGCTAGTGTAGTTTGAAATAAAATTGAGCACAATCAATTTATCACTGAATAAACATGAAAATTGAACACTTCTGCTAGAGGTTTCTACCATCTTTGAAGCAATCCAGTAGAAAATAAAGCAAACCTAATTTTATTAAAGCTTCCTACTATTTTCTTCCTCAGCCCTCAGCCCTCAGCCCATCCTGAGCCCCGGTGCAATATAAAATAAAATCAAATTCCAATCGATTCATCCCTGAATACACTTGAAAATTGAACATTTCTGTCCCCTATCGTCTCTCAACCCACCCAAGAAAACTAAAACGAACGACCCTAACTTTTTGTCGCTGGCTGTATTATTCGCTTTTCTTACGTGGAGCCCCGAATGAACTTTCGCCGTGCGACACGGTGGCGGCTGAAGGAATGGTCATGAATAAAACGATACGTATCGAGTCAACCGAGCATTTGTAGTACTACACGCTGCACCCTGGTGCACGTGTGCATCCGTGTCCTAATGTGTATGGGCCGAGCGCATGCATTATTAATACGTTTTCGGCGCGGGACCTCACTCGTCCAAAACCCGTCCTCGACTACGCTTGAGGCTGGTTGGAGACGTTTACAGCCACGATGAAAGCTTTGACGTGGCTCGACGAGTCTATTTTCTTCGAAACTATGTACCTTTCGGAGTAATTGCTGCTTTTCTTGTGGCTTGGTAATGTAGAACGCGTAGTCGATAAGACAGGGGTGGTCAATTGGTAACGTAGAGCACTCTATTGGTAATTCCTTCGTTTAAATCATTGTTTAACTCGTGGTTTGGTAACCTAGACCGCATAATCGATAAGACGAGATGACCCTATTCGTAAGGTAGAGCACTCTCTTGGCAAATCTTGTGCCTAAATGACTATTTTACTCGTGGCTTTGTAATGTAGAACACATAATCGATAAGCTAGATCGTCCTACTGGTAACGTAAAGCGCTCTACAGGTAAATCCTTCACTTAAACAGGGTTCTACATTACCAAATCTTACCGGCAGAGTACTCTACCTTCTCAACCGGGTTTCTACTACTTTTTTTCCCTCGAATATGTTTGTTAGGAAACTAATAGACTCCAACTTGCAGTGTAGACACACTACATTCGATTATGTGAATAAATAAGGACGTATTTAGTATGCTATTCTTGATATTAATTTAAAGTAACCTTGATATGCAATGGAACTCACCAATAACGCCACAGTTTCGGGTTTTAGGCTGGTCATCGACGTCGTACAAGTGGTTGGAGCCGGTAGTCGATGTTCGCAACCTCTGAATGGCATGCTGCAGCGAGAATTGTAGAGAATCGTTGTCGTTTTCTGACCAAGGCTCCGTTGGCTTAATTATGTAGCTTCCTGTCGACGTTCTCACGTGGCCCGTCTGGAAAAAAAAGTATGCCAAAAATTTGGTGAGTCACTCGACCATGATTGACCTTTATCTCCTCAACGAGACACGCTATGGGCCAACTTCCCGACCACGGGCTACCGAACCGTGAAATTTCGTCCAATTGTCTTTGTAATTTCTTGCTAACTGCTTTGTAAAGCGCGCTGTAAACGTGCACGGTGAAAGTGATTAACTGGCGTTTTTATGGGGCCATTAGCCACTTCTTCAGGTCGTCAACATTCATCCTGAGAGGAGTGGATATTTATAAACTTGAAACAGTAGGTATTCAACAATTAAATTTTTGGGATTCCTACTATTTTAATATTAGAATATTAATATTAGATCGAGCAAATTTATTTAATTCGAATAGAAAGGTTATTCGTTGGCGAATTCAGTATTAAATGGCGATAGAAAGGCGTGGAAAGCGAAACGTTTCGCGGATTAGTTACCGCATTCGTTACGATTTATTTATACATGCAGTGCTGCCCTGACATAACTTCCTCGATTTGAATGTGAAACACACCAGCTACATGGGACGCCCCCGCTAAATATATACCACCCACGTAAATTCCGTCTGAGGGCAAAGCCGCGGAACAGACGAACTCGTGTAAATCAGGTGAAAATAATCAATTGAAACCGATCTCTTTGAACGTGTACAGTACCCTTCATAATTATCCAAAGAACAGATCCATTGTCACTTTCTATTAGCAAATTAATTTTATTACTTTTATTTAAACTTGCGTTTTATTTAATTCCTCAATTCTTGTATTCAACTTCATCGTCAAAGAAAAAATATACCCTCTGTTCCACACAGAAGAATAATGCAAAATCAATTAGAGTTCAGATCCTTTTATATTATTGTCAAAATAGTAACCCAATGAAATTTACGTTTCATCATATACACAGGAAAGCTTCAAGATCAGATTTATACAATAACACACACCAAGATTTTGATTTCTTTCCAATGCTCATGTTTATAGAAACCTGTTTTATTGTCTACCTATCGCCGACCCCATTCCTGAACCGTTCAACGCACACCACTAACTTTACAACCACTCTATACATTAATATGTTTCTAAGGCTGGCACAAGTATGAAATCGAAAGGGAAATATCAATGTAATCAGTAACAGGTCAATTCCAATTTTCCGTACCTCCCTTCTTGCAGGCAATATGGCGCCTACTCGGAAACAGGACTAATTAAAAAGCTTATAATTAGCCCCATCGAGAGAGCAATCGTTCAAGAGAAAAGGGACGTGCCAGGATAACTGTTTCGCCGAGACTCGAAGAAAAAGTCGACCTAATTAATTGTTCCCTCTGATTACAGGAATCTCGGTTTGAAGAGAGCAACCAAACGGGGCAGCAAGTAATGACACGCTGCGAACAACCAGCCTAAGGGTAAGCAACGGTTACTTATCGATTATCAACGCCTCCTTAACATATTTCTGCCTGCAATTTCAAAGTTTTCACCCTAGTTTTACGTATGCAGATTGCTGCTGCGATCAAAGATAGGCAAATTAAGCTTCCTCGAGGTAGGACGGGATTGGTACAGACAACTTCGATGTGGATCAACGCTGAACTTGAATTCGATCATATTTTTCAATAACTGTGTGGTAATAGGATCGGTAGAAAATTAATTAAAAAGTGTACGAAGTTATATAGCATAACTGTGACACCTAATGTATCAACCTTGCATTTGTTCATTGTTTACATTCGTTTAATTCTTGCTTTAAATTGCTCTGCATTTGCGTTTGTTTAAATTCTTCTGTGAGTAATGATACTAAATATATTTTAAGCAATTTGACAACTTCATGGTGCTGGCTGGAATGTTATAATAGTTTTATGATAATATCAAATACATTTTAAGTTGATTATACTCAGTAAAGGGGTTGAAAATAAAATAAGTTAAAGTGCCTGCCATCTTCTCGTGCTTTGGTTGAGGATACTACCGATGAACTTTATTCGAGATAATGTGATTATTAGTAGCGTTGACATTAAATACAATTTGTGTTTGTTAAACTGACCTAAGGGGGTTGAAAATAAAATAAGTTGAAAGACTAGTGCATGCCAACTTCTCTTCTTGGCCTCTGTCATCCGTTCTCCGATAAAAAAGAGGCGGCAGGACAAAGGGGATCCCAACGAGAAAGCGAAGGAGTATGCTTCTGATGTAAGTTGCCACCGCGAGGACCGAAGACAACGGCTGTGCTTTCAACTGTCATTGCCGTCAGTGGATTACGACAGCCGTAAACGGGCACCCTGTATAAACCACCCGAGGAAAAAGAAGTTCACCTTTCGAATGTCGTTTCATTCAGTCCGCAGCGAGGGGACCAACGGGAACCCGCGAGCGACGAAATGAAGGAGGGGGATGAAATTTATTGCACGGGTGGAAGTCCGTCTGATCGTCGATCCTCGTTTCCTTTCGCGATTGTCACGGCAATGTTTCATACCTTTTGCTCACGACGCCTTTGCGCGCGTGCACCAGCGTGTTTACCGTGGGAGAAAAAATATTGCTCGAGTAAATATGGCCCGTGTTCCTTGCTGGTTTATTCGGGGAGGAAAACGGAGATAATGTGGGGCCTCAGGAATTTATGCTGGGACCGAAAAGGCTATTGAATATATTTTCACTGGTGCTTTCGCTGCTTGCGGGATTGTTGATGATCGATACTCGAAGATACATGGCGAGTCTTTGGTATTCTTGGCTCGTGCAGTGCTGGCAGCCATTTTATTTTCTTCTTGGGATAGTATTCTGTACATATTTCATTTTTATTTTTTTCTACCCTGCTAATGTGTGGGAATTATATTTTATTTGTCCTGTATTGTTCATATGCAAGTATTGTAGCTTGTGAGTAAAATGTTTCCTTTCTACCTCGAGTTTCCATTGAATCTAGTGTTGCTGTTTGAATTTGTTTAGGATACTTAAGCGAAATCATCTGGACTAAAAATGGATTCGATGTATAGACAAAATAAAGTTTTAATAGTGATTTCAGGTCGAAGATATTTCATCCGCCAGTAGACTGGCAATATTTACGCGATCCGTTCGTAAACAGTGAATTTACTGGGGCTGCGAAATTAGAGAGAAATTTAACTGCTTTAAATTTTTGTTTGCACAACAAATATCCTATAAAATATTCTTCAACAAAAGTTTCTATAAAGCACGACCAAAGTATGTGTACTCAAAATATCTTGGAATCCACATACGAGCCTGAGGTAGAAAGAATTCCATAAATAATTGAAACAATTCCGCGAATAATTCAATCGATCCATAAAGAATCGAAGCAGCTCCATAAAAATACGTCAGATGAACCGTTTCAAGAAATCTCCTTAAAAAAAAAATGAGAACCAGTCTTTTGTTGAAATGCCTCGACGTCCATGATTAAATTCAGCGAGGCCCATAATCGCTCAGCTCGAACGCGACGAATTCCATTTACAAAAAATCTGGGTTAAGAACGTTTAATTCCTCGCGAATTAATTAATTTGTGAGGCAATGTTTCTCAAGCGACATGGTCGACGCCATAAGTGTTAACAAATGGCGTCCAAGTAAGGCGGCTCAGCCCCAGGACGCTGTTTGTTTGTCCTTTGCGAATCGGTCATAAAATAAATAAGATTTCTACCGAATCGCGAAGTCACACCGCGTATAACCAGAATCGGCTATGACGAGATTCCAAGCTCGCTTCCGATTTATTGACTCACCGATCAAACACTCCGAAGAAGCCTCTCCGCGGGATTTGTTTGCACGGCCGAAAGTCTGGGGGCTTAAACGCTTCCGTGCGTCTGTGGAAACAGGCGTTAACTCGCGCACGCTTGGACGAAAGTGTGTCGAATGGATTAGCCGTGACGTGTAAAAGTTTGTTGCCCTCGATGGTGCTTGAGGGAAGGTTCATCTTCTTGCGCGTGGTGGTGCTTTTTGGTCTATCCATTTCGTGATCTATTTTACGTATTTTCATATATTTTTATGTACATCATGAATATTTATACATTTTACATGTATTTCTATTTATTTTCTTGTATTATATCCTATTTTACATACTATGTATTTTTAATAATTTCTATGTACCTTACGAACTTTTATGTTCGAATTTATTTATGTTCTTTTTGAATAGCACCTTGAGCCATAAACTTCTTCTTCCATTATAGATCAGTAGGAACCATTTTACGACAATGCAGAATAAATTTCAAAGGTACAAGAATATTTCGAGCCACTTGAGGCAGATCGTTATGGCGTTGAACTCTTTGCTATGCGTATTATATATTCCTGACAGCATACATTTACCGTTTTATGGCACCAGTGTATCTGTGGATTACATCCTATGGCATTGGACGAATAATAAATAGAATATGGACATTAAAAACTGAAATACAAGCAGGATTATTTTTATTCGAATGCAATGATTGTAGTTTGATGGAATATGTAGCTTGTCACACGTTTGCAACATTATAGAAAATATGAGATTATATATGTGTGACAATACAGTGAAGTTTAAAGCGCCAGCTTGGGACTGAGAGACTCGTAGATATTGGTAGATTGATCTCAAACGGTGTGGCTTTAGTATCTCTTGGAAGTTCAAGGTTGGCAGTTCCAGAAAGTAGTGGAGGTCACCACGCGTCTCTTAGACAGGGAACTTACACATCTCTTATTGCCAGAGAGGATTTCCTATTTACAGAATTATTCTTTCGTTGTACTCGTTACACATACCTTCCCATTTTATTCTTTCCAAATTTCAATGGTGCTTCGATAACAATTTAAAAAGAATAAAATAGAAAAATCGACTGTTTTCCAACAGAATCTTGTATCTATCACTACTGGAAACGTCGAAATGATTCGATACCATCGTTGCTTCCTCGTTTTTAATATTAGAAACGACTCCAGCCAATGCACCACCTAAATTACTCCGTCGGGGACTTGTAACAGAGCAAGATGGAGGGGAAGGGAGAATTGAATGGCCATCGGTGGTATCGTACGCCCGGTGCATTTGCGATTTGCATTCCTGCAGGCGTGCACCTCCTCGTCCGTGGCTATCCGATGGCACAAAGACTGACTTCAGGGTTACTGAGAACTCTTGGCAAGAACGCTGTTTTTCTCTCCCTCTCCCTCCCTCGTTCGTTCCTCTTCCCACTCACTCTCTTTTTGCCTTTTCGACCGGCGAACGCTGGCAACGACCTCGAAATACACCGCTGGAACAACTCATCGACCTTTCGACGAGTACAGCTGATCCATCAGCCGTTTTTCCTTTCGATGACCGATTATTTTCGAACCTCTCCCTCCCGAGGAAATTGATTTCCTCCACGGGGGCTTTTTATTCAGTTTTTAGCGCCATCTTTTGCTTTATCTATATTTTTTGAGGAAGGTATTAGGTACAGGGTAGTAAAATAGTTTTGGAAAGAAAAATGAGAGAGTGTTATTGCAGTAAAATGTGTAACTTTTTAAACCTGGTCTCAGTAATTACCCTGACTGTAATTACGGTACGTATCAGAGGATGCTGCGCCAATTTTCTCGCGACAGGATTGTATTTATGACAAGATGGATTGGTTTTAGACTTGTTTTTGTTGTCGAGTAGTTAAATACCTACACAATCAAAAATTGAATATACTGATTGGAATTGGAATTAATTTCGCACGTAATCGTTTAGTGCGATTTCTTGAAATCCAAACGGGAATAAATAGAAAGTGTCGCAGAATCGCCACCCTCGGGACAGCGGGATCCACTTTCATCATTTTAAAATACAGTTTCACTCTCTCCACTTGAATTACAGTCTGACTTTCGCCACCCTCGACACCCATTCCCAACGATCGCGTCTCCGACGACCAGGAACCGCGCTACGTCACATCTCGTTCTGCTCAGCCGAATAAGTGAAATTTGATCTCCGCCCGATTGAGAAAATTTCAGTTGACATTTATTCGGTTGCCACGAAGCCCTGCATAATAATTGTAACTGTAGAATCAACTTTCTCCTCGAAAGCGTCGCGTAATCTATTTTTTCGATCGAAATTTATCGTCGGAATTCGCGATTCGCAGTCGTTGAATCCATTCGAAAGGGTCTCTAAAATATCGTTTATGCTGCATGGTAATTGAAAAATGTACATTGTAGTTGAAAACGACTGTAACAGTATATTTCTGAGGGGAAGAATTATTTTTTGAATCTTTCATTTCCCCTAGAATTTTCTCTTTGTTAGAAATTAAACGTGGAATCCATTTCACCTGTGCAATTAAATTCCAAGTTATTAGAATACTGGTATTTCTTCATTTTACTAAAAGAAACTCAATATTGTAATGAAGATGTATTGAAAAATCGAGAGGGAATTAATACACAGAGCTACAAACAAGGACGCATGCCTAAGTATACCTATTAATCTCACCCTATTAATAATCTAACCTTGAAGACACCATAAAAGAAAGTGATCCAGTAATAAGAAATGAAAAAGAAAAATAACAACGAACGTTAGTAATATTCCAGAATTCGACCATCTCATGCTAAAACGCGCTAGAAAGCAGGTACAGCCCTTGTTCGTCGCATCTGTTTTGGAGCACGATTTTATGCGATATGTTTTATGCGTTCGATGGGTAACGAGGATACAATGGCGGCTTCTGGGTGGGCTACCGGCCTTAAAGTTTCCAATGCGAGCCAGAGCAGGTCTCTACATCCTGTGCACACGCAGGATACTTCAAAAGGAATCGATACCAACGTGTGCGGCGTTCTGGAGCCCCTTCGCGTTAAATATACATAAATATACAAAATAATTGTCGCCAGGGTCCGGTAATGGCACCATTGCAAATTCAATGCTTCGAATTTATCTAAAATATTAATTCTTGAATTTTCTGTACTGATTTACTTTAGTTAAAAGAATATTTAAACTCTTGAGATAAAAATACGCTGTCTTACTTTAATATGGTACATTTTTCAATTCTAGAAGGTATTGTGATCGTAAATAATATTTTTCAAGAGGTGAAGTATGGAACAAAGTTCAACAGAAGAGATGCAGCGTTTGGGAACCCTGCCAACCATGCGTTGAAGTCACCAGAGCTCCCAATCCCAAAAGCCTTCCTCTACTACAACCAAGACATCATTAATTACTCAACAGTATAATTTCCTTCTCCCTTTCTTCATCGAGTTTCGTTAAAAACGACCTCACACCTGATGCCTCGCTTTATCCCCTAATTACGCTATTTTACACGAGGAACCCAAGATCGCCTGTTTGCATAATCGGTGGTCACTCAGGCTGCGGATCCAAAGGTGGCTGTGTTAATCAGCCAACGACGTGCAAACGTTGTGTAAGCGCATAATTGATTAATGACGACTAAACGAAGCGGTTCGTGCTCACGAGTGACCTAATTGTCAGCGGCTACGACTTTCTTCCAGCTGCTAACGATCTACCGGCGCTCCTGTACCGATAGAGACCGAGGTATTCGCAATTGAACACGTTCAAACGCTCCGGCACGTTCATTTGTAAATTAATTTGTTTTCGGTACTCTCGAATGAAGCATAGAGATCATAGAAACAATTAATCATACAGAGTAGGAACACTTACAGATGATAATAGCACTTGTTTTAACAGCTCTATCAGGAGATACAAGCACTGATCGTGTTATTGAAGAGGGAGATGGTGTTATTACAGAGAAAGAAAAAGGTTCTTCGAGATTTGGTGAGATATTTCAAAATTGCTAAGATCTGAGGATATTTAGTAACTATCATGGCCTACTTAAGATAGCTTTAGTGACTCAATCAGGAGTTTGAAGAATATCTGCTCTACCCTTTCTTAAACAACGAAAACGCACGTAACGAAAGTTATTATAAATGAAATTTCCCAACTTTCTTGTTCCATAAGAATTTTGTATAAAGTCCATAATAACCGAGATATCGATCCTTCGATGCAGTAACAGAGTCCTAAACTATCTATGCTCTCAGAAATATAAAAGGGAAATCTGCTCCTGATATATAGCGCACCTAAACGGTGATTTGTCGGTAGAATTCAATTTCTTTTGTACCTCCACTTCGTTGACGCGTTCATCAGCCCACGCAAACACTTGTCAGTGGATAGGAAACGATCAAGTGGCGGTGTAGGACTCTCGAATGAAGAGGCACAGAGGAAGAGATCCACGAACGACGGGGAGCCCAATCAAAGCAGCCGAAACATCATCGTGGACCTTTGGAGAGAAATTCCCCGATTAATTTCGCCTATTACATTGCACATTTCTGCCAAGGACGTCAGGTTCGTAGGAAACTGGTCGCGCCGGGTCGAGCCGCGGATTCGCGTTCCTGGAGTCGTGCCAAAACGGACGGCAGCGGATTTTTTTGTCGGAAGCTCGCTCGAGCGATGAAAAGGAGCCGCGGGACAAAGCGAAGAAAGCTCTACCTTTGGACCCTCTTCGAGAGATGATGCGAGGATCTCGCCTATTTATTTACGGCTCGGTAGCCAAGTGGAAATTAAGGATTATAAATATTTCTTTGAGAGAAGAACTGGACGGAAAGTATCGTAGAAAGTTGTTTTTAAGGGAGGTTTTAATAAATGATTTGCGGGAGCATTCGTTACTACAAAAAAATATATATATATATACATGTCGAATTGAATAACCTCCTGTTTTTCATAGTCGGTTAAAAAATAATAGGATGCACGTGTTTCCAACCACAGCATGGCCTTCTTCAAGTGTCCAATATAACTCAATTCAAGAGTATAATATAACTAGAACAATTAAAAGACCAGAAAACAAAAATAAAATAATTCTGTACATGTATTATGTATCGTTTATTTTATTTTTATTTCATTAATGTACATTTGATTGTACTAAACTGTAAAGACCATGAAATGGTTCAACAAAATGCTCATCTGTCTTCGATGAAGTCAATGAATTTTAATTCATGTTCTTGTTAATCCCAGAAACTGTAAATTTTAAGAGCTTCGAAAAGCCTAAATTATAAAACGCGTTACTTCTTAAATTTAATAAACAGTCATTAAGATTTCTTCCTCCATAAGAAGAAGAATCACCGAGGAGTTATTTATCACCCAAGAGCTAATAATTATAACGTAGCAAATTTGTTTTAATAACTCCATAGTTGAAGACAGCACTTCGTCATTTTTTATTGCGAATCGTATAATGCAGAGAAAGATTAAACAAGGAAACGATGGCGTTAACCTGTCAACGCTATCTAGCGTAACGAGCGCCATTGCTAAAGCGTTTCTCTTCCGGTGTTAGGAACGCACGAAAATTCTTGTTGCTTTTGAGCTGGTATTTTAACGATCCGATAAGTAAATAAACCTGGGCCCCCTGTAACTATCAATCAACCGGTTCGATTATGTAGCAACAACGTTTTCACTTTCTATTCGCAAGAAGGCGAATAAATATTCGAGCGAGGAATTGACGAACGGGGTGAAAGAAACTCTAATGAGTCGCGACGCGAAAAAGCCTTGAATTCAGGGGACTGACGTTTTCAATGGACGAGCCCTTCACTCTTTGTTGAATAGAGACATGCAATTCCCGATAGAAATTGTGATATCGAATGGTGGAATCTAGCCGGTCGATTGAAGTTTAATTACATGATGTGAAAATTGCCGCAGCTCAACGTATCATTAATCGAAAGGTTCTTTTTACCTTTTCAACGTTGCGTGAATGTCCAAGTTTCTTCTGAATTTATTTGCATTTATTTTTTATTGATTTTGCAATTGTATAATCATACTTTGATTCTCTCAGCTTTATTTCTACCTGCATATATTCTATATCCTTTTCATTAAGAAAATAACTAGTGTTAAATTTCCAAAAATTTGTGTATTAAATCGAATGCCTCAGTTCCATAATAAATAAATGAATAAACGGTTGAATAATTTGTCAAGTCACAACGTAAAACACTTTCTAACAACCAACATCCCAATTAAAGCGCACTGATACGTAACGAAGAGCATGGCGCGCATGAATAATACAGGCTACGTCCGATTTCTTTTGTCGCAGCGATTTTTAAATGGCGCTCGACGTCGACGAACAAGAACAGCGTGTTTACAAGAGAAAAGCCTGAAGAATCCATGAGTCACGATTGTTATTTTAAATATGACAAGAGTCCGTGTTTGTTTGAATTTCAGTCACGAGCCGTTAAGTCAAATCGTATCGTAATTATCTCTGCCTTCACCTTCGAGCTGGTCACTGTAAATCGTACGTGATTTCGATGACGCCATCTCGATCGCAGATCGTAAGGAGAGCACGCGCTGTTAAATATCGTTCACACATACGCATACACTCTCGACGAATTCGCGGGAGTCATTACCGTGACGATAAAAAAAAAATACTCGATCAATCCTTCCATACACAATTCATTGGTTATTTACGTAAAATCAAATGACGACTTTGGTATCTATAGTTGAACGTGTAATAACTCAACTGTTTAATTATGAAACTGGTCTCTACATTTAGTTGTGTTAATGGATATTAAATTGGCTATAAATAGACATTTATAGAATTATATTTGGAACCAAGCTTTCTAATGAACCGATCTCCACTTTTAATTGAGACAAATAAAATTGTAGACAAATATATATTGAGCTTGCTATTGTATAAATAAATACTGAGCTTATATCTACTGTATAAATATAATTAAAAATAGAGTAAGGACTATGGATAGTGAATGTGATTGGACATACTGATTCCTTTTATACCGATTAGTACAATCGCCGATAATGGCAATACCAATGCTCTACAATTTCCGCCGAATAATCTAAATGACCGATCTCGAAAACGAAAACACCTGTTCAGTTATCGAATCGCCAATAAAAAAAAAAATGCAAACGGGAATCAGTGTGGTTCGCTAGCAACACAAAATAGTTGCGAGATCGCGCGTGAAGTTAATCAAGCTATGACGCAACCCGGTCTCGTAAAGTTAATGGAAAGGAATCGAAATAACCTGACGTAACCGCGATCGCCATTAAACATTAGAAATTAGAACCATGGTCTGCCAGGCCCAAGTGGTTTCAATTCTTTCTCTGTTCCCTTCATTTTTTTTATGCTGGCTATTCATGCTCCAGAAATGTATGTGATATCTCGCTTACCATCGTTTGTACGACAAAAGTGCATATAACAAAAGTTGTTGCTAATTAAATTTTCAAACTTTCTCGTTCCATACAAATTTTCTCTACAATCGATATTAACCGAGATATCAAGGTATGGAGTCCGACTAATGTATTCATATCTCAAAAAAGTGAGAGACAAAGCGTAGTATATCAAAGAACCGTGAAATAATTTCTTCCCTCGAACAATATTTCTCGTTTCAAGCAGCGTCGGGCAATTCAGCCGGTTGCTGGATAAACTTTCGATCGTTATCGATCGAATGCAATAGGTGGCTCGAGAGCTTTCAATTCCGAAAGACAGGCGATATTTTCAGGTTCGTCGGGTGCTAGCTTGAGCGCTGCGGCTCGTAAAAAACCGGAACAGCCCCTAAACGGTGCGTTAAAGCGACGCTCTACGGCGACATCACGCAGAAACTCTGTAATCGTAAATCGCGACGGAGCCGCGAGTCCCGGTGTGCAAACAGCACGGCGCAGATAGAAAAACCAGTTCCAGGCCGGTTAACGCCGGGATAATAACGCTCCATAGTCCCAGATCGACGTTGAAACGCGATCGAATCGACCGTCCTCAAAGCGACCCGCGTATCTGGTGCCTTTAATTGCGTGAGCATCGAATGGTTATCGCCACTTCCCCGCGATTATGAAAACATAAGGTTCCGTGGCGACCGCGTTTGATGCACCAGGTGTTCGTATAAACTCGAAAGGCGTAACCTACTCGCTAATTAAATGCCACGACCACGTCGATGCAGAAACAAGGGACGACTAATTGCGCCAGGACCTGCCTGCGACCAGCAGGTTAGGTCCTGGCGCTCGTTAAGGCTGAGCAGTCTGGATAAAGGTGGTCGAGACTTGGAGATGTTTGAGATTTTTTGGAGGAGAGACTGTTGAGGGTGGCATTTCGAATTTTGTAAGGGTGTTTGTTTATGGTTTGGTGAGGTATGAGAATTTTGTCAGGTGTCAGTGACTTTGTTTGTTGAAGTAGTGCCTCGTTGGATAGAGTGAGTGCAAACAAACGATTGGCGTGGTAACTCGTTCTAATTTTTCCATTCTGCATAAATGTTATTGACTGGAATCAAGGAAGTATAGTATATTAAGTAAGAAATTCGATATTGGTACTTGAGTTTGTAAGCTTCTCGAGCAATATAAATTTAACGTTCTTTATAAACGTATCAAATTTCATTCCTTCCACAAATTACAAATGGCTGAAGAAACCGTGCTTGAAGACGATTTGCAAAATGGCCCCGATATCTCCCCCGCGCATAAACAGACGGGGCATTTGAGGTTCACCCGCTATAAATAAACGAGCAAAGGGAACACGGAGCTCGCTATGGTTAACGCGATGTCATTAATTGAAAGTACATCGTTGCTTCTACGGTGACGTTAATATTTCAATCGTTGGCCGCGTATCGTCGCCGTGGACATCTCGAATCTGGTTTACGATCCTCTTTCGTCTCTCATTATGAGAAATTTTACGACGCTGGTCCGTTGAAATTGCCCGGTTCGCAGATTTCTCTCGTTGAAAGCTGGATTCGCGTTAATGAACAGGGACAGGGGGTACGCGAGGACCGCGATAATCAACCTTTATAAAAGTCTCCCACGCGCGCCTATAAATCGTTGCGTTAGTTTACGAGACACCAGCAACGAGATCGTATCGCCATCCAGCCGTTCAACGCCATGATGTCACTGCCCTCTGGAGACAACATTCCATCCGTTCCAGCTACCAAAATTTATCGAGCTGATAATTGCTCGCGATAGAAAAAAAAAACTTTGACCATCCACGACGGAAGCAAGTTTTTATGTTTTAAGAAATTAATTTCAACGTTTCGCTCAACAATTCGCTTCTCTAGCCAGGCTATTTCTGGGAAACGGCAACGAACGGGGAAAAGAGAGGAGAGATGCGATTTGCGCAAGATCTATGGATCTCAAGCGTGATAAGAAGACTAATAGGGATCGTGACTGTTATCCGAGACAAGTTCCGCGATACTTCGTGAATAAAGATACCTGGATGTTCGCAATACTGCTTCAGTTTCCATTCCCTTCGTCTGGAAGACGCAAAAATGCAGTTCTTGTTACTTGCGATGCATTGTACGTTCTATTTATATAGTTTTATTATATGGGCACACCCAATTTTATATTTATTCGCGACTTTACACGTTAAGTATAAAATTGATGTAGAAATATTGAAGTCATTGAATATTCCTCGAAAGGGGTTACAATAGTTTCTGAAGTCTGCATTTATAAACTGGCTCCTGTGTCATAAACCCTCTTGAACCTCCTCTGAGAAAGAGAAAAGATTCAATGACTCTTAAATGAATAGCAACAAATAGTATTACGTCATTGAAAATGGTTACATGTAGAATGAATTAAACACATAAGAGCAAGGCAAAATGGTCTCCTACCACATTGTATTCATTTCTAAAATTGGGTTAGTTTACATCCCCCAATTCCACAAGAGTATTGAAATCGCTGTACATAACTCAAGAATGGCTCTCCTATTCCATAAAATCAGAATTGACCAAATGGTCCTCAGCGTAAACAAATTCTGGAAGACCTCCGAGCGTCGAAAAGCTACGAACAGCAACAGGTCAGAAATTGTTTTCGTAACCGCTTGGGGAGGCGAAATGGCGATAATAATAAACGGGGTTGGCCGCGGGAAGATATACGCTCGCGAGGCGAGCATCGAATCGGAAAAAGCGCGCAGTTCGCGCTAGAAATCGTCGATAGCGTCTCCCCTTATCGTTCGATAAGTCGCTCGAAGCGCTCGTCGGGAAGAAAAACGGATTCACGTGGGTGAGACTTAATCCTGCTCGCGTTCCCGATAAGGGTATCCTCGTCCTGAATATCCAGGCTTCGAGAATCACGATTGGAAAGGCTTGTCGCGCGAACGGACCGTAAAAATGGTACGTGGGCCGGTAGTAAAAGATGCACATCCGCGAGACTGGTATTTTTCTGCTACAGTCGACTGCGATCTTCTTGCAGAATCGCTGGTTCGAAATAGGACTTAATTTATTACGAATCGTTTCGTGGTAAATATGAGTTTGATTGCTCTCTGAGAACTGTTACTTGGTAGATGCTTGAATTCTACATTGGTAGCTTTGTAGCAGTCCTTGAGAAATTATAAAAAATATTCTCCTAGATGCTATTCTGTATTCTATTGGGTTGGAAGCTTCCAAGCATAATGCTGGGATGTATAGTAAGTGGTCGAATCACTCGTGAATATAATTTTAGTAATCTTTGACACTCTATATATCAATATCCCCTTAGACACCACTCTACGTAATCTTTTCTGACCTTCACTACCCTCAAGTATTTAAGAACATCAATTCATCCACGAATCAATGCCACGGGATCCACACGGGTCTCCACACGACTTCCACGGGGTCCTCGCGCACGGACTCCACTGCACTCCCAAATACCTATGCCCAGAACGTTCCAGAAAACTGTTCAACATGTTTTCCAGGGCCTCGAGACTCAATATTTATGAAATGTTTACGTCTAGCATATCGAAACTAAATTTAGTTCGCAGTGTCCCGTAGCTTAAGTATGCGGAGGTATTTAGTTACTTTGAGGAGGATCTGTTTAGTTTTATAATGACGCGTGTATTTGTCTGTGCCGGGGTGAACGAATCCGTACGTCTCTTGCAAACTCAGCAGACCCACAATCTGTGTAGGCGGTGATTAAACATGTATTTGCTGGCGTGTTTAAATATTTGCCAATTACCTGCCGTTTGATATGATAATGAGCAAGATTCATTCTACGATAAATACGATTCAGAAGCGTGCAACTATGGATTCATGTTCTGATATACCACTGATATACTGTTGGGGATGGCAAGAGACTTGGAATCCTTTCAAGATTATAGAGGACAATGAGAATTTAAAAATTTCAGGCTTACAGGAAGTTTCAGAAGCTCAAGACCTTCGAAACGCCAAAGAAGGTTCACTTCAAAGCTCGTTCGTCAAGTTCTTCTTCGACCAAAGAAGTGTTGTTCACCTCAAACGTGGTAGAAAATTTTTCCAATGTCTTGATGCCAAGTCGAGGTATTCTTAGCGCACAGAAAACTCATTGTAGTTCGTAAGAAGCACGAATGTAAAATATTCATAGTTCCAAAGATCTACAAGAGCTCAAGATCTCCTGCTTTGAGACGTTCAAGATGTCTAAAGGCTAACTTCGCAAAGCTCATCCTACGAAGGCACCTAAAACTTAGGATACCTGTTCCAACCATTTCTTCTTCGAGCAAAGAGGTGTTAATCACCTCGGAAAGCGGTAGAAAATTTTCCCAACGGCTCGACACCAACCAGTCGAGGTATTCTTAGCACACAGAAAACTCATTGTAGTTCGTAGGAAGCGATGAGCTTCCAGAATACACTCACCGACCTCGAGTCGTGCGATCAGGTCCCGAACAGATGATGATTTTATCGCCACAGAACGGACGCATTAGACCAAAAAGCCTGGCATTCATGACCACGCCTAACAGTGCCCTCTACCTGTCCAAACGTAATGGGATAAATGGATTAAATGGGCCTTGTGTCCCGAGGCGCTGGTAGAGCGCCGAAAATAGCTCCCGTTAGAGTGGATGGGCGTAATTGACGTTAGATCGATCTGTATCGACTCGTTTTTATTTAGAAAGCCACGAGTCGGTCGAAAAACTGCTTCGAGCGAGCACGTGGCTCGTCTCGATCAAAGGACGAGACCGTTCCCTTTATCGAGCCCTTTGGTTCGGACAAAAACACTCCTTCGCTTTAGCTTCTGCGATGGAGCAATCTGTAATTGGACGTTTAATGAAGATTTGAATTTATGGATTGGGCAGTGATGCATGTGCCTTTGGATCATTCGCTTTTGATGTGATTTTAAGAGCACTCGAACATTTGGATATCGATTCGGGCACAGAGAGTTGGACGACTGCCTAGAGACTCAAACAATAGAATTAATATTTAGAGATTCAAAGAATTTGAAGTTTGTCTGAAGACTCGAAGGATTTAGATTTTATACTGAGACTCGGTTGGACTACTAGTTGGACACTGAAACAATTGGATCACCTTCTAGAGAATCAAACAACTTCTTACTTAGGATTCAGTCTAAGAAGTAGACTAGTAGAACAGGGTGTAGCTAAATGGTATCGAGGGGATAACCTCTCAGTGACCTTGACCCACCTCGAGACTCCATTGCAATGTGTACAAGGTGGTCCACTAAAAACAGAACATCTAATTAGTATCTCTGCTATTGAAGATACGAAAAAGTGGTTCAAAGAAACCGAACTGCTTCGAAGCATCGCACGTGGCAGTCGTGAGAAAGTGATGAAGAGCACATATAAGCAGGCAGATAAAAGTTAAATCATCCTGACATACATATCTTCAAACACAACCACGCAGGTTACTCTGAAATAATCTACGATAAAAAGAATTTAAGATGCTCCTAATAAAAATGACCCCTGTACAAACATAGCACAAGTCGTAATGTCCTAACAAACCTTCTTGCCGTACGCAAGACATTATAGTAACGGACAGCACGTGTTCCAAAATGATTAAAAATTACTTTTACCGGTGTTATCCAACAGATCCCAGTTCACTTTATAAGATTGTTCGAAATAAACGTCTCCCACAGCCAACTGTCAACCATACCATCAATGGTTCGCTCTCTTCAGTGTGTTGCGTCAGACTAAGCTCGCGTTTGAGCCTCCTGGATCCATTGTCCCAGCTGTAGGTGGAGCCCACGTGCGAAAATCGAGTTAAACGACCGATTATTCGACACGTGCGAGCACAAGTAACCCTTGAACGAGTCTGCACAACGTTTTCGGAGTCGTTAGGCGAGCAGTTGTAAGCAACGGTCAGCGGGGTGTCCGACGCCTAGATACCTATACCTCTGGTGCGCGCGTGCGGAATCTAATTTTGCAAAACTGGGTTACGCTGCGTAGCCTTGCTCATCGTCGTCTAGACGAGCTTTATTTCTCTGGCTCTTTGTTCCAGACGAATGTTCGTTGCGAGGAACAATACCGACAGCCTCGAGATCAACTTGAAGTTAGGGGAGTCGAAGTCTTTGTAAAAATGTCGGCTAGTGAGACGTTTTTATTGGAGTCATATGGATGAAGATACTGTATGATTCCTCTGCGATCTTGCTAAGGCTCGTGGAAGTGGACTGAGCAATTGTTTTACTGTTCTGTAGATAGTTTCTCAGAGATGTAGAGTTGACAGTTGAAGATACCATGTGAATCTTCTGCAACTTCACTGAAACTCATGGAACTGGACCAAACAATTGTCTTTCAGTCGTTCGGTTTCTCTGTTAGAATAGCTACACCCTATTCTACTAGCCTACTTGTTGGACTGAATCCTGAGTAAGAAGTTGTTCGATTCTCTAGAAGGTGATCAAATTATTTTAGTGTCCAAGTGGTAGTCTAACTGAGTGTCGGTATAAAAATGATTATCTTCGTCAAGAATTCTGAAGTCAACCGAGGAAGAATGTTGAAGATCAGAGTTGGTCGGTAGAGTGCTGTTACAGGGTCCAGTAATTGGGTCGAGTGGTTTCATTGGGCATCGAGAATAATGACGCTCAGCCCCTCGTTGTTTATGGTTGCCTATTCCTATGTCTGAAAACAGACGTTTGATTGACTAGCCAAACCTTGATGCAGCTAAATTAAAACTTGACCCAGATGGGTCTGGAACACGTTTAAATGAACGAGGAATAATAAAATTCAGTGGTGCGTGTCTTCAAGAACAATACCAGCGATCCGTTTCTTAGCGAGGGTTCTTGGTTGAGTCTCCAATTTATGCGGTTCTGACACAACAGATGCGGACTGTTGGCATTACATGGGCCACCCTGTATAATCGTAACGTGCATGTGCGATATATAGGCCATAAAATTTTTGCAATTTTTGCGATGCACTTATCGCTCGGGGAAACAGAGTAATCGCTGCTGGACTATAAATACAAATGATGAAACTGACGATCATAGTTTGCAAATGTGTATATTAGGTATTGAAATTAATTCTGTGCCTTTATATTCAATCGTTTAAAACTGTATTTTAAGTAAAAATATTTATCCTTCATTTTGTTTTGTTAAATAATAATGAAACAATACAATAATGTAGAATGTGTGACTAGGGGAAGATTAAAAGTTGTATGCTTTTTCCTTATAAATAAATTGTATGTTTACCTTAGAAAGCCACAGAATTAATGTCTATACCTAATACATACGACACACTTCTAATAGAATTATACCACTAATAGCCCGAAGTTTCAAGCCCAGAAAAATAAAAGTTACTCGAAAGTCCCGTTACTTCCCTTCGAAGTCGTCACGTCCTCCAATAATCTGTTATTTTTAAGTATGCATAATAAAAATCCCTGCTTTCCACGGCAATTTCGAGAAACCCATCAGGCGAATAATGCATCGAGGAAGTCTCATCACCGTTCGGATACGTAAGACCTATGACGTACGAGCCAGACCTGACAATAAATTCCGAAGGAAGAGTCGCAAATAATTCCCACTCTCTCTTCAGCCTCAAGGGTGTGTAACAGCCGCAATTTAAAATCCAATACCAATCGCGACGTCGGTATTTCCGTGGGGCCAGCGTCCAATACGTCTCCGAGGTTCCATCGAGGCAATCGTGGGCCTCGAACAATCTGAATAGAGATGGCCGACTGATTTCTTTGAGAGAGAGAGAGAGCTGTCAGAGCAATTCCCTTGTAATAAAGGTTCAGTACGCTGGAGGATTTTACGATTGCGCAGCTTTTAAGGGCTGTGAGGTTGTTATGATTCATAGAAATTGTGAGACTTCTGGGAAGGATGCAGAATTGGCGAGGCCTGGGGGACTTGGGAGAGTTTCTTTGAGGAATAGTGAGGTTTGCGAGGTTTCTAGGATTTTTAGACATTCTAGGTTTACAGGAGTTTTGGGATGGTTGAAGCGATCTTCGGATGTTATAGAATTAGGAAGATCTGAAGGACTTTGAAGAACTTCACATTTCTTAGGGATAGTGAGGTCTATGGGATTTTCAAGAGTTTAACACCTTCAAGGTTCACAGAAATGTGGAGACACCTGACTTTGGGGGACCTTCGAATGTTGTAGAATTAGTGAGGCTTAGAGGACTTTGAAGACCTTCACAGTTCTTAGGGATAGTGAGGTCTATGAGATTTGCAAGAGTTTAGCACCTTCAAGGGTCACAGAAATGTTAAGACACCTGACTTTGGACCTTCGAATATTGTAAAATTAGTGAGGCCTCGAGAACTTTGAAGACTTTCCCATCTTTGAGGGATAGTGAGATCTATGGGATTTTGAGAGGAGCCTCTTTTCAAGAAGTTCGCACCTTCAAGGTACACTGAAATCTTGAGACATCTGATTTTGGATGACCTTAGAGTCAAAATGAGTGAAGCTTAGGAGTTCACAGGTTGTCACCTGAAAATTCTTCCAAGCCTCGTCGTCTTCAAGACCCCTGACACCTGCAAGGGTTGCCAATTGCTCCCAGAAGCCCCGTGACTATTCTTAGATCGTTCCCATTACGTATTCGATCGAGCTAGTGGACGTCGATTTGGAAAACCGCAGGAATCCCTAATGATTAATACAGTTTCCACTGGCGTTCGAAGCTTTTGTCCGAGCGATTCCAAGATTCTCGGAGCCGCCAGTAAATCTGGATCCCTCTGATATACGCTCGAGTCCTCCGCGGATTTTTAGGATCCTATGCGAGATAGGAGCTGGCACAACGCCCAAGGCGCTTCCGGGTAATGTGCAAAGGCACTTGATGACTTCCAGTCAAGCGCATCAACAGGTCAAGGGTGTAAAAGTCCTATAAAACGAGTACCACCTTGCGGTGCCTCTCGATTCTACGAGTCCAACAGAGAAACCTTGAGCCGCGACTATTTTTATGTCGCCATTTAAGTTTCGCTCGTCACGTTCACTCCAGAAAAATCGCGAGCATGCTAATTCGCGAATGTAGCGCAGCACCGAAGCTTCGATACACATAAATATTCCACTCGGGAAGGAGTGATATTTCTTCCATCGCGATTCATCAAAGTCTGCGGACTTTTTCTCGACTTCTCTCTTGGCAATCCTCGTGTGATCTTCGTTTCGACATGTCGAGCCTGTCGCTGAGAGAAACTGGTTGGGTAAGAAGCTATTTACCAACAGGACTGAATTCTGTGTGACCCATTGAAAGGATCAATCTCTTCTTGTGGATAAAGATAAGTAGGTAGGTATTTAAGATAGGATTGCGATGAGGTTCGTTAATGTGGGTATGCAAGATGCTTGACCTGTTGCATCTAGGAATTGTTGGTGAGAGATCTCAAGAAGCTACTGACTCATACAAGAATTTCAAAACCTCCGAATTTAGAATTACTGAAGTGTAGAGGACTTCTGAAGCCTCCAAGAATGTTCTACCACAAAATAAATGACGAATGCAAGGCACGGAAGTGCCCTAGGATTCCGCCTTGAAGACACCCATACACATACTCACTTAGAGAGATTTTGGAAGTACCAATAGGCCACAGAAGATAAGACGAGGTCTTATCTTTGCTAGGTTTCCAGAATGACACAGTGTTCCCAGACACAATTGACCCAATCACTCAGACTACAGCGAACCTCATAAATGCATGGTGACATCTCCGCATCAACCAAGGCTGATTAAAGCTCGTCGAGTTGGTTAGAGGCAAGATGCAAAAGAGATGCAACAAAGCACCGAGGAGACACGATTCTCAGGAAGAAAAGAAGACGCCCCGAGTGCTTGAAATAACCATGACTGCGTATGACCCAGTTCCACGTGGCCAGCTTCTTTGGCACGGTCATGGTCGCGACCGATCCCGTTCCACCGATTAAATGATGGACAGACTCGAAGCTGTCTGACCGATCGTCTGCTAGTATCCCTGAGTAGAGGACACCTCGTCACACGCGAGACATGTAAAAGCGAGGTTTCACGGTTGCGTAACCATCGCCGGGGCTTGGATTGGGCCTAATCGAACGCGACAGTTCCATCGGGGATTTTTCCGCCGAAGGTTTGCTACAATAGAGGCGAAAGTATTCGTCTGGACGTTTAGCAATGAAATCATCCGACCAGCAGGCTAATGTTTCATTGTACTCGGTTTGATAATGCCCTGTTTCTTATGGTTACGTCATGGACTTGGTGTGTTTATTTTATCTACGTCAGTCGCAGCTTCTTTATGCTATGGACGCTGACTCGATTTCTTTTGTGTGAATACATAGTTGTGAATGGTCATTTGTGATGGAATATTGGTAACACACATTTCTGAATGCATGTTTGTGAATCCATATTTGTGGATGCACATTGGTAATACACATTTTTTAATGCATATTTGTGAATGAATATTGGTGAATGTATAGCTGTGAATCCATATTTGTGAATGCATATTGGTAATACACATTTCTGAATGCATGTTTGTGAATAAATATTGGTGAATGTATAGTTGTGAATACATATTGGAAATATACATTTTTTAATGTATGTTTATAAGTTTATATTTCTGAACATATGTTTGTGAATATCCATTTGAGAATGCATTATACGTGAATGCTCATTTGTGAATTTATAATGACAATATACATTTTTGAATGTGTGTTTATGAGTATATATTTGTGAATATATATTTGTGAATGCATGTTCGTTACACTTGTAAATACACGCTTGAAACTACATATATTTATGAACCTACATTTGGAAGTATACGTATATGCATACATATTTTTCACCATATGTTTGTGAATGTATCCTCAAGAATATACATTTCTGAATGTCTATACAATTTGTAAATGCACGTTTGTGAGAAAGTTACCGAAAGAAATATCATCCACCTCCCAAGTTCTTTCATATTTCCTCTCTAAAATTATTCCACCTTCCCACCTTCGCGACTCAAAGAGCGCCCGCGATGCGTTTTACACATGAAAATCGTGTTCGCATCCACACAGACGGAAATAATAAAGAACCGCGTTAATCGAGCGACCCCGTGCACTACTTTAAACCGCCCCGTAAAAAATAGAACAAAGAAAAACGTTTGGATGTAACCCAGCGGCGGGAAAAAGACACGTCCAGTAAATCATACGCGCGTGGCGTTAAATCTTCAGTTTTTCCTCGCGACTCGACGAGACTCACAAGACGCGTTTATGGTCGCGTTTCAGCGCAAAGACACGGCGCTGAAATAGCCCCTAAAGCAATTCCACCTTTTTTCCCCTTCGTATTTCCCCCTTCTAGCGAGGTGACAACCCATTGAATGCATTTGCCCATAGCGGGAAACGCAGGCGTTGTGAAATAATGGCGGAATGGATCTCGGTATGGAGTTTTACGAAAGCTAGGAAGGTTGTCTTTCATTCCCAACCACGCGCGGACATTGTTCGCGGTGTACAAGAGCGGTGTAACGTGAAGTAACTGTGAATAAACGGCGATGTCATTAAATCGCAAAAAGTGGCAGTGTGAGAATTTGCTTCCATCGCGGCGAATAGGAATTTGTAGAAATAACGAGACGGCTGATACGTGTCCAGGCCTGGATTCCTTCGAGGATAGACGTTATTTGAAATGGCAGGTTCTTGTGAGTCGCGGTCTATGTAGGTCGTGAGTGTTTACCCACCTGCGAAGGAAACTTCAATTTTTATGAATCTTCCAAGCTTTTCTGTTGAAACGATTAGAAGTTTCAGGCTGGATATGATGAAGTGATTTCTCTGAATGATTCTTTTTAAATTCTATTTGAAGAATTCTTATTAAATTCTTTCTTCTGAGGTAGTTTGCAAGACTATTATTTATATCATTTACCCGAAACAGATGTTATTATAAACATTTGTAGTCTGTTGTTACTTCCAATTAAATGTCCTAGGAAGGTAACTAAAATAATTTAAAAAAATAACATTCAAGACTAGTTTAAGAATTGCAACCATAAGAATATTCCTAATACTATTAGGTGAACCGAAAAGTAATGTCGTTTCTGTGAATCTCAATACTTCTTTATCATTCATCATCTCATTGATTTTTAACCATTTAGTATTGAATATTTGCACACTAAATGGCAAAAGCTTGTTGATAACGAGGATAATTACATAATCGATTAAAAATAGAAATGTATTATGAATGTATTTGTCTGAATTTAATGTAAAAAAAGAAATGACATTACTTTTCGGTACACCTAATATAATACACCATTGCAACAGCTGACCAGATATCACAAACCAAGCAGAATAATTTATTCTTAAAAGGGTTAAGAGCACCTTACGCTTCTGTTTTATGTCTCAGTAAGGTCTGCACTATAATTCTTTTTTTTAAATGGAGATTCAAGTTCTTTCTCTGTTTTCTGGACGAATATGGAATTCGTTAGGGGTACATGGGGCAGGTTTAAACAAAACGCTCGGGAACCGTGCCGTTGAACCCGAGCTGTTCGTGAGGAAGTTCAAATTTCATTCATTAAATTCCCGGGGCCCCCGACGTCGCGTCGAAAATAGCCGTGCGAAAGAATACGAGATGCTCGTAAAAACACGCTCGTAAACCTTTTTCAGCGTGCACCTTGGGAGCGTGCACGCGCGCGTGAAATCCGGTAGCAGCAAGCTCTGCAACAATTCACCCTTAAGAAACCATTTTCTGCAGTTGGCAAAGTTTCATCCTGTCGAAGAAAAAAATTGGCAGACTGGAATTTATTTGAAACCTCTGATAGAAGTGTTTTGTTTTTCTCAGAGAGAATGACGCAGACGGTTCGAGAACTGTGGATTTTTCTCTATTTCTAGGCGTAGAACTGTCATTCAGAGCAGAATTTTATTATTTTGAAAGTTCCAAGTAGTTGGAATTTCAATTTTGAAATAAATGCAAATGGTATTCATTGCTAGAAAATTTTAGCTGAGACGTTGATGTTTATTACATATTATGGATCATTTAAACTTCATAGGGTATTTAACATTTGTCTTCTTGACTTGATATTTAAATAGTTACAAAGTCTAAACCTCCCTGAGCCTAATATCCAAAATGGCTACCACCTACTGTCTTAAAAACAGAGATGAAATTTCTCTACTTTCCTCAGCAGGGCAGGTGCAAATATTATTGCTCCACATTGCAACCTGTGCCAAATGCTACCACTGCATCCTTTTTATAATACTGAATATCAGAAGACTGTTCCATCCTAATAACTCACAATTACACCTAAGATGGTTATGCTTAAGCCAACATGTGTTCCCCCACTCTGAAGAAACGCGTTCGTAAGTGTAAATTCAAGATCCTGCTCGCGGCTCGAGCCAAATGTCCTGGTCCACCACGTGACGGGACCCAAGCCTGTTAATGATCGCTGGCAGTAAAATCGTGGGTCTACTTCTGGCGAAGTTTTATGGGGAATGTAAAGACTCGCGAGTCGAATTAAGAGTCAAGATGGAGATTATCCCCGCGGCTGTTGGACACCTGGAATCCCCGATCCCCAGTGTTTAACTTTCTTTTTAACGATTCTCAGTCCCTCGAGACCGTGATCAGACATTTCTCCGAGAAACTGTCGCCTTTTTCCGCGAGCCTCGGAGTTATTTAAGCAGCTTACAGCTGGAAAGTGAGACGAATGCCCCGGGGGGCAGATCGTGATAGCGTTCCGGGGGCATCTGGGTGTCTCGCCACCCGGTACTTGGGTAGTTTGTGGAATTTTTGGTTTGAGGTGAATTTTAGTAATATTTTAAGGGGTTCATAAATATTAACAGGTTTCAGAATCTCGAGTTTGCCACATTTCAAAATTATTCAAAATAAACTCCATTGAAATTGAGAAAATTTGAAGTAAGTATAAAGCATGATGCGAAACCAAGAATTTACGAATGTTTCTATTTTCCACGTGATAAATTAACACCGAAACTGCCAAGTCAGTCTAACATATTTTAACCTCTTGAAATATACATTTTAAATTTTGGATATCTTACAACAAATATTTTCTATAATTTATTTAATTTAAAATACAAGATATACTATAACAAGAATATAGAGTATATGCTATCTCACTTAATATTCTATATTTTCTTTTATTCTATAAAGTACCGTGATATCTCTCAAGAGTTTAACTTTCTTTCTAAAAGTACTCACTCGACAAAAATACCTCTGTCTCATACCTCTTAACTATACTCATAAATTAGTTTGCTCCTCCTTCATCTAATCACAAAGATATACTTGTACAATAGCTACGCGTTTGACCTCGGTAGCTTCGGTGTTAAACGTCAAAAGTCTCTTCAAACAGGGAAAACTGACAGTGGACGCGTTAACCCAACGAATGCCCTAACCCAGACCTAACCGCCTCGTTAGGAGACGTTACGGATGACCGTTGGCTATCGCGAACGATCACTGTTGGTTTCCTCCTAACGAATCGACGAAGACCAGAAAATCGCGTCGTGAGGATGTACCTTTAATTGGCAGACACTTGTAACGGAGTCTCTGAAAGCGCGACTCTCCAGGGGCTGATTTATTGACGTTGGACGTTTTCCGTCTCCCTCACGCTCGACTTTCGCAAGCAAACAGCATTTGCATTCCGCGGAACGAATGTTTACACGTTTTGAAATTATTTCTGGAAGTTGACTCTCCCGTTTCCGCGAAGGTTTCGTTTTGTTGTGTAGTCTGCGACTTAGATCACGTGCACTGAAATTTTGCCAAGATAATCTTGAAATTAACAAGCATATTTTGTAATGTATGAAATTTTATAGAATGCATTTATGATTTCTCATGGGTAGTTGGTTGATTCATGTCGTCTAAGTACTGCTAGGTTATTTGGACATATATTTTCAAGGTGGCTGCTCAGGAGACCACCACTGAAGGGGTTTAACGAAATGATTTAACATTTAAGAGTGTTGACATTAAGATTTAGCACCATGCACTCTTAATACAATCACAAACGACCACTATTGACCGTCTTGCCTCATATATACATATTCAAACATTTGGTGGAGCCTATAAAAAGAGCCTAGAGACCTCCATCAAATCTCGAACCAACAACTGCTGCTAACATCAACTAATATCTAACGTCTTGGTTCACACAAACCTATTCAAACACCTGGTGCGATCCAT
The DNA here is from genome assembly GCF_026283585.1 of Hylaeus volcanicus. Lineage (NCBI taxonomy): Eukaryota > Metazoa > Arthropoda > Insecta > Hymenoptera > Colletidae > Hylaeus > Hylaeus volcanicus. The sequence goes on along the minus strand of NC_071978.1, from coordinate 12,027,919 downwards.
AAATGGAACTTAAATACCTCCACCAAACCTCAAATCAACAACTGCTGCTAAAGTCAACTAATTCAGCCTCTTACACCATACAAATCTACTTAGACACCTGGTGCAGCCCATAAAAGGATCCTAGAAACCGCCCATCAAACGTCAAACCAACTGCAAACATAGAGCCACGTCACCCACGCTCCAGCAGCCTCATACTACTTCCGATCGCTTCTCTATACGCAACACAGTTGCCTACGCACCAATATTTAACACGTCCTGTGTTACTCTAAACAGTATCGTGAAACGATTCACAACAACGACGGGTTGTAATGCTGATGACGCGTGATAGACTAGCGCAGGAGTGCGCATAGAGGCGTGCGAATATGCGGCTGTTTTTGCGCCCGCATTCTCGCTGCTTTTCGTAGCGAGCACGTTAGTAGGTGGAACACGGTCCAGATTGGACATTTGCCATGGTAATGCTAGAACGAGTTTCCGGATTATCTTGGCAAACGAGTGGCGAAGTGGCGCCGAACGAACTCCGCCGAGTTCGGTAGCGAATCCCGACTAGATCATTATTGGTTTGTCTGAAAAGGTGGTACAGGTTTGAATGTATCGGAATGGTTGAAAGGTTAAAAGGTGAAAAGGTTATGGAACAAAATGGTACTTACGTAATTCAATAAATATATAGTAAAATTCAAATGTGCCTTTGAATCTTTTTTAAAAATTGGCATGAACTTTCTGGACAACTCGATACAATGGATATAGATTTCTCTATCCATGAGAGGCAGGGATAGTAGCATCGATACATTCAGAAGAAATTGGAGAAATTGGAGAACTGTTCTTTAGACACAGCTCGCTTCAAAAGAATTGAAGCAAATTAAGAATTTCATCATGGTAGAAACTTGTATGGAGCAGGTATTATTTCTGGAACGTATGTAGATATTCGGACACTTTGAATGGGAGAGTTTTTATCTAGAAGTGCAGGACGTTGCAGTGGCTGAAACATCATCAATCAAGTCGAAGAGGTAGCTCAAGAAGCTTCAAGGAATGCCAAGAGCAAAACAAAAATATTCTAACTAATTCGTAATGGTAGCTGTGACAACATGATAGACAGAATTATTAAATCACGCATTGAATGACAAAGTATGAATACCTTCAATGAAAGAATTCCCTTTTAAAATGCAGCACGCCTTTGTATGTCTGGTAAACGCGCAAGGCATTTTCGCAACTGTTTCTTTCTGGTGAAGCGACTCTGAAAAGGAATTCTCGCGGACGAGGCCCTGGAGAGGTTAGTTGGACGATGACTCCTAAGGAGGATGCGTTGAGAAACGTATTTTTAGACTAAAAGCTTGCAATAATATTTTTATACCCCCGTGCTTCGTCTGGCCGTCCATTTATGATCTTAACGAACTTTGGGGGAGAAAAATAACATTTTTATTGCACCCTTTCGCTTGGAGGTGTATAATTAATGCTACAAAGGTGTTTACCTATTAAATACCTAATATTTCAAAAGTGTGTGTCAAACCAAAATGCAGATCATAAATGATGAAATTGCTTTAATTAATTCGATGATCCTCAATTACGAGTAGTAATTTAAATAACCATGGCTGCTACCGTAGCTTAATGTTTCATATGATCGAGAAGATTTAAGTTTCACTCACCATTCCGTGGCAAAGGCTGACAGTGACGGCGGAATACGGATCGTCGTCCACAGTTCCGCTATAGAAGCACCCAAGTTCATGGCCCGGATGTTCCCTCCTAGTTGTATTCTCGCTTATGTGAGTTATCTACACAAACAACGGGAAACAATCACAGCATACATCTAGAAATACACTCGAAGGTGAAGCATCTATTCTTATTCGAATAATAACGGGAAGAATTGCGTATTTAAATTGTTTAGAAATGGTTTTTCTCAGGGCTCACTTTTCAACACTATAATTGTATTCTGTAAGCAAATAGCTTTACTCTTAGCCGCGTGCAATAACAGAATCCTCCCGAGAAATTCAAAGCAGATTGGAAAGTACGTTCGTTTAGGTTAGATTAATTGATATTCATTAGGTTTACCTTAATATTAGGCGAGAAGAAGCTGGAGTCGTGCGCAAGACGCAAACGAAATCTTCTTCCGAAGGCTGTGAATTCGTATTGGGGATGGGGGTCCCACACTTCCGCTGTGGCGTGGCGAAAATGGCCGCTGTGATGCCTCTGGGCAGTCGAATATTTCTCTGCTGCAAATGAAAGCGTTTATCTTATGAAATATTTTATTAGAGGAGAGTAGGAATAAGATAGTTTCCAGAGTCACGCTGAAACAATTTCATTCATATTATTTTGCTCTTGCTAGAACTATAAGGTGATTCAAAAAGAACTGACAACTTCTCAGAATCTATCATTCCGCTTCTAACTTTCATATAAGAATGTTGTCTTAACTGAACTGTTAATTATTCAGTCCCCATGTGCATTTAGCCACCTTATCACAAGTAGACAAGGCACCAAGGTCAGTTCCATTAATTCTGAGTCACTTTAAACCCCTACAAAACTTCTGCATACCTAGCCAGGGTCTCGAACCAATGAAGTGTCAAACATAGCATTGTAGACATCTCCTGGGAATGCTCGAAAGGCTAATTCATTTCATGCCAACTACAGTTCAGTCGTCCGTTTGTCAACTAGTTCATTTGTTGTCGTTAAACGCTGACAGCCGCGCAAAGTTGGCAAGTCAAGTGACTCGATGCGTGACCGGTGCGTGACAAAATGCCCGTGTCTTAGCATCGCGTCGTGTGCGACGACGACGCTTTCTCAGCGAATGCGGCTTTTACCGTTCCGGCCGATCCTTTTTCTTCGTCGACGGCTGCCTATCTAGTTTCTCGACTCGCCGCGAACGTGTTCGACAGCGAAGACTACTGTTTCGTTAACTGTTCCTCGCATGAATAACTATTAATTTGTGTCCATTATTCTTTCCAGCCTGGGACACCGATAAACCATCGAGCATTGTTCCAGTTCGTCGCACGACCAGGTGCGTGCTCCCAGATTATCTAAGGTTAGGTCTAGGCATGTCTTCGGGAATTACTGTGGTCTATACTTCAAGATAGAGACACGACAGGGACTTAGGCAAAGGCTGGGGATGAGATAGATAGGGATAGTGAGTGTTTCTGGGAGTTGTTGGAAGAGAGATCCAGTGGTGGACGTTTGCTGAGGATCCTCGGAGTTTGGCGGTCCTAGAAGGACTTGGGCAGGATCTTAGAGTCCTGAGAGCAGCAGAAGCCGTGGCAGAGGTGGGTTTATAAAGCGATCAGGTAGATATCCTAGGGGCGACTGTGGTCTATACTTGAGAATAGGAAGCACTATAGAGACTTTGTGTTAAACTGGTGATGAGATAGGGTAGGCAGAGTGAGTGTTTGTGGGAGTTATTGCAAGAGAGATCTAGTGGTGAACGTTTGCTGAGGATTCTAGGTGGTTCTAGGTGAGATCTTAGACGCCAAACCCTTCTAAGAAGGCTTGGAGAAGGTCTTAGAGTCCTAGGAATATAAACCATCTTAGTATTGAGTTTATAAGGCTTACCACAGACATAGCTGACAGTCAGCTATTCTAGGAGTGACTGTGTGGTCTATACTTGAGAATAGAGGACGTGATAGGGACTCGGCGAAGAGCTGAGGATGACGTAGGTAGAGATAGAAGCGAAAGAAGCACCTCAAGACGGACAGGTTACACGGCTTTATGCGGGATCCTCGTGCTAGGCATCTACTTGAAAGGTTTACTCTAGAGAGCCTGCATGGTCGTTCGTGTCCATGTGAAAGACGTCTCACTCTCGATGCTGGGTCCACTAGAGGACTGGTCTCGAGGGTAAAACTCTCGAGTGGACGAGTAGCAGAAGACACTGCTGGTCTTGGGGTAGGCCAATCAACCCTTAGAATGCTAAATATTGCCAAGTCGTTGACGTAGGTCATGAGGACACTCACTATCACTAGTACTACTGAATCAGACAGATGATCGTGACAGTAGTTTGACCATTCCTCTTTTTCAGACTTGGAAAATGTAGGACCAGTAATCTTACCCAAATGAACGCATCAAAAAACGCAATTTCCTATAATACATCACGATGTTTGGATATCTAATAACTTTCTACATTGAGTACCCATTGTTCATTAACTAAATAATTCAAGATCCAATAAATACCCCACAAATAATTTCTGCCTTCAAACATAAAATAAAATTCATACACTCCACGTCCAATAAAAAATCATCAAGTACCCCCAAGCTGACAGAAGTCACAGATATTTAGGGTACTTAACCTCGTACATAAATTCACGACCCCCCATGAACATCCTGACCCATCTTAAACCCACCTTAATCGTTATTTGTCGGTAAAGGGTGAAACTTCCTGAATCGCTGAATCCACATTCCTCCAGGGTACCAAGACCCCCCTAGCGCCTCATGCCCAGACGATTTACACTTCCGAGAATCGAGATCGCAGATCGATCGCGTCCTTTATAAATATCTGGTCCCGCTCGCGTCGTCTGCTTTTTATCAGCGCCCCGCCGTCTCGCACAATCGAGAGCTTAACGAGGCGAACGTGATCCTGATAAAGGTGGTGCACTCTTGCCGACTCGATACGCTTCGAGAATCCCGCGTACACGTTCCATCAACGGAATGCATCCGAACGCATCGCGGTCTCTAATTACGCTAATTTGAATCGCCGTCGTTTCGTCCCTTCTATACGCGCGCCGAGCGAGCCTGGCGCGCTTCGAGTTAGCGATGGGAGCAATCGCTACTTCAGGAATCGTTCAAACGTTGACGTTAGGGAGTATTAACGTGGCTGGAGGTGCTTAGGTGTGATGGAAGAAGTAGAATGTTTGCGATGGGTGTAGGAGGAGGTTGTATTTTAAGAGCTCCAAGCTGGGGTAAATAGGAGAAATGGAGAGCTTTCCTTTGGAAGCACACAAAATGAGGCACGAGAATCTGAAGTTGTATCAATGTGATGTTTTACTATTTATTAAGAATATTTTGAATTGAGGATAGGAAAAGTGGCTCCAATGTGCATGTTCTCCGACATTTAATTGGAGTTTATATTTGAAAGATTCACGCAACGAACACTTGTTGAAAAATTTTTCTTTGTAAGCACGCAAAATGGGTCACAAGACGCAATCAGAAGTTGTATCAATGCAAAGTTTTACTATTTATGAAGTGCATTTATGGTTGGAGAGAGGAAAAATTGTCAAAGTAAAAATCTGACAATCTATCACAATCTCCGCGCACCTTTTATCGCAACTCGATATCTATAAACGCGTTAATGTTCATTAACGTGTTTGAACGATACTCGAAGATATCCATCAAACCTCCTCAATTACTCGCGAAGATGCCGCTGCAGCGCCACTTGTTTAATGACGATTATCTTAACGGTATTTCGCGCACCGTTCGTGGAAAGTATTATGCAATTTTGTTGATCGCGGCTTCCGGGTGGCAGACAGGTGTACGAGGGAACATACTCGGATGACCTAAAGGTCCACAGGCTACCTGGGATTTTTTAAATCCTCTTTTCAATGTCTCACCACCTGAAGATCTTACCGAGAACATCTTTATATTCTCTATAATAAAATTATGCTTGGAAAATAGGTTTCATTATTGGACCAATTTTAAATGTATCATTCCAATTGATGTTTCAATATTATCGTAGTTAGTACTGCATCCAATACCATCCCTCGATTATCTCTGAATCTCTACACCTTTTATTAATTTACATATATTTTTATACTCCCCATTTAATTCATCCAGTTCTCACAATTTTCTTCAAATATCCAATCATCACAAACCATTCAGGAATAGTATACTTCCTCAGAAACCATTCGAACAACTACCAAATCAGTCCCATCGCTATCCCCCAAGCCATGTGCCAGCGTTTAACACGTGAAAAGCGTAACGTGATTCACGAAACTCGATGTTCCCCTTTAGTCTACCTTTTTCTTCCAACGAACGCACTTTCGATTGAAGCGATTTCAATTTAATCAATCGAACGCGAATTTGTCGCAATTTTCAGTAAAATGGCGCCTTGATAGCGAGCATTTAAATTGTCCCCGTTTTTAATCCCTCGTTCGAGATACCGTCGCGTTAAGCCTCTCGGGAGATTTAATGCCACCGATTATCGAAGAAGCCTGGCGTCGATCAAGCTTATCAATTGAGACATCAACTTACGCGGATCCTCGTACTGGTTCTCGCTGATCTTCATCAGCCTGACGTACTCCAGATCGGGATTCGAGGCAGACGACGCGTCGCTGGAGGACCTGTTGTTATCCCAGGACGATTTCACCACTTTTTGGACCACTGAAACAAATAGAAAATCAGAAACTTAATGGAGAATTTAAATACAGAATTTGTTTTGATTTTTAGCCAGCGAGACTGAGGTTGATTTTGATAAATGGATTTTCCTATTATTTATGGAATAAAATTAATAGCGAAGATAAATAGAATAACAATGATATTAGAATATATGTTAGAGTATACCTCAATAACAATTCAATAATTATAATTTATTTCATACATTGTTCAGTACGTAAAGTAACTGTGTGCCATGTGCATTTAATTTCTTATTTAATTACTTTCTTTAATTTCATAAATAACCAATTTTGTTTGGAACATCGTAGGTACGAAATGCGTTAAGTTTAGTCTCTCATTTAGAGAAGCCTATCGTCGCTTTAATTTCGATATAGAATTTTCTTTGATAGGGCGATGTATCGTCGTCCCGTGTTCCAGAGACGATAGTAAGCTCGTTGTCTTATCGAGCCCGCGATCCGACGGTGCATATTTAAAATTTCGCGCGATAACCTTGCGCTTCTGCGTTGAATTGAATTAATCAACAGCGTATCTATTTTTCCTGGCCCAAGAAAGATAAGCCGTGAAAAGAAGAGCAAACGAGTGAGAACCGTGTGAACGATGTTGGGCAATTGGATGCTTAGGATTGATTATCCGGCCTTCTCCAGCGACAAAAATCGAAATTCTTTCCCGATATCTCATCAACCTTGATCAACAACGCTGCAAGTGTGCGCCCGTGGAGCTTCGACGATGATTTATGCACACGTATCCGTGACGCCTCTGGCCATCGAGTAATATTGGGTTGTGACTTATGGCGACGTGCCGTGACTTCTTAGCGTCAAATGAAAGCTGCATTCACGTTATTATTTTCTGTTTAAATGCAGAGTCTCTCGCTGAATTCTCTTTCATTCTGTGACGTGGTTGCTGGCTTGCAAGTGATTGAATTAAGTAGTGGGAGGGAAATGTTTGTAGGTACATATTTATTTAGAGATGAAAAGAGGAGAATTTATGGGAATAAATATCCTCTAAGAAAATGTAATAGGGTTCCTTAACAGTGATTATTTAATCAAACACGTGGAGGGCCATTTTTAAATCACATGTACTGTGTGGAGACGAAAAGTTGGACAGTTGGTCTGATTGGTAACAGTATAATCTACTAGAATTGAATAGCACAATATAGTACAATACTGTTATAATATAGAAGTCTATAGTATAATCAAGGAGATTATTCTGTCATCAATCAGACCCACTGTCCAACTTCTCATCTCCGCACAGTATGCATAGCTAAATATTTTTCTTCTTAAAAGTCCATATAAAAATCCTATAAACGAAAAAGTCCAAATTTACGTTGATTTTCCCTTAAAATTAATTTCAGGCAAGACCCTTGGAATCAATAAATAATCATCTCCACTAAAAACAAATTGATCGAATCCCTGACGATTTATTATGACCACCCTTCTAGGTGAGTTTTCCCTCTCGATAAGTAAATTATTTTCGGAGTCGATTAGCGGAATTAATCAACCGAATTGATTATCGTGTGCAACTCTGGGCGATCCATAGATTCGACGCTCGCTTTTAGGTTTCATTTCGTCGACACTCGAAAGACTCGAGTGGCCGAGCGTGTAAACGAAATCCTATAAATAAACGTTCGAGGAACAGACCAATTGATTTGATTCATTGTCCTTTGTAACGCGAGACGCTGAATCGCTGGATTCATCCTGGTCGTGTCCTCCTTTCAAAGCAAGTTTAGGAAACCACAGTTGCGAGATTAATTTGGTATCGAAAACCTTACTGCTATTCGAGAATGATAGATATGCTCTAGATATTTAGATCTAAGTAGTAGTACACATTCTGCGAAATAAATCTATGATCGACCATCGAAATGAGATAATTTAAATAATTTGAGAATTTAAGTAAGAACAAATTTTGTTAGAATTGTTAAACAACTCAAAACATCTGAGCAACACATGTTACTGAATAATTATTTATACACAGTGTAGTCAATGTATTGTAGATGCTTCGTCATGAATTGTGTTCTAATCATAGTCAGATGCCGTCCTACGTCAGACATCCTAAATTATTGCCTAATCCTACGTTGACAGCTTTGGACTTCTGTTCAGTCATTACGTCAGACTTTGATCTTTGGCTCGTGACGAGATAGAAGCTCTACGTCAACGCGTCTGAGCTTTTGTTCTCGACGATCTTAGCCCTAGATAGACGATCCTCTAAACTTTTCAGCGACGCGAAAGCTTACTAATCAGTGGCATAGAACTCTGGCCTGCGATAGCCTTTAGTTTTATGTCAATCTATCTGAACATTTTCTGGTGACGATATCGGTAGTCCAAGCAAAAGATGTTGGTTTCCAACTGCGAGTGACTCAAACTGAGTCTCTAGTCTTATTGTTTTTCAGGTGGTGTTCAAACTTCAAACTGTTGGTCAAAATCATAGATATGTGATTAGATAGTTGGACACTTGGTCAGCCCAGAAGCCCAAAATTTTATTTCTAATATTGTTTGCTGTGCTGGTATTCAGACATGAGTGAACCTAACCTTTCTTTCTCACTAGTAAAACAATTCTAATACTATTTTATTCTAATAACAACTGGAATTGTACAAATTTATTACATAAATACCTGTTAAACCTCACTAAAACGTCTTTTTCTATTATTAACCTACCAAAAGCTCTTCCTTTTGATCCCTAACGTTTTTAACAGAGGCCAAGTGTTCAAGGGGGCAATATTGTGCTTTAAAATACGCGCGCAACACGTAGATGGCGTTCCAAGTCGATCTAGGAGCTCCAAGTGGGGGTAATCGCCTCCTGACCTTCGACAGCCAACATATTCCACTCGCACTTTATACTTCATACTCCATATAGCTATAGTGCTTACAGCCTCGCCCTGATCATATTCCGCGACGAAGTCACACTTTGTCGAGCAAAGGCGCAGACTTATTAACGGATGACCCGTTTCGTTAACGAGCCTAAGGGCGGGGCCCAGTTTGCGGAGTTTCTCATCGACTGAATCGACCTTCGACGGACTCATTCTCATCGTAGGTGCGATCCTTTTGTCGAGAGACAGTCGTAAATCAGCCGTCAATCGATAATCGATTCCTCTGTGAATGCCGACCTAACTGCCGTGTTACGCGAACTCATTAAGTGGATTCCAGTAATGACAAACGAACGATTTCCTGACTTTTCAGATAATGATTCCGACATAATTCAACGGAAAGGGATGCGCGGCTCGTGGACCTCGTGGCTCGTAGCGTGACGCTAATTAGACGTCATGCCAACGAGACAATCGACTGCGGTTGATTGGAAAAGCCGCCGCGGAAGCGATAATCGGAAGAAACCTTTGCGGCGGTTTCCATGGAACGTTTACGCCCAACCGCGTTAATTGCGCGCAACGGATGACTGTGTCTAACGGACAGGTGCAATTATCGATGGTATTTAAGCTGGAAAAACACCGTTTTTCATTTTCCGTGTAATCGAATTTGTGAGAACTAGTGCAAAGGAATTTTCCTTGGTTGCGCTCAGAGCTGAACCTTCACTTGAAACGTTTAGCGCATTAGATTGCTGTGGAATGGAAGCCGTAATTAATTGCATCAAGATGGCACTAAGGATGCACCTAACAAATTGTTAGGATTGATTCATGACGATCTGAGAGACAGGTTGGTGAATTTGTCTGTACCAACTTGTACTTAAAAATAATATCTTCAAGCTCAACGCCTCGAAGATCAAAGCTGAGTATTATCAAACCTTCAAGTTCAAAACCTCGAAGCTCAAAGCTAAGTATTTCCAAACCTTGAAGTTCAAAACCTCGAAACTCAAAGCTGAGTATCATCAAACCTTCAAGTTCAAAACCTCGAAACTCAAAGCTGAGAATCACCAAACCTTCAAGTTCAAAACCTCGAAACTCAAAGCTGAGTATCATCAAACCTTCAAGTTCAAAACCTCGAAGCTCAAAGCTGAGTATCTCCACATCTTCAAGTTCAACACCTTGAACATCATCCAAGCACCTCAATTGAAGTTCCAGAGATACAGCACTCGAGTTTCCAGCTTCCACCGATAAAATTCCAACGACCTACGCGTTTCATTTAAACACTATCAACACCTCGATAATCCGTGCAAACATTTGACCGCTAATCTGCGCAGCCGATTGTTTAACTCTCGTGGATTCGCGTAATTAATTGCCGAGATTTTCAACGGGGAAAAATTACGGGTCAACCGATAGCCTGACTCGTTTTTTCGCGTTCTCGTCACAGAAGCGATTCACGCATCTGTTTTGTTAGCTCTCAGCTGGACAAACAACGCGTCCCGCGTTTTGCTTAGATTAGGGATATTCCATTCTCAATTGAGTTTCTGAAAAATCAATCTTCTCAGGAGATCGTAAAATTATTATTATTTTAAAATTCATTGTCAAGGTTTGGAAATTAATTTTATGCCTCTACATTTAATCACTTGTAACTCTAGTTCCTATTTCCTGCGCATCCATCGCGAAGCCTAATTTAGTCATTTTGAGTATCGAATAGAGCCAGTCTGCGAATCATCCGTGTTAAAACAGCCCTGACGACCATAATCGCGGTCAACCTGATGCATCCTGCGTTATTACCGTTCCCTTATCTCCTCTGTCCCAAGTATGTTCCTCGTTGAGCGTATCAGGCGCATAATCGGTAACGACGTTGTCCTAGGATCGCCGAATCCCTTCACCCCGTTCGACCATGCGGCGCATTGTTATGCAATTGTACAATGCACCGGGGCCCCGGCTGCCGCCCACGCGTCGACATTTAGTAAGCGCGTTTAATCTCCACGGACATGACGTAAAGTTCCTTTGTTCGGCGACACGGTCCACGATACCGGCTCGAGTGGGACGTCAAAATTTCTCCGCTCATTGTTCCGTTTCAGTCGAGCCACGGCTGGAACGTTGGGGCCCAGGACGCAACCTTAGAATTATCATTGAAAATACGAGGGAGGTTGTGCTTCCCACTTTCTCTGGTCCATTTTGGGTTTCAGTTTCTCTTACAGGAATACGTACGCAATTGGTCATGGATGGATATTGTTAAAAGTGGCCTGAGATCTTTATGACCTTGTTGATCAAGGACAAAATGTTAGAATTATCATTGAAAGTTTGGATTAGGTCTGGGTTACCACTTTCTCTGATCCACTTTGGTTTTCAAGCTCTCTTCTAGGGATCCATATAAACAGTTGGACATGGAAGGATATTGCTAACAAAATTTCCCTGAGATTTTGCATTAATTTTTTTATATATTTAACGTTGAACTTAAGTTCGTCGACCCAGGATGAAACCTTAGAATTGAGAAATTCTAATAAAACCTTAGAATAAAGATTTATAAATCAAATGAAAAGAAGTTGATGGTGAAGTGTAAGGGAAATGAAACGAAAATGGAATGAAAATCAAAAGAAAATGCCTTTAAAATGCAACAAAAATCAAACGTAGATGAAATGAAAATGAAATGAGAATGGAATGAGACTGAGGTGAAAATTTATGTCCTCGAGTCCCAAGTCGTACTACAGTTTGGCTATGAACACAAGGTGTTAGGTCTATCCTTTAACCTCGTCCGTCCAGCACGGAGTTATTGGACAGAAATAATGTCGCGGATTTAATCCTGTTATTCGCATTCTACCGCGTCGTAAAACTGCTAAACTGGCTTGTTGGATTGGCTCTGGTCCATACAATATATCTCTATTACTCGCTACGCGATCCGAATCGATAAAATATGCATCGCTAGACAACTTAATGGGCTCCGTAATGCCGGTCTCATTCATATACGACAAACCCAAAGAAAGGAAGTGAGAGTCCCTTTTTACATACTCTCAAAAATCATATCAGCGAACATGTTGAACCAGTGCAAACTATCAAGTGAGAAATAAGTGATTAATTTTATTACGTAATAGAAAGTTGGAGCAAACTAGCTCAATATTTGTTAATATCATTCACGAGACTTTATCTCCTCAACGTGTTAAACAAATTTACCATTGCAGAACTTTATAATATAATTTATGTTCCAACCGAAAGAATATTAAATGCAAGAAAGATTCTAGCAGAAAATTAGAAAGAAAAAAGTAAAAAGTACCAAACGATTAGAGACTTCTGATTACCAATTGCAAATTATCCCAGCGATGATTAACGTTGCATGGACGTCACAAGGAGGGATTGACAAGGATCAGAGACTTTTCTAAGAAGTCTTTCCGGAAGCAGCTTCCCCTACGAGAAACTTATCGCGTGAAAGAACAGGGGGAGGGACTGCGACCGCGAGACATATGCGGTCAACCAAGAAATCGTATATCGCCTTTTCTTAAAGGCACTCGACCTTTCCTCGCAACGACCTTGACGACTATACGCGAAACCATGTTTCGTTTAAACGACCATAAAAAACGAGCCCTTTTTCTCGCTACTTTCGTTTCAGGGATCACTTTTACAGCCTTGCTCGTCCTTGGCTTCCCAGAGGTGGCGGCGGATTTATTAGTCGTCGGTCTCGCTAAATGAGAACCATTTGGTTGATTCAAATGACAACTCGCCGCCAATTATTTAAATGCGTATGCAGTCTCGCGTGGCATGTTTGCGAATTCAATTCGCAAGATTGTAGAGTCCTGCTTTATTTTTGTTTACCGATGACTGGTTCGCGGGACGAATGTGTATAACTAGGCATAAATCACGAGTTGTTCTAGCTAGTTGCAAGCTGGTTTGTAATAATCCTGTTTGGGGAGAAAAAATGATTGTAGAAACTCTGTGGCTTAAGATAGATTAGGTATTTATTGAGAAAAATGTATATTAGTATAGACACAAGGAGTTTAGAAAGATTTAATTTAAATTATTTCATTGGGAACGTTTTTTGTAAAAAATGAACAGTGTTTATTTGAGACATTTGACAATAGCTCCTGTAATTTAAAAATTACAAAGGAATGAATGAAAAGGGGTGACCTTAGTAAAAGAGGCGACTTCCTTGCTACAAATTCAAAAGTAGCAACGACCAAATGTAATCTAGTCTTTACGTTAGATTAACCCCGTGCAGTCGTGTTAAATTTAGACATTGGTGTCGTCACTACTGTCTTGACTATCGTCAAGTACTGATCGAAATTAATTTCCGAAAAACGAGCAGTGATAGATAATATGTAAGATTATGAAGGATAAACGAGATTTATTAATTCTTTCGTGAACTTTAGATATATGTTTACACAATAATGTGTTTTAATTTTACGTTTTTATGTAAAAATTATATTTTATAGTTGCCCATCATGTGGTATCTTTCGGTAACTTTCTTCTTGTCATTTTGGAATATTGCTTTTGAAATATATCAAGAAGCGAGAACGCCTAATTACACTTAAACACAATTTGTAAAATATTATTTGGAATTCTACGATGTATCTTCAACTATTTGGTTAATAAACATTTAGGCAACGTTCCTTGTCAGAAACTTTTCTTATGACTCTTTGGAGTATCAACAATGCGTTAAAGCATAACTCCGCCCATCACAAAGTACTCACCTACTAATAACAAAAAACGATCAACAAGAGAATGCTACCACTTAAAAGAATACTCTCAGTTATACAGAGAATAGCAAACAGTTGTCAGCAGTCATCAAAACTCATTCATCAAGCACGCATCACAGGGATTCCTGTCGGTAGACAAACACTCTTACATCAGTAAACAAAGTCGCATACCGAGTACAGAGACTTCAGTTTCGCGCCTACTCGACACGATATTAATTTAACGAGAGTCAATATTAATATTCGTGTAATTTCAGAGACATGGGAGGAAGGTAACTGTTTGAGAAAAAGTAAAACAAATATGAACGAGTGGAATGTATCGAACACAGGTCGCGTTTCTTCGCCGATCAAAATAACTGCAAAGAACCCGAAATGGCCTCGTTGAAATTCTCGCAAGATCGACTCTTGGGGTCCAGCAGATCACTAGGAATAAATCCCTCGTCAGTTTGATGACTCCTGAATGTAGCACACTAAATTAAACTCTTGGGAGTTTGAGTGTCTTGCAATAAAATTCACATTTTCTCGGGGGTTCGATTCATTTTCTGCATCAAATTTTGGAAAATTGGAAAGGTATTCTCTTTAACAAAGTCATGGCACTTGAGCCTCACAAAAGTGGCTGAATTCCATATAGAATAAAATAGAGTATCAATGGGTCAATATTTTCCTAAAATTCTATTTAAATTAAAAATGCACAAAGAGTGAAGTCTGCTTTCTAAGAGTCAATTATGAGACTTAATAATGATTCCCGAGCATGATTCCTAAGAAACGAAGCCCTACGTGACTGCAAGTTCGAGTTTTGGATGTACCAGGGGTCAGCGAAACATCGTACGATGGAATGCACTCTGGTTGGCTTGCATTCCGAGAAATGTGTCTCTCTTTTATCGTATGTGTCAGACGGGAGCATCTATCAGTGTCCGCGCGGTGAGAATTACTTAACCTTCCTATATTCACGTGATCGACAACGCGTGTCTTTCACTCGAACGACTATATACCTCCTATCTCTCACCCCATATCCTGTATCCTGTGTCGGGATATCAGATTATCACGCGGTAAGCGTTTTTCTCTGCCGCCTCTGAAGCGTTTTCTCAGCGCGTTTCGTTTCAACTCGCGTTTTCGCTAAGGAACTCAGCCTTGCTGTCGCGTGTGAGCAGAGATTTCCATTTCATTGCCGATCAGTAATTTCTTTGCTCTTGGTGCAGAAGGTTTGTTTGTGGTCGTTTGAAAGGTCCTTGGAAGGGGGGTATAAATTAAAAATTAAAATAAGAACACAGACACGTGAAGTTACAATAGGGTAATTCGTTCGATCTAACTGTGAAGTTTTTGACGGTCAAACTTGGTCAAATAAGTAGGACGTATGATATAGGTTTGATTTAGAGACTTCTCGTATAGACACCTCATAGACATGCTTCAATTACAAACGTAGATCAAGATAAAGTTGATCTACTAGCCAAGCTTCAACTACAAACAAGGCCATACAGCACGCTACAATCCTTCTCCAACTAACAAACCCTCAAACCTACTTCAACCTCTCTACAACATCCAACTAAAACCACATCTATTATTCTAAAACTCGCACTAATTTTCTAGCTCATGCTCGAAACTCTGATTGCTCGTCCAACGTTTGCCTACCTATCACAATTAGGGCAAACCTCACTCAACCAAGAGCAACAAAAGCTTCCCAGCAGAGCAGCCGTTAAATTTTGCGCGAGTCGACGGAAATACCTCGTGGTCGATGATATAAAGTTCCCAAAGGGAACCCGTGAATGTCTGTGAAATTAAATAGAGGTCTATTTTCGCTCGAAGCTTCCCCAGGTCGCGGACACAACCGACTTAGGCGAGCTTCCGGCAAACTGATGCTACCTCGCTTTTGTCCCAGGTCAGGATAATACGAGCGGACAGCTTACACTCCGAAATTACTCTGGGACGAAATAGAATGCCGCAGACACGCTCGAGTCGGTCGTTTTGGAATTCATACGGCCGCTTCGAATTGTCCAGGTTCCGCTTTAATTCCGCATTGCGGATTCGTAACCATCGAGCAATGCAATTGAGATTGATATATAACCGAGCAAAATAGAATTCACGAGGATTCACCTGGGCCTCTTCCAAGGGGGATTATAAATGTCTCCTAGAAATAATTGGGAGAGTTAATATCTGAGAAAGTTTCTATTAATGTTGAATTACTAAAGTACATTTACTTTTTATAATTTTAAATTAATTGAAAACCTATATGTCGAAATATGTTTGACGATGTTTGACGTATTGAAACTACTAATCTTGAAATTAAAGAAGGAAGAAACTTAATTTATGAATATATTCTCTTAATACTATTTCAATAATTGCAATTAGAAAATGTAGAAAAAGCATCTTTAAAAATTGAGTAATTTAAAAAAAAAAGAATTTAACGCATATAAGTAATTATAATTTACATCTTTAATAATCCCAGTGTTAACCTTACCCAGTGTTAACCTAACCTTTGACGTATTGAAAAACTACTAACCTTGAAATTAAAAAAGGAAGAAACTCAATTTATGAATATAATTCTCTTAATACTATTTCAATAATTGCAATTAGAAAATGTAGAAAAAGCATCCTTAAAACTTGAGTAATTAAAAAAAAAAAGAACTCATTACACATTGGTAATTAAAATTGGCATCTTTAATAATCCCAGTGTTAACCTTACCAGTTGAACTGCTATCAACCTCCACCAACCAATACCAAACACCCCCAATCCCCCGAAACCACTCAGAAAAAAACACAAATCCACCCCTATCCCCTCGCGCCATCAAAGTTCAATTAGCCAAGCAGGAATTTTAAACGCCAATTTGCGAATCCACCGGCTGGCAATGAAAGTGCGATCCGAGCAACGACTTTAACGAACCCATGTTGGACGAACGTGGCGAGGGAGGATGCGCCGCGACTTTTATTCCCCGAATAACATCCGTTCCCTGGCGAACGACGAAGGAAACTCGACGAAAGCTCGTCCGCCACGGCCTGGCAAAAGACGAAATGTTTATGCAAAGAGAGGAGAGCGAGAGTTCGATGCAAGCGAGGGCCCCCAGACCTTTTAAGCGTCAAACAATGTCGTCCAGTTCAACGACACGTGGCGAGCTGGCGCCGCTCGACGCGGTGGCAGACGCTCCGTTCGCAAAGCCCTTTCTAACGAGCGTTCTTCACCTCCTTTCGAACGTTGATCGTTATCGGGCGTCGTAAAACAACGGAGGAATAGCGAAAGAAGGCGGCAATTAATTCGCTGTTGGGGCTTGATCGCGCGTAGAGTGCTTGGGGGGACCTCGTCTGTAGGAATTGATTGGCTGACACTGGCGAAGATAATTGATTGGTCGTTTTGCTTCAATTTGGAGGCGCGTGGACCCCTGGAACGGGGGCATCAGGCGTAATATTTGGGACCTTTGGGTAGTTGAATTGAGGAGGAAGATGCATTTTATATTAGGGGCAGGATTGGGTGTTTCATATTTTTGGAAAAAATTAGGAGCACGACTTTCTTATAGGGATGAATTATTTTATTGACTTAGTCCAGGGTCTGGAGATTTAAATATGGTTAATTACGAGAGTAGATATTGCCAGTAATCCATGTATTAATACTTTGAAAGAATTTTATATGATTCAGGAAATGTCAGGAACGTTTAAATTATTTTACTAACTTTCTACAAGTTGGAGAATTAAATATGGTTGGTTACGACAGCAAAAATTGTTACTCAAGACTTCTGTTATTCATTAAATATCAGTTCCGTATGACTTATTTTATTGACTCCGTCTACATTTAGAGAAGTCAGGGTTGCCTAATTTGACAGAAAGGTCAGAAATATTTCAGAGACCTAAGAATAAATCGTACGAGGAATGCATTAGCGTAAATTTCAAGAGCATCGAACGATAATCGAGCATCCTGATAGCCAGCTGGCTTCGGTTATTTTCGCCCCCGAACCGTCTTAGAAATAAATTATAGCCGAACGACGAATATACCCCGCTGCGAGGTGCCGATTCGTGTTTCGTGGCACGACAAAAATGTTTACAGACGAGAAGTTAAACGTCTGCCAGCTATAGCGTCCATGGATTTTACAGCTTGGACATCTTTTAGCCGAATTGCCTCAAGGTCGACGATCGCCGAAAATCGCGCCCCCCTCGATTCGACTCTTCATCGAATTCATCCTTCCAGAGAACGCTCCTTCGTTCCTCGAGTCGTCATCAATTCTGCTTTACGATCATTCGAGAGTTTTATGAACTATCCCTTCGCAAGTTCGCAGCCGGGGGACTGCAACTGGCCAGTTAAGTGTCATAAATTTGACATGGCCAACATCGAGAGCGAGACTTGGTCGCGGACCCTCGATAATTGTTGCGAGGATCGAGCAAGGATGCTCTCAGTGAGCAGTGAATCATCTTCTTGTTATGGTGAGATGCATCAAACAATTTGTAAATTTCATATACGGTAGATATTGAAAGTTATCGTGTGTAATAAATTTATTCTACTTTTAGAAAAAAAAGTTTTCAAATCACTCACTTTAATACTTGTTCCTGTGATAATTTTATTCTCTTTAATAGAGGTTCTGTTTAATAACGCTGGATATAATTATGAGATTGCATTTCTGAATTATTTAATGCAATTAACCCTATGCCCGTGAACAAAAGAAAATTCCTATAGAATATAACAAGATTATATAATTCTGTGCATGCATTTATGCATTTACAAAAGAAACGAAAGCTACAGAAGCTACTAATTCAATATTCTGAAAGAAAGAAATTGCATAGTGTCTTTGAAATATTAAATACTTACTAAACAATTCATTCTACTGTGTCATTAATGTACCATTTTAGAACAGAGTCAATACAGTACACTATATACAATATATACAATCTAACTATTATTTTTAACTATTACATCTTCATTTTCCTTCATTCCAGATAAAATTGAAAACCTCTAACTTCTCGAACCTCTCAAGTCACGTCCCCATCGTAAACCAAGTTGCCTCAACACCCGAGTAATTCACCAAGTCTCTGAAATACTCGGACATTTTCTGTATTAGCTACGTTAGACGATAAAACACGCCAGTTGACAATATTCGTGTGGAGTGAAATGTCTCGCCGCGTTTCCATGCGTCTAATCGTCCCAAGGATACGCTTAGAGGAGTTTACGAGCGCAAAGGCGACCGGCGGTGTATCAGCAAAGATCTTTCAACCGCGACGAAACGAATCGATCGACCGGCTGGTGAGCGATCGATTGTCGTTAATGAATGTTATAATTTACAGCGGCGAGGGAGTTGATTTATCGACGGTCCAGGCGGCCCGAGCCAGTAATAATCGGGAATCAAGTTTTCTATATCGCCTAATTGCGTCCAATAGTCGAACCTCTCTAGCCATAGACATAAACCTGCGGTTAGACTCGCGTTAGCAATATATACATAGTTTAATGGAAAAGGTAAGGGACCTAATTTGTTACACGAAAGCTCGTGGGCGTTTTTCAGGTGTAGTGATGCGCACGAGACGAGATAAATCTCGACTAAAAATATTAAGTATAAGTATTCATTTGTCACATTAATCGTGAGAAATCTGTCAATATTGTTGAGTTTCGGCATAACGAGATAACGAGAATTTAAATAAATAACAATTAACTTTATTTGTACAATAGAAATGTAATTAAATGTAGTTTCGGAACGTCTGCTCTCAATGGCGTCTTGCTCGAAACTGACAGCTTGACAGGCAATCGATTTAATATCTATTAATTGGACCAACTAAATATTAATTTCTGACAATAGTTAAATTAATTATTAACAATACTTATTATTTGAACAATGATGGGATTGATTTTGCTATGATATTAATGTTTCACGAATTATTTTCTCAAAGGATTCAACGAGTCTTCGAATCGACCTGTCACGACATGTCACGCGGTTGTTGTTCGCCCTTGCCCCACTCTTGTTCGATAGCGAGCCGCGACCCTCGACACAGGTATACGAGGGGTGCGATCTCACTCTTCGACGATCCTTCGGTCGATATGGATCTCGCGATCGCGCGTCCGCGTCTCGTATCCCTCCTATTTTTGCTTGTGTAGTTTCCTACTTCCTTGTGGTATTGCTTGTGGTTACCTTAGTTTGGTCTGGTTTAGTTTTAAGGCATGTACCTAAGTTAGTTTTAAGGCATGGATGTACGAGTGTCTGTCCTCTACCAAAGAATTATTAATCAACTCATTTTGTTTGTTCGTAAGTCCATATTGGATTCGCAACTTCGTTCTCCACTTCGGTCACTATTATTTCATGTGATAAGTGAAGTGACCAACTGTGTAACTGGACAGAAAGGTCGGTTGCCGTCCTCCTGGTGGATCTGTATTCGAGAGGAAGACAATCGGCTCCTTCGGATCGGTCCTCTACTTCCTGCATCACGTTTAGTGTAGTCCTAGGCTCCCGGCGCAGTGCAGTAAGTCCAAAGCGCAGTGAGACGGGTGCAAGTCGGGTCCTATAGTGGCTCCCAACGGGGTGCAAGTTGTAGAGGACTGGTTCGGAGGCGTCGGTCGTCTTCCTCTCGAGTCAGATCCATCAAGAGGAAACGGGACTGACTCAGTAAGTCCGTCACATGGTCGCGTCGTGTCGCGATTTCCATTTATCTTCCATTTAGTTCCAATAATTATTTGGCAGAGTCAGATTTAGACTTTGGAAATCGAAGGGAATTTTGTTTTCCTTTGATTTCCATAGTTTCGTACTTAGTATTAAGCTCGTCGACTCTATGTAGAGTATGCATCTACGTATGTATACTCTATGTAGAGGGAGATCGAAGGAAGTTTGATTCCTTCTATCTCCGGGTCTCCAGTCGCAGCAACCTCCACGTGGTGAGACCTGGTAATCGGTATCACTCGTGACGAACAATCCTTCATCACGAATAATATCGAGCTAATGGCTGCGAATTTGTAATAAGATCTTTAGATATAAAAAGTGTAAAGTGTAAAGTGTAAAGTGAGATCAGATTTAGATTAGCAGGGACAACACCGAGGAGCCATGACTGGTACTAGTGGCCCGTAAAAGAACAAAGTATCCAGTATATAATTAGTCTTCAGAAAAATTCATTTTCATAAATTATGTATTAACATTAATACATTTTTATTGCAAAATGTTTGTCAATTATCACGACAATTTGTGTTTTTAAACTACAGATCAAACTACAACATACGTATTTTCTGAAATTTTGATTTCTTGGAAACTGCAAGTTTCTCAGCACAATATTTTACGTTCCTATCTGATAAAGGACTCTCTCTCTCTCATCCCCTCTTTTCTATCAATAGCAAAGGATTAATCGTCCCCCACTTCCAACATGAAGGTTAAAGATGCCTCGATGCAGACCTAACGCAGACCAGTTCTCTAATGACGATAGTATATTCTAATTAGAAAATGGCGTACAACGTCGCGAAGCAGATTTCATTTTCTTTGTCCACCCTCAGCTCTGACAGTGACGGATGATCTTCGGAACGACGATGCTCCACTTAATGCGGCCCCCCCCCCCCCCCGCACACGAACCTGCGTTATGGTCTCTTTACCTTCGGCGCAGATCGCTGGACTGGCTCCAGCACGACACGATAAACTTCGGAATAATTGTTTTGACATACATAGCCGGAGAAATGACAAACCGAGCGGCGATACTGGCGCAGATAATGAAAAGGGATCGACAGCGATTTCCGCACATCAAACATCTTGTATCGATAAATCACATACGCGACCCTATTTGCATTTATTGCCACGAAGCATCGTCGTCAGATCAGAGATCATTTCTAAATAAGTCTGAGAATCGTTGATTGATAAAATAAAAATTAATATGGAATTGTATCAATATGTAAAAAATATGTATAATGATATTGATATTGATCGATAGAATTTTCAATGGTTTTAGTGGAATCAGATTATGTATGTCAAGCATGGTGATACTTCACAAATTATCGATTATATAATTAAACAAGAATCATAGCTCGCCTGGAATATTTAATATGTAAAAATAATGAATCTTTCTGGCTTCCTTATCCACGAAATTATTTACGAGACAATGAAACAACTGAAAACAAATTTTGCACTGTTAATCAACCCCGAAATGATTTACTGAAATGCAGGATAAAATTATACGAGAATACATTAACTGATGATAGCGATATTTCCCTCTGAAATCCTGGTTGAAAAAATACTGTTCCACTATCATATCGGACAAGCTATTAGAACTTTAATTAACCTTCGAGCAATCGGTTGACGACTGTTTTTGTGCATATAAAATTTGTATACAATGGAAATAACGCGACGAATAAATTTCCATTGGGATAGCCGACTGCATAAAGAATCGTTTAGCTCCTTCAGTAATCATTAAAAAATTAAAAAATAGAAAAAATAACACATTTTTTTATGAATGAATTTTATTTACTAAACATAAAAGCCATTTTCGGCCCAAAATGGGACTGAAAGTTGATATCTACTGATTAATTTTGGTAACATTAATCCTAATACTAATATGTGAAAATAAAATTAAAACAACTCGCGTACACTGTACAAAAATTTACACAGGGTTGCCCATCTGTAATCTGCGCTTGTTTATACCAGAAATCGTATTTATGTTCACACGAGTGATTCAGGTGTGGTCTTTTCTCCAGGTAAAGCTTGCCCGAGTTATCTCGGGAGTGGGATTTTCGGCACATACTAGCTGCCCGAGTATACTTGAGCGTGCTCCTTAACCGGTTAAATAACTCTACTTACGTTATTAATTCGAACATCGGAAATAAAAATAAATTGACTGATTAATTTTAACAGTTTTTGGCTAACCAATGGACTATTTTTCTGTTGCAATCGCACGATAATAATTATCGAAACATGCCAAGCAATTAAAGTAACTTGGGAAACGAAACAGATTGTAAATTACAAAATGTCGGATGTTCGGTGAGAAATCAACGCGTAAAGATAAACAAAGATTGATAAAGTGTTACAGAAGGATTGCTTTAATAATCTCCGAAGATAATAACAGGCATTAAAAATCCGAATGGCAATCATTATCTGTGGGTTTGTTTTTTTCAAAGTGCGAAATTGAATAAAAAGAACTTTCGCCACACTTTGATGTCTGTTTAATTTATTCGACGGGCCGTTCTCTTTGAAGAAAAAACATATGACGAGATTCTCGACGAATTTAGCCTGGGGTATTTATAGTAATCGATAAAAAGAAATCTTTTGAAAGATGTTATTTTTGTTGAAGTTTCGCTAAATATAGGTTAACACCATTTTCTGACCGATCATTTATCTTGGATCTATTATAGTTGGTTACAATGGACTGGAAAAATTCAAAATTAGTGATTTGTAATTATTTTTAGAATGATTCATTTTATTTGGCATTTTTATGTATAAAAAAGAATCATTGTCTGAGGAACTTCGTAATTCATAAAAACAAAAGAAGAACGACTCTTTCGAATCAAGCATGATACAAATATTATTGTCGCGATAGCCTTTGTTTACATATAATTTTAACTCAAATAAGAATTACTTCCGATTACGTTCGATTAAAATTGTTGAGTCTCAAATAAACACTGTTTCATTTTCCAGTACAAATGTGTCTAAATCGTCTAATAATGTATAGTTAAACGTTGTATCCATTTTCATAACTCATTTTCCCCAGTAACGTTATCTTCGGCGAGGACGAGGCTTTACAGTCGATGGCCTGAAATTAGCGATTCTTTAGTTGGGTTAATGATGTTCGATAAAGCGAGCCAGCTATTCTTATCCCGTTGATTAACTTCGGTATTTGAGGAATTGGATCGCGTTGAATTCGTGATAAGTACTCAATCTAAATTAATATTCAATCTGCCCAGTGCGACCAGAGTGTCAATAACGCTGTTAAATATTGTAAAACGTTATTTTCAAGAGTGAAGCTTATCAATTAGAAAATATAGAATAGAATATTAATTCACATATTATACATTTTTCTTAATTCAATATAAGAGATTAATTTTTTAATTTTATTCAGCAAGAACACTACATCTCTTGCTTTCAAGTTTATCTTTTTTTTTTTATCATAAAAGGACTATTCCTTTTATAGGGATTAGTTTGACATAATGAAAATGATACTCGATAATAATGCTTCACGTTTTTCCTGGTTTTCCTTTCTCCCAAGTCGAGGTTACCGAATGAAATGAAGGAGTTCGAAGCTTTCACGAGATTAAAGTGCGAGTGACTGCCTTAGGGCCTAAACACATTCGAGATTCACGCCGGACGCTTCGCGGCTTACGTAAAGGTAAAATCGAGTTAATGTAATTTATTCGGACACGGTGGGTGATAAATTATAATCGTTATTGCGATATCTAAAAATGATACGGGGCCGATTGCATAATAACACAAGCGTGGAAGAGTTTTACCACCTAGGAATATATAGGAAGAAATTCCTTGCACGTCCAAGAATAGGATTCTATATTTTCTGTGGATATAGAAAATCCAGAAATGAGTGAAATATTGAGAAACATATGAAGGAATCTGCATATTTTATCTAGGAAAAGTCTGGAAATTTTATTTAAATGTAGGAGTAAAAAGAGGATTAAGAATGTTTTAATAAAGAGTCTCATGGCTACCATCTTGTACAGGAGTTTATCAGAGTCAGTTGCGATAAGAAATAGTATTTCTCACGTATTTTAGACTGTAGCTCTGCTAGTACAGTTTCTATTGAAACGAGGTATTTAATTTCGATCAAAAACAATTGCCTCGATGGGAAAAACGTGAAGGTATTAGGAACTTTCGTAACACTCAAATATCCAGCGTCAGTTATCGGTCGATCGGCTTCCTTATTGCCATCGGCCGATTCCTAATAACTGTCACGGTGCCGCGTATAAATTACACGGGAGCTCTGTCAATTGAGCATGCGACCTATTAATAGGATCTCTTTATGCGTTCCACCGGAGGAGGGAATGACATGCACGCACGTGCGACCGCGGTGAAATTACATGCATGCTCTCTTGCCTCTTCGGATCTGCGCGTATTTCCACTTTAACGTCGCTCCACGGAATTCGAATAGAAATCTACGGCTCTGGTTACGCCCTGCGATAGAACCGTTATGGGACACGACGTCGCATGAATTCGATTTTCCAAATATTTGTCAAGCAACAAAATAAATACAATAGGTTGCTACCTAGAGCACAGGTTGCTGGAGTAAACATGGAGGGGAATTTGAGAATTTTTTTTTTGGAGGTACAATTTTTTGTGAGAAAAAATCATTATGTAGGTTTTAGAGTTTATACTTTCAGCTGTTAACATTTTGCATTCGAGAGATGACTCTCAGACACCGCTAGGTTTTCTTTAGATTTCTTTGGATTTCAAATTTCTTTGGAACTCGAAGTGCCAATAAAATGATTGTCGTTGAGGCAAAGGGAACCTGATTCTCAAATCTCAAATTAGAAATGTCTTTTTGGAAGTCAATATAATCTTAGCATTCGTGGGAATAGAATACTAAGAAAGCATCTCGAGTTGCTGGTAGATACCAGAAAAAAAGGCCTCGAGTGTAAAGGGTTAATTTTACAAATTTGTCATTTGTGTACCTGAAACTGCCAGTGTGTAGCCCCAAACAGTGTTGGGACGCCCACTTATATAGTTTGTTTCTGCAATCTTTCAGTATCGTTTTGAAAAATTGTATTAACTTTATTCAATTTCATTGATTTCATTTATAATTATTATTAAGGAAGCTTAAGGTATGTTTTTAATAGCATACCAAGTAGTTAATTAGTAAAGTCAAGGCCCAGGAGAGTGATTGCTGAATTAAAAGGAAGAAATAAAGAACAGTCCCAGATGAAAGGGGAATATGGTGCCGCGAGTAAGTAGAATGTGGACAATGAAGTGAAACAGTGCCTCTCAAGTCTGACCATAACGTCTGAACCAACACGATCCACTGATCGTTCCCATAGTTCCCATAGTTCCTTATTTTCTTATTAAGTTCTTCTTCTATGCTCTTCTACCTTGTTATATATTATTGTTTTATACTCTAGTTCTACAGTAACTTAATACAGTTTCCAACAGTTTGAAACTCTACTGACCTCACCTCACCCTCTCCCCAAACAAAAAACCCCTCGAACCTCACTCTCGCTCCTTCCATTGCATCACAATTTCAGGACCAGTCGCGAGCCCAATTTGCATAGGCTGCCAAGCAATTCGACTCCATATACCAGCGTTCAAAAGTGGCTTTACATGTACCTACTCGGCCGTTGCGCATGAAAGACCTAAACTGATAAAGACACCTAGACGCGGCATTGTCCTCGACGCATACCTTTCTCGTAGATGCATTCGGCACAAAGGATTCGGTTCTTCATTCCAGCGGGGATGTAGATAGCGCTCCTCGAGTTGTATAAAGATTTTGATGGATTTGATCGATAACGATTGATAAATGATTCGGTACCATGCGTGTACCCCTTCGACAGGAGATACGCGTAATATATCATAGATTATAAATCGCGTGCACGGATCCTGCGTGTGGTCTAATCGCGGATCCGCGTTCCTAGATTCGCGACTTCAATTTAGAGAGTGGAGAAGGTAGATTAGCTCGTCAAACATGGTGATTAACGTTGCTGGGAGAAGAATTATATTTTTCTTGACGATTCTGCTTGAATGGTTCGTCATTAATTCGTGAGAATGTGCTCTTCGAGAGGATTCCTTTTCAGTGCTTATAATAGTTTCTGAGTATCCATTCTTATTGAGTACTGAATCATCAGGTTCGAGGAACATGGAGATTGAAGAGGGAGAACGGAGATTGAGGGGAGATGGGAGATTAGGCAACGGAGTAGCTAAACGTTCTGATGTTTTGCCAGAATTACAGGAGTCGGGAGTTTGATGTTGCCTCGATAGTGGACTACAGACTACAAGATCTACAGAGGTGCTACCTATCGTCTGAAACTTTTAATAGTCACCCAAATGCAACCCATCCTTCTGGAGTCCTAAGGACACCATCTCGAAGCTCCACCCGGAAGCCTCAAACGGGCGTTACCACCGTTGCCACCTGATCCAGGCCGGATTATTTAAATTAACCTCGCCTGGTGAGAACCGTGCACGCGATTAGAAGTCGCTCTGGACAGGGAACTCGTGTCGTCGGCGATATTAACGACCATACGAGCACAGCTGAGCCACTCACGCAAAGGACATTCCAGTGGAAGCACAGGCGACGTGGAACGAAAGTGGCCTTTCGTTTCTTTTCTGCAATCACGGATACGCGCCATTTGAAAATTGACCGGTACCTTTAGCGAATCTCTGGCGCAATCGTTCCGATGTCACTGGCACGCCAATTATACTTGACCCCCGCCAACGTGTTTCCTCTCCCGCTGTTTGCCGACAATTACATCTATCGCGAAATTACCGCGGGACGTGTCAACCACGCTACTCTCGCAACACCTACTCTCATTATCAATGTACGCTTGTGCTCCGAGCAGAGGACGAACGTTGGCGTTTCAGCAATTTCATGGGGGGATGGATCAACAGTACATTCTATTTATGCGTACCGACGATCACTGACCTCTTTTGACTCGTGCTAAAGCGCATTGAGACTTGTTGTTAGTGTATACATTAATTCAATGAGAATTAAATGACTATTTACACGTTGGCACACTTGTGTTGTAAATGTAAACTCCAAGTTTGCTCCAAGTTTCACTGAGGATCATAAAATCTTTATATCGATATTCTATAGTTCTCGACAAAACGAGCAAGAAAGTCCTATGCCATTTTTGTGTAACATTAATATTTATGGTAGAAACTCCAGGTTTATTGTACGCTGCACGTGTAGGTCAGTGCGCAGTGCCCAGCCGCCATCTTGTCACTTCCGTGCTCCAACTTCCATGACCCTCCGAACAAGAATTGCATTTTCACCTAGAACTATGTATCTCAGAAAAAAAATGGATAGGAACTTTCTGTTCCTTTTATAGTGACCTATGAGGCTCCACTAATATTTCCTTTATAGAAATAATATTATTCCTAACGTACCCTCTTCAAAAGCCCTCAACATTCAAAACTTACAAGTGAATGCAAAACTCCACTAATATTTCCTCGCTAAAAACAATATTATCCTCAACATTCCTTCTTCAAAAGTCCCCACTCTTCAAACCTTTATTCTCTCCTAACCACCAACTCCGCATTCACAATTTCCCCCAAACAAACCTCGTTAAAAACTCAATCTAAATATTGCTGAACCGAATAATGTCAATGTTTCAGCAAAATTCGTAGCCTTAAGACCAATTGCACCAGCGCGTGTCGACTTTCAGCTCCCTCTCTACCTCTAAACGTTCAATTTCGAAACTCGTATCGCCTAAGTATCCTCGTACCTCGTCAGCAACATCGCAGAACGTGAGCTGATGCCACGTGGTGGAAGTTAATCAGCGATTCGATACGGGAAAACTGATTCTCGCGGATTCAGAAAGCGGCGTAAAACGATCCTCTCCACTTCCGCGGATCTTTTATCTTTTTCGCTACGGCCGACACCCGATATCCACGTGGAGAACTTTTTACGCGTCACGGACGTGAGCGTCTTGCTCGCGCGAACGCACGTGCCCGTACGTATCGAAGAAGCACTTGACTTCTATGCCCATTCAAAGACCGAGGGAGACCTCGTTTCGCCAGTATTTGCCTTTTGCAGTCGACGCCAAACCGCAACGACGTGTTCCAATTTAGAACAACGCGTTTTTCTCTCTTCTTTTTTCGCACTGCGTTCATCTTCTTTCTGTAGCGGTCACCTGCTAGGGGCGCGTGAGCGGCGCCTCGCGTCGACGCCGCGATAAACGTCGCCCATTGAATTTAATGTCGCCTTCTTTGGTCGACGATACGTTTCCGACATCGCCACTCAACGCTCTCTCCTTTGCCGTCATCTAATCCGGTCATTATTCCCAGCTATCTGTAACACGTGGGACGTAAATCCGCCGCGAATCGCGTGACGCGTCTTAATGTAACGTAATGCACGCGCTGGGAGGCGTCTAATATCTAGGGAGCTCGTTAGAGGGACCTCAACACGTCTAATGCTAAGTGCAGCTACAGCTTGGTGTAAGCTATTGGTGGACTAGGGATATTAGAGGTCTGGGAGAGTTACAAACTGACGAAATCGAAGGTTTAGCAGATTTAGGTGGAGCAATAGGATCTGCTAGAGGGGAGCAAATGGGTCGTAAAGTGTCCTGGGCCGTGTTTAGGCAGGAATAGGTGGAGGGAAATACTTTGGGTACTGATACTGAGCTTTTAGGGGGGTAATGTTTAGTACTAAGTGCTTCTAGTACCTTTGTGGGAACTATGTTGGGATAGGAATGTGGGAAGCAGATGAGTTACTAAATGACGAGATTGAGTGACCAGCTAAAGAGAGACCACCAGAGCGAAGAAAATGGTCCCTAAAGAGTCTTGTCTCATGTTTAGATAGAAATAGCTGAGAGAGCATTAACAATTGCCGAGTATAACATTAAGTGCTCGCGACACCTTTAGGTGAACTACGTTGGGTCTGGAATATTGGAAGCTGATGAGTTTCAAAGTGGCAAAGTCGAGTGACTAGTTAAGAGACCACCAGAGTGAAGAAAATGGTCCCTAAAGAGTCCTGTGTCATGTTTAGATAGAAATAGCTGAGAGAGGCATTGCCAATTGCTGAATACAGCACTAAATGCCCCCAACACCTTTGTATGGACTGTGTCAGCCCAGAAATATTGAAATATCCAGCGTTATAAGCTAATGGAAGTAAGTGTTTGAGGAAACTGTTCCAAACTATTATCAATTAGGCTTTTTAGTGAGACAGAGGCTAATGGATGCTCATCCTGCAAGTGTTAGGATGAGTATTGTGTGAAACAACGATACTTCCTGTTGCAAGGATACTCGGGATGCGAGAAGGAAGTAACTATTACAAATAATCACGACTCGTGCCTCTAATTCTTCAAGTTTTGATCTCCCTTTCACAGCGATGTTGTTTGCACGATATAATCAATCCACTATAATCACTTTAATGTTCAAAATAAGGTCTTTCGTGGGTAATTAAAACGTTTATATTCAATCTTCTGCGCCAGATAGAGCACGTTTGCGCAACGGGGACAAAAACTCTTTCGACCATCAAGCGGGCCATCGTGAGATACATAAAAAGTTATTGATAAAGTATGGACAGATGGCAATATAGAAAATAGAATTAATTATAATAAAGTAAAATAAAAACTTGAATTTAAAGAGAATGTGAGCATTATTCTGGTGGAATTTTTTATTTTTCACCCAAAACTTACTGATACTACTAACCTTGTTTCCTTACTATTGTTTTTCCTAGCCAGCCTTATCGTTAACTTTTTATGTATTTGACGATGACCTGGTTAATACTCGAAAGCGTTTATGTCCCCATTGCGTAAACGCGTTCTATCTGAGGAAGAAGATTGAATAAATACTGCGGTACGATCCTCATTTTAAGTTCGCGTTCAAGCAATTCAATATTATTCAAATCGATTATTTCTACTGTAGATAGTGGGTCATGCTGCATTCTTGCATAAGATTGCACTATACTTGCAAATTGTATATAGTTGCAGACTACAGTCGCACGTAGATAAGATTACGTTTACAAGCTCCAACTGAACGATGTCTCTGGCAGACAATTTTTAGCAATCTGTTTTACGTTGACATTAAATATATGTTTGTCGTTAGATAAGTGAAAACGAGGAATGCTTGTTGACGAACAGTAGCACCAGAGATAAATCTAAGTAGCCAAGTACCTCAACCCCTTCAAAGATCCTCTGAAAGTGGGTGTCTTCGCGTTAAAGAAGTAAATATATAGACTCTAAGAACTTGGGAATCCTTTATCTTCAATTCTGAGAGTTTAGTGACGTTCAGAAGTCTCAGAGATAAATCAAAGTGGCCAACTCCTTCAAGGATCCTCTGGAGAAGTGGCTGTCTTCGCGTTAAATAAATAAATATATGAACTTTGAGGACTTGGGAATCCTTTATCTTCAATTCTGAGAGTTTAATGATGTTCAGAAGTCTCAGAGATAAATCTAAGTGGCCAAGTACCTCGATACCTTCAAAGACCCTCTGCAGAAGTAAATCTCTTCACATTAAAGAAATAAATACAAGTACCGTAAGAACTTGAAAATCGTTCATCTTCATTTCTGATAGTTTAGCAACAAACAGTAACCCAAGATCGAAACCTATGACTAACAAGTGATCTACCACATCTAAAGACCTCCCAAGTCTCCATTTATCTCCAGTCTTACAACCCTAACACCAAACCAAACTAAGAAAACCTTCGGCGTCAATGGAACCTCCGCGGAAAGGCTGGATAAGGTACAAAGAAACAATCGCTTATTAATTCTAGCGCGCAGATAAGGCGAAACAACGCCGTGTTGCGGTCGTTTCGCATGAGTCAATGTACACGCTGCAACAAGTAAGGTTCGCCGTGCCGAGTAACGCGCAACCGTCTAATTGCGAGGCCATAGTCCAACATTAACCGCGAATGGAACTCGAGCCAGCAGGAACTACCGAAGTGGATGGCGGGATAATTATGTCGTTGATTGCGAACTCGTGTTCGAATGTGGCAACCGCGATCGAAGCAATCGTAGCTATCCTTTCTTCGGAAACAATCATCGCGCCGCGAGCCCCATTAGAATTTCAGAGTATGACCTGGCTGCATCCCCATTAGATGCAGCCAGATCCAACGAGAGTCGCTTTGTTCGACGTGGCTCTCTTGGATGATCACTTGATGATTCTGCGCTGTGGAGGACTGCAGCTCTTCGAGCATGAGAATAAATCTGAGAATTTGCGACTTCGTGGGTCGTTTAGGACAGTGACTCTCGATCCTCTTTGGTGGGAACAATTTTCTGGGATTGTGATCGCTTTCGATCGCTGTTGAACTTACGATGTCACTTTTGTGTGTGCATTTATATTTATTCTTTTGTGTAATTTTTATTTTTGCAAGAATTGTGGAGTAGAAATAATGCTTGCGGAGCCTAGATTTTCAAAAGAATAGTAATTATATTCAATATAGGGTGTTGGGTATTAGCTAAATAAATTTTTATTTAAATTGTTACTTGAAACTAAGCTCTGCAAGCATCATTCCTAGTCTAACCTCGTCAAGAACTGTTCGAATGTATATTTAATAGTAAATTAAGGGTATTGAATATAGCTATTATATTCTTTAGTGTGATTTTTATTTTTATTACAATTGTAGCCTGTGAATAATGCCTGCAGAGCACAGATTTAGAAAAGGAAGATACTTATATTCAATACCTATATATTTTCAATAACAGACAATTAATTTCCCCCTTTGCACACCCTTTCAGACAACAATTTAAATAAAAATTCCTTCACCTAATACCCAGCCCCTCAATTTCCTATTAAATACACATAAATACAGTTCCTGTCCAAGTTAGACGTGTTTCACATCTCATTATAACTCCCATTCCCCATCCAATATTCTCTTCAATGTACCATAAATTGCGATATAGCCAATTACACGGATCTCAACGACAAACCCGCTAATCCCGCGAGTCCAGAGCTTAAAGTCGCACTCGCGTCGAATTTCACGGTCGTTTTGAAACAGCTCCGAGCACTCGTTTCGAGGAAACGTATCGAGCAGAGGCGTACGGGAGTAGGTTCGTAAAAAAAAAGAAAATGCGCGAATACTTGAATATGCGTATCTCAAGCAGATCGGCCGGTTTGGTTGGAGGTCGTCGCCGTGCAGTCTACCCGTGTAAATACCATCGTTCGGATATCTCGAGCGATTTTCATTTAATTTACCGTCCAATAGCCTTCCTCCTTCGCATAACTGTTCGTGGAAACACGTGTTAAAAACGGCAGGTATGGGTCCCCAATTACGCTGAGGAGAGGATTAGATGCCGAGGCAGTTATTAGTGTGTTGCTATCGGAACTATTAGGCTGCTGATAGTTAAAGTATATTGAGATACGAGGATATGTTAAGTGGAGAGGATGGTGAAAGTACTGTTTTTCTTGTTGAGGTGAAGAAAATGAGAGGAAAAGGGAGGATTCATGGGGTGGCACAACTAAAATTGGGAGAAGAAATAGGTGAAGGTAAAAATTAAAGCAAGAGAGAGTGGTGGAAGTATTGTCTCCCTTGTAAGACAGTTTTTGGAAGAAGAAACTGTGATAGAAGATGTAGAGTGAAGAAAATGAAAGCAAAATGGAGGATTCACAGGTGATTGAATTAAAATTAATAAAAAAGTAGGTGGGTACAGAATATCAAGACAAAAAGGAGCATTTCTAGATGCTGAAAACAATATTTAACATCTCATAATACCTCTACCATTTCGGTATCGATTACGCCATATACACCCAGCCATCTACACCCCAGCATTCAAGTCTCCAGCTAATCACTTCAGAATTCATCCGTAAACAGCTATCTTCGTCTCAATATTTATTTCTCATAAACCTGAGTCCCCTTATTCTTTTTACATACATGTTTTCCACCTTTAATAAGTATGTAAGTAAACAATTTTTCTTGTGGACGTATCGACCGAATATTTTACGCCAAGCGTTGTGTTTTTCTAGAAATTCGCAAACGCGATGGAAAAATTGACAGAAAAGGCCCCGCGATCGCGCGATACAGTGTTTTGTTAAACATGTGATATCCTTCACTGCTAACCATAGCAGAAATACGAACCTTCGCGAACGCACGCACTTTTCATACTGTTCTGTCGACAAGAACGCCGACGAAGGTCCTCGACTCTGGCTTGGGTTAATTAATTATTTTCTTGTTACTTTTGGAAGTAAGATTAATAAAACACAGCTGGATATTCAGTCATATGAATTGTAAATAATATAAAATTATAATAATATGAATATATCCGTATATGTAATAATAAAATAATAACAACAATGAGTTGTACATTAATTCTTTGAAACTCTCAATGTTTTACAAATGTAAATTTATTATACTTGTAATAAGGGGTTTCAAAAAAGAAAAATTATTTGTTTCGGAATAAAAGTGCGCGTTAATAATGAAACGCCCTAACAATGCAGTCCAGAACGGGAGAACTATTCGACCCCTAACCAGAAGCTCCCCATATCTAATTTCCTGACATAATCAAACCCAAACGCCTGGAAAGTCGCAAAATGGTTCGCAGAAGAAACGTTTTCCATCCTTATCGGACCATTTCGGAATCGCAGCCGTGCTCGATATGCAAATCAGACGGAATCCAAGGAAATTTAAACGGGACACCGATTACGAAACGCTCCATTGGGCTGGCTCGCTGCATAATAGCAAAATCTGTGCTTCGACTTATCTTCCCTGTAGCTACCGAAACGAGAGTCGCTTCTCTCGTATTCGATTAGCGATTTAATTTGAATCTTGATTCGCGCGCTAGCTTCTACTGCGTGCAGGGTCGTTTCGAGATAGAGAAACGAGAAATTGAATCTCTGTAAACTGCAGCTCTGGAGAGTCAGGATCGTAACGAGGTTGTTTTCGCAATTATCGCAATTACTGGACACGCAATTGGAACGGCTGCTCCAGTTTGGCTGGAGACAAAAAAAGACGAAACGTGACAAGATAAGTCTCTTCCAACTTCTTTGAATTCTTCTTCTTTCAATTTTTTGTTGCGAGAAGGATTAATTAAATAGAAATGAAAATTAGTTTACATAGAACCCTGTTAAAATAGTTCAATGATATATTGTTTGTTTTCCAGAGCAACTTTTAATTTCTCTTATCAAATTCAACCAATACAAGTTCCTCCAGTGACTACAACGTTGAATAAACTTCATTTTCAATAATACCTTCATACTTCGATAAAATAAGACCTTCCATCGGCAAATAACACGTGCACAGAGGTATAGTAAACGTCCCTTTGCTGCCTGGGCCGCGTACGCGATCTTAACACGTTGAATATGCACGCGTGTCCACGTATACGTGTACACGATGTAACATGCCTTCGTGCAGACGTGCTTACACGCGCCGATATGCACGGATCGGCGCATTATGCACGCCGCAGAACGAAACACACGAAACCCTGCACGAAACTCTCGGGATAATTCTAGGGAAGATGCCCTCTGCGTCCCTCGGCCCCAGCGGCTCGTTGGGATTTCACCGAGCACTACGGGGAACATTTCGAGGCCTGTGTTCGTTCGTTTTGAACGAAATATTACGAAGATGGTACGTCGAAGCAGCCCTTAGCTGCTGGAGTGAGGCTAGAATGGAGACGGCCATCTTGGAATGGTGGTAGATGCTCGTAGATGAAATTTTAGGAGAAGATTTAATTTTACTAAGATGGATGGAATACAACATTTATAGATTGTAATTGCTATCTGTATATATATGTGCTTTCTTCTTTTAAATATATCAAAATGGTAAGGTAAGGGTTTCAAGCAATTCTAGATGTGGGTTAAAATGGGGAACCTAGTCTTCAGCCATCTTGAATCTACTGGTCATCGATTGAACAATGAAAGGAAGATTTAATTATCACAAATAAATGGAATATACTGTCAGAAATCATTATTGCTATGTATGTGTAAATGCTATGTGTATATATATATATATATGTGTGCTTTTTTGCTGTAATGAATTCAAATAATAATGTAATTGTTTCAAACCCTGCTAGATGGAGGTTACAATAGGAAACATAGTCCACTTCCATCTAGAATCTAGTAGGACATCGATTGAATAGTGAAAGGAAGATTTAATTATCACAAATAAATGGAATCGAATCTTCAGAAATCAGCATTTGCTATTTCTATGCTTCCTCGACCTAAATGTATCAAAAAGATAAAGTAAGTGTTTTTATCACCGCCAAAGTGAGTTTGGAACGACAAAGCTCGTGTACTGATCCAAAACACTTCTCACGAACGATGGACACGCACGCACATGTGGCTCCAATACATTAATTGATTTGCACTGAGTTCGAAATAACAGATTCTTGGCAAGAGTTTCGATGGCACAATCGAGTTAGCGTTATATAAATCCTCCCAATGCTCCTACAAACATTATTCTCTTCATTACTGAAGACTTGTCAGGGAAGAATAAATTCAAGTATATTCTTGGCCCTGAGTTTATCATCATAATACTTCAATCTAAAAAACCTTGCATATTTAACCAAGAGTTGTGTACGTAGAATGTAGATCAAGGTAAATAAAATGTGCATTCATCGATGACCAAGATCAAATTTCATCTTGCCATTTATGTACCTATTCCATTCTAACGTTTCATTTCAGAGTGCGCCTAAAATTTCTAGCGACACGATCTACTTTTTTAATCGTGTTCCACGAAGATAGATCTGCAAACAAGCTCACCTTATTGAGTTATGGGCCACTGAAGTGGTAGGTTACCAAATATAATCTTTCTCGCTAGACACAATTAGATAAGTTTGTCAGCAAACACATTGAGCTGGCGCACTATACCTGTTCGCTTGTCTACGAGCGATATGAATATCTATATTTCCAATGCTAGACTAAAACACCGACGCTACTGTTACAACTTTTGTCATTCGATACCTGGCTACAGTATTTAACCTTGTCACTAGCCTAATTCACAAAATATTTCTCCTGTTTAACTGGGCGTGAGTCCAACCATGACTACTTTGGGGAACTCTAAACTTATGTTAGTTTCCGAGTAGGAGTCCATGATATGATACAAAAATTGTGAGTAGTATCGTGGGAATGTTACATGTCTATTGTAAAAGAAAATTTTGTGTTATTAATGATAGGTTAATAGATAAAAATAGCTGGGAATGCCCGATTTAATAATATTTGATTGCAGTATACCCCTCCAACTTGGACTAACTTATTTTATTCAATAATTTTAATAGTTTATCTAGATACAAATTTTGCCCACTCCTGATGCAAATGTAAGGAGTCGAGGAGTCACCGCATGGCTCGAGATCGCGACGGGAGAATATGGTACACACGAGAGCCTCGCTATCTGCAGTCATTAAACTCTTATCTGACGAATTAAAAAAGAAACATAAAAGATCAAGAACACGGGCATGGGGTGAGAATTTTACGACTTTGAAATTGTTTTCGGTTCCGTGTTGGACGTCTACTTGTATTAACACATCGTATCAAAAATCTCTAATCGCTAATTTCGTTTCATTGAGTGTAGAATATTAACCTCTGTTCTTTGCAAAAGATTCGAAACGTAGAAATGAGGAGATTTCCAAAAGAAGCTTTAAGATTGTATCTTTAATAACAAATATACACCTCTCTGTATCTTCCATCTTAAATTGCAATAATGTGTACATTGATTTAAAATACACAAATCAGTGTGTTTAATAAAAAACAAAATTCCGTGGCCCCTTTTGGAAAACTTTTTATATAGCTGCACCGATCCGACTCATCGTGCGTCTTTTATTTTTATTTTTTCAGCTTTTATCCGTTCACAGGATACACGAGGGACCTATCTTCGGGACGTAACTCGCTGATTATCGGCCCGTAATGATGTAACTGTCATCAAGCGGGAAAGGTAGGACGGACGTACATCGTAAATATTCAAACATCCATGCTCTTATCTGGCCGACTTATCAGTACGATTGTAAGTTCGTCTGTTTCCGTGACATCGAGGCACCGTGGAAGATCTCACTGCTGCGTCGAATTTACCTGACAATCGACTATTTTTTTAAAGGTTCAATGCCACCCATCAAACAGATAAGAACTCTTCCAGTGTGGAATGCACTCTCAAATTTCCATTTCAATTACCATTTAATTTCTCAATCTGAATTTCATTGATTCATAAAATCTCTAACTTCTTCGCTCAAATTCCCAAATTCTACTCAATTTCTTAATTAAAATTTCATTGATTCATAGAATCTCCAACTTCTTCGCTCAAATTCCCAAATTCTACTCAATTTCTTAATTAAAATTTCATTGATTCATAGAATCTCCAACTTCGTCACGGTTTAAAGAACTGTAGAATAAACATCGATTAATAAACCCAACAACGTCATCGAGAATGTCTCCATTATTTACAGCGATAAAACAATCACAAACGAAGCACGGAGTGGAATTCCCCCTTCGCGGTAGATTGTTCCTCGTTCGAGCATTAATTTTCGATTCAATTAAGCTCGAACACGAGAGACTCAGAAAATTACGATTTCGAGTTATCGTTCGTGATCGAGAGTCAACGCTGGCGCGATGCGTTCGGAAGCGTGGCGGCGGAGAAATGAAGAGCGGAGGGGAAAGCCCGCAGAATAATCCGTGGCTGGTGCAATTAGCGCTCGTTAATGATCACCGGGCCCCCCGATCGAGACAGGGCGCTACGCTCTCGAGGAAAGATCTCGGCGAGATAACCGACTTCAGAGAAACTAATAAACTGCTCGAAATTAGTGGCGATGCTGCGCGAGGAGTATGCGCCGCGATCGCGATCCTGGAATGAAGGCGTAAGCGAACTCGCTGGTTATACGCGAACCTACGGGAATAATTATGCGTCTGGAAGCGCGGATAGAGCCGTTCCAGGATCGTATTTAGTGTATGTGGCGCGAGGAAAGTATTTGTCGAGGTCTCCAGGCTGTGAAATTTATCCTCGATTCGGGATCTAAGATTCTGATGAAACATTCTGATGACCACACTATCGAACATTTTTAGTACCAGCAGAAACCCTTAAGATAGCTAAATCAAGCGTTGGAATGGATTTTTCGTCAATATTAGGATTTTTAGAGCGACTCTTAGAGAAAAAGCTGGCGGACCAATACGTCTGGAGCATTTTTGTCAATTGTTCCAAGAAATAGCACGAAAAACATTTTGAATACTACCTGAGACTTTACATTTGACCCAACAGAAGAAGATTTCCTTGTTAAACTCAAGTTCAGTTCAGTTTTGAAGATAATTTCTCACGCCCACGCCTTGTTTTACGAATTTTCCTACAATAACTTCCCTGCATCAAAATGACTCCTCCCAAGTATAATCCAACCTAAATGACACGAAGCACCCCATAGAAAAGCAACTGTTCCTAGTGCAACGATTTAGGCAAAGCGTGGAAGGAACGTGATCTCGACCGCGATTTTTCATCTCCCAAAGGAATGCTGACTGGGATTCGTCGAAGCAGCATCAGGTGCACGGCGAGCCGGCCAAGGCAGCGTATCCGCTTGTACTTAGGACGTAGGTACAGGTTGGGTAGGAATATGAGTACGGGTAGACTGTGAATAAAGGTTCATGCTCGTGGCAATGGTTGTAGGTGTAGGTGTAGGTGTGGATGCTTTGGAGCAGCGGCCTTACAAGGACGTCTGGACGTTCTAGCTTTCCCTGAGAGCTGCTGCACACCTCTCCTGAGACTAAACGCGTTAACGGATCTTTCGCAACTCCTCTGTTTCTGCTCGACGATACTCGAATTACTTCTCACGCTACTGTTGCCGTCGATTCGACCCGCTTGGATTCACCTTCGATGCTGGAAAGCGAGACTGCGTCGTAGACTGCTATTTCGCTATCAAGAGATTCGTTTTGGTATTAGGAATTATTTAGGTACCAAGACTGTTACGATTATTAGGAAAAGTATCGTTAGATGTATTACGACCTTGAGAGTAATTTAGGTAAGATTTAGGTATTTAAGTACCAGAGTTAGGTATAGTTTGTAGGAGCCATTTTGGTACCAAGCACAGGACTTCTAGTCGGGTAGGGGTCATTCCACATACGGATTCTGTTCACATCGAGGTATATTACAGTCCATGTGAAAATAGGAGGGGTTTAAATCATCATGTTGCCAATTTCTGAATTATTTGAAAAATACAGCCATTCAAACTCGACAGTTTACAGAAAGACTACCTTCATGAAAGGTAGTCTTTTATCTCTGCAAATATTATACGTACATGCTTCTCATACATGCTCTTTCCAACTACATTTTTGTTACATTCATAAAACCACTTATACAGGGGCAAAATATTAAAGATATTACCACCGAATCAAGTCTGAAATCTTGACAAAAATAATCTCTCTCAAGTAACTCAAGAAAAATGAAATAACCCAATATAGAATCTCCATCCCTAAAGTACGTCTTATACTCTCCCTCAAAGCAATCAAACCCCCCAAAAACTACTTCGTAAACTGTGTCACCTTTCTCAGTAAAGTTCGCCTCGTCGAACATCGCCTCGGTTCGTCCAGACTGGTTCCAGCCCTCCCTCAGGATGACATCCAGGGGCCCCAAGCCAGAGTCCAATCTCCCTTCATCCCCGTACAAGCTCGAGGCGTTGCTCGATCGCACACCAGTCCAGATTATCACTAGAAATATCACTAGAAGCACTATGCTGACTATCGCAGCGACGATGGAGACGCGATTCGAGATTCGCGACATGTCTGCGTCCCCCCTGGCAGCTGGGCACAACCACTCGTTTATTAATCAGTGTCCTCCGCTCGTTAAGGACGACCCGACCGTAGGAAGAGGTATCCTGGTTCGGAACAGTTACACGCCAGCCATCGAGACAGTCAGTCGATCATATTCGTGGCCTCTCGGAACGAGATGGAGCTGGATTATCTCGCGGCAACAAGTCATTCGCCACTCCGCGCAACCCTCGAGCGCCCATAGAGTCCTCCAGGGATTCTCAAGACTCCTCCTCGCGGATTCTGCTTCCCTCTCGGAGTGCCAGCCAAGAGAGTCCAACTGGAATGCCCATTAAGAGCTCCTCGATTCGCTGTTAGGCAGGGAGCTGTTATCTGGTATGATCGAGGACTATTGCCCAACCATCGAACGTGTGATTTCTGGAATGCTTTCTTCGTAAAACTGGTCTGTAGTTAACCACTGGCGAGCTACCTCTGCAGGGTTATTGTGAAATCTACTGGGCGAGTCCTTGGTTTGATAGGAGTGGATAGCTGGGGTAGATGCTGGTAGAAGCTTCCTTTCGAGTAGGTTCTGAAAGCAGAGAAAATTGTAACGTTAGTAAGTAATAGAGAATCTAGTACCGGAGTTGAGTACTAGAAATTATGAGTTGTCTATTTTGCTGTTTATAAATACTAGTGAAGTTAGCATTGGAGTTGAGTAATGAATATGTTAGGTAGACCAAAAAGTAATGTCGTTTCTTTTACATTCAATTCAAACTTTCCAATAAATTTCTATCTTTAATTCATTATATAATCGCCCTCATTGTCAGCAGCCTTTTATCACCTAGTGTGCAAATTTTCAATGCCAGAAAAATCAATGAGCTGATAAATGATAAACAAGTATTTAAGATGGCAAAAACGACATTACTTTCCACTCCATCTAATAGTAGACTCTTGTCTGTTTTATTGTTTACGATCAATCATATTTGTAATGGACAAGGGTTTTTCTTGACTTCTGAAAAAATAACTGAAACGTCTACAACGTTAATAAAACACTGAGCGAAATATATAAGGAGTGTGTCATCCTCGTGGGAACGGACTAGGATTCCAAAGATCCAAGGCCAGCACCAGTGTCGAAGATTAGGGACATCCTGGGTGTCTCGTCGAGAACTGGCTATGTCAGCCGACCTTGATGAAGCAAAACCGGAATTGATAATGCTTGAAGTCGCACTCAGGCTCAATTTATCTTGTCGAACAGGACACACTGTCATTTAGGGAAGCATCCAAACTAGGAAAATGGCTAACCCACCAGCCACGAGTAATTGGTACCTATGTCTCACTTCCAACCATTTTAAAAGGATAATTTTACAATCGAACCGTTGAACGCCACTTAGCATAAGTGAATGTAGCAAACGTATTAAAATAATTGAGGTGTGCATGCTCCTTTTGTCTTAAAATCATAGTCACCTTTTGTTCCATTAAATGGAGTCCTCAACGAAAGTGGGATATTTACAAAAATGGAACTGGTAAAAGTATATAATGAGAATTAACTGGACAAGTAAGACGAACGCTAGGTACAAATGTCGCAAAGTTTCTCCGAATGCAGCCCGTAGGGAAACTAAGTAACTTAAATGAGGAATCAATTAAAAAATGACACCGGTTCTCGTGAACAGGAAACAGGTTTCGCTTCGTCGAGATAACGGTGTGAAATTTACGGCGAAAAAGAGCAATGACAAGAATTGGGGAATTAAGTTGGGAGGTTACAGACCGTGATACCGATCTGTGCGGGTTTGGAAGGATTCGAAATTGTTTCGTTAAACAAAACTGGAGAACAAGGGGAATATCGATAGAACCAGTGTGTCTTAATGTTAAAAAAAAAAGGTGATAAAAATATAGTTGAGTGTTTAGGATGACCGAAACGAGATTTGTCACGACAAAGGTGGACATGTGTTTTCTATGCAAAACATGTATAACCACCTGTCAAATCAACAAAATCAGTTACATATACTCGGAACAATTCCTAATGCGTGGTAAAGCATATATAAACAGGTATAGAAAGTTTCGAGTGAATGTATCTGATAGTTTTCCCTCCAAAAAATATCAAGTGTTAAGGTCTGGGGCTCGAAACCAAAGTAAACCTCTTACTTCTCGCCACAGCTAACTTCACACCCAAAATTCTGAAACATCCCCCATATAAGTCACTCTAAAGAACACAAACACATGTGAAATGTTTACAATATAATATATCCAATAGTTTCTCCCTCCAAATCTCAAATATCACTCAACGTCTAGTGCTCCAAACCAAAGCAAACCTCTTATTTCTCGCCATAGCTAACTTCACACCCACAATTTTAAAGCACCACCCGCACAAAACACTCCAACAACCTCGACACAAACAACAATTTCATTAACAACGTCTCCATACCTCACAGAAGCGTAACTTCATGGAAAACATCCGTGAACTTAGGTAGCGAGTCTAATCCCAGTAAAATGAAGTACGTAACGAGAAAACAAAGGCGCAACTCGAAGTAGAAAAGTGTCTTCGCAGGTAGAACGCTTTCCGTGATGAGGTCATCGGCTGAAGATGATTTCTCCGTGTCGAGCAATTTAGCCGTGCGAATTACCGTGAAACCGATTCGCGCCGCGTTAAAACATTTACGACGCCGTGCGTCGTGTTCTTATCGGGCGACACGGAGGAGACCACCGCGGCAAAGAAATTTCCGATCGTATCTTCAGGAAGAGACGAGGCAGAAGGCTTCGCGATTAATCGACGCTTTGCTGATTGGATCGAGCAGCCGCGTTAAGTCGTAAATAATTGACTTACGCCTCGCGTAATTGAGTTGAAAATGGCTCCGCGACTCTTGAGCTGGAAGGATGCGTTTGCATACAAAGGACGATTTTAATTATCTGCGATGGGAACCTC
Source organism: Hylaeus volcanicus (assembly GCF_026283585.1). Classification (NCBI taxonomy): domain Eukaryota; kingdom Metazoa; phylum Arthropoda; class Insecta; order Hymenoptera; family Colletidae; genus Hylaeus; species Hylaeus volcanicus. The sequence goes on along the minus strand of NC_071978.1, from coordinate 11,985,058 downwards.
TTCCCCAGACGTCAGACTTTTTCAAAATTCAACTTGCAAGAATACTCTTGCATTTTTGTATTTTGTATATAACTTAGAAATATTAGAAATATCAGGACAGAAATGGAATGGAAATAGGAAATGAACACTGTGTATTCGCTATTTTAATGCTTCGTAGTATGAAATAATTTAGGAGAGGGAATGGGTTAGGCTTGTGTGTTGCAATGTAAATTTATTCTTAAAGTGAGGCAGTCAAATAGCCATAAAATGGCCATTGTAATATGAAATAATTTGAGGGGGGGTTAGTCTTATACATTACAATGTAAATTTGTTTTTAAAATGAATCAGTCTATGGCGACTGCAACATGAAATAATTTGGAGAGAAATAGACTTATGCATATAAAGTAAATTCCTCCTCAAAATATTAATATCTTTCTTCTATTTACTCAAATATTTGTCTACCAAAGAGGATCAAATAGATCACTCTTCCTAATTTGCAAATCTCCGTCCTGGTGACTCAGAATAGTTGCGGCAGAAGTCCTTGGGATCAAAAGAGTTGGATTCTTTTCATCGAGCTTGCTCTGAGTCCCGGGGTATCCAGTGTAGACAGTGTAACCGCGAGGAAATAGATGTCCCGATAAAAATAGCGGCAAAATTATTTCACGCTTGCACCACCGGCGAAATACTTTCCCACTGAGCAACGATTTGCGGCACGGACTCGCGCGTGGCGGCCCTTGAGCTCTAATTTACGACAGCCAGCTACCAACCGACGGGGATCGCAAAAAGAACAAAGTTACACCGTGAAGATCGGCCGATGCGTGCTGACCGTTCATAAAGCCCTGCCATGAACCAGTGGGCTGCGAATTAGTCTGGTTTAGGGTATAGAAAGCTAACAAGAGGCTTCTTAGCGGAATTAACCCTCTGTGGGATTAATTTTCATTTCTGCAGACAACTTCCAAGGCATTTACTTTGATATTTCGTCGTTAATATTATTATTGGGTATCAGAGACATTATGTAATTGAGACATATACGTTATTTTGTGGTGAAACTAAAATTATAATAAAATTATTAAAAATGACAAGAGCCCATAGAGGGTTCAGTTCCAAAGAGTTCTGTTCCAAATTATACTCTTTTGTTGAAAAAATGGTGATAAAAGCTATTTCTACGCGTTATCAGCCACACATACTATACTAAAAATGTAAAGGTAAATGTAAAATGTAAGGGATTCCCCAAAGGAAGCTTTAAGATTTTGTTTTTTTAATAAATTATAACTAGACTGTGAATTTTATTTATTTATATTACAAACTGGTACAATAAATGCATGCTAAACATAACCAAAATGTATGTGCACTTGTGCAAAACGAAATAACAATATTATCATAGGAATTGTGTAATATATACAACATACAGCATGTATATTTTTTGTATATTTTTCATCTGACAGTACGCAGTCTAATTATAACTAAATGGAATTGGAAATGGAATTATAAATGGAATTTTTAGAGAATTGAAGGGGAAAATGATGCATAAATATTCACCAGGACACCTCATCCATGTTTGATTAAAAAAAGAAATCCTAAAACTCTCTGCAACCCTTACGTAAACACCAGATCCTCCCAGCATCCACACTAGATGCGACCTCAGGTGAAGTTTACACACACGCGATGTTTCGTCACTGTTGGAACCTACTTATTAATGGATTCAACGCTGGAGGAGGATAAGAATTCATATGAACGTACGACCAACATGACCTTGATATGTATGTAGATGTAATTAGCAGCTGGGACAGGTATCCGGAGGAAAGGACTCCGATTATCAGAACTATTTCCTCGGATACCGTACCTGTCACAACGCTAATTATAGAATACATATATTTCACGATTCATAAGGCGGCTAATCAACCCTTTCCATTTACCCAGTGACCTTGGCTCTGCGTCCAGATCTCTATCATAGCGTTGACGAACAAGATCTCAAGCATCTCGTGACTACTTGTCGAGTATTACTTGAACATGTGCTGAGAGCTGTCTCGGAGTGCTATCTTAATAAGATTAATGGGTTCGATAGCGTTCGAATACATCGGCAACGTGTTCTGGATCGTTGTGCGTGGATCTGAAGGGAGCCTAACATTTTGGAGCCATTTAAGTAAACTTGTGGGATGTGACATTTTGTTGGAATAAAATTAATACTGAAATTGCTTTGATTCCAACTGTCCAACACAAATAATTCCTATGTACACGTATATGTGTCATGTAACTTGTTTCTGCAGTGCCGATGCTATTGTTAAAGCAGATACTATCGAAACGAACCGCAGACAATTATAACTCAGCCCTAATTCGACCGTAATCCAGACACGGATCAATCCAGTCCCAGTTGCATCCAGTCCGAGCCTTGCATTCGAGTTTTCAGTGGACAATACCCCATCCACTTTGAACTCGACACTTAACTCTAATTGCTGTTAGCCTTTAAGCTGTGTTGCAATTCCGGGTCGTCGCGAGAACAGTTATTGAAATCTATTACATCTCCGCCATGTAACGCTGTCTACACCTTAATTGCGGGGATTCTACCAGTCCCATACATTAATTGAAACTACGCAATAATTCATAAACATTTATTAATCTCGGGACAGCGCCGCGACTGTTTATGCACATAAACGGCGGTGTAAAATTAAAAATGGCATCGGAAAAGAGTACTAAACTCAAGATAATACGTGACCAGTGTCTTAGATTGTCTAATCAACGCCTGCGATGAATATACAAACGTACAACTGAGTGGAATATTGTATGATATTGCATACACTTCTACTTTCAGAATACTGGATGGGTTGGAAGTCATAAAAACGGAAAATTCAAGAGTTGAATGACTTTATAGGTGGGTTGATGAAACAAAAGAAGCGATATATAATCAAGAAACACCTGGGGTCAGTCGCAAAACCGCAAGTTCTGAGGTTAAAGTATACGTGTATTTAAATGCATGCTCCATTATTCATCAATCTGATATTTCAACAATAAAGGAGGTAGAGTATGAACATTGCAAGCCAGAGCAGTTACAAATAATCCAGACATTTCCCTTCGAATTAGACTGTAAATATGGAAGATTTAGCAAAGGGGACTCTATCCTGTTGGAATAGAACACAATTTATATTAATACTTTATGTACCGGGAGCCTATTTATACGCTTTTTAATTGCGGTATTTAATTATTCGAATTTATTTACTATGTTGATGGTTGTCTACTTACAATGTTTAGTGTTTGGAAACAGACTTGGCTTTCAATGTACCCAGTAACAGTATGGAGGAATTATTGTCAGCCTTGATTGGCATATGCTACTGTAGAAAATTCTGTTTTGAATTAAAGTCTGCTTCTAAATAGCCCGGTAGATAGTGTTAAGATGCCCATCACAACTACGTTTAAAATTAAAATCCCACCCTTCTAGAAAACCGTTTATATTTAAACACACGATCGCGTGAGTCCAATTTGTTATTTAATCATGTTGAATACGGAGGTTCCAGATCAGAGCCACGGCAGATACACGGCAAAGAGATTTCCATGCGTTTTTAGCGAGGGCAACAAGAACACGCCCAGTTGGCAACTATCAACGCAGAAAATCGAAGAGTTTAACGACTTGTACTTTTGCGGTTTGCGTGCAACATAGTGGCCACTATACCCCGTCGGCAGTATCGTCGGGCGATATAAGCGCAGTGGTAATGAAAGCTAGAGAGGAACATTATATAGAGGCGCAGTGTAAGTCTGCGGCTTGGACGTCGCCGAGTGAAATATAAAAGCGGGGCTCGACGTCGGCTGCTGACCTCGGAGTCGCTTAAGGTCTGGGTCAAACTATTCCTGTCGCGTACCTTTCCTAGTCTGATCCATCGATCGATCAATCTTTGTCTGCGAATTTCTGCCGCTCGCCAGCCTGTACTTCGACACCAGTTACTCAAAATCGATATTCCTCGAACAATACACGGCTCGAATAGCAAGTTCACTGTCTCTTTCGTTTCATCCTGCATCGAGGCTTCTATTCCTTTCTGTAACTTTCATTGTTCTGTTGTCAATTTTCTCCAATCTTAAATACGAGACCTTTATTAATTAGAAACAGGAGCAAGCCCTACGAATTTGTAGATTTTTTTTTGGAGATATTCACATTTGTGAAAGAGGAACGACTTGTTGTATTTTGTCTCTCTTAACATCCTTGAATTTTCCATTTTCCTTTATTCTGCAGTTTTTCCTGAGATTATTTCAATTTTTCAGTGTGACAGCAGCTTTTTTAAGCTTGATGCGCGTTGTAGTGGACACGTGGACTTCGAGATCGTCGTTAACTATTTCAGGTAACAAGTACCACTTACTTGTGACAGCTAGTGACATCTAAGACTTGAGAAACTTCTGCCATAAATAATGCTACAAACCTTTGGTGCTTCATGTGGTCTATTTAACCAAAAACAATATTATATTTCACGTTAAATAAAAAAATTGTATATTCATCCTTTAAATGAACCATTCATTTATAATGTGACATGTACTCTACTTCGTCGTCGATAAATCAATTACCCCCTCAAGAAAACATGCAAAATCTTGACTTTTCTCCACGAATCTTAAAGTACCTGTTTCCAAGTCCCCACCGGGGCCCATTATACAACAGAAAGTTAACACATGCATTATTCCCGTGCTCGTTTCTCGATTTTAACAGCAAAATCAATCATTTTCCCTGGCGACGTTTACGGTCGTGCAGCATTCGAATGGAAAGCCTTTTCCCATTACTCGCTATTGATTTAACGAAGGACTGGCGAGGTACGAGAGTTAAAAATTTTTGACGCATCGAATTAGCAACGGGAGACGTCGTTAAGGAACTGGATGCAACGCATACCACTTTCTCCATTGATGGAAACGGTGGTCGCAGCGCGATATATAATCGTCAGTGCAATTTACATGAGGAAGCGTTCCCCAAAAATTTAACATCGGCATCCTTCAACGCGGCAATATCTGTCAGTTAGGTAATTATTCGTAATTTAACACATCCGTAATTTTCATTCGCCTGCTTCGTGCTCCTGTAGTTGGTGAATTTATTGCTGGTGACGAATTTTAATTCGAGCATATCAGTATCGATTTAACGTTGCTGCAACGGGGACTGATTTTTATTTGTTTTTCAGGATGAAGTGTCGAAGACCTATTTATTAGGAACATTTTTCACTTGTTTCACGGAATGGCTACTTTGATTATTTTTGCACTTAAGACTGAAATTTTTATTTAATTATGTGTTCAGGAATTAAGGTACACACTATTTAAAAAAATTATTGGGTGTACAGTGTAGATGACGATGGTAAAGGGTATGGTCTATCTAACTTCATATATATGCAACAATTAAAATGAAGGAATACTGTTTAAAAAATATATATATTCCTTGGACATTTAGAGGAGTATATTTTCAAAATAGTACATTTATTTGTATTATATGTTGTAATGATTCTAAAAAGGTCGAAATAAAACAAATGTTACTTAAAATTACATCTTCAAAATATGAAAATAAATACACTACTTTGAACATCCAAAGAACATACACTCGTTCAATAATTATTTTAATTATATTCACAAAAGGAACTTAAATTTTATTTAGTAAATAAAAAAATGAATAAAATCAATACTAAAGTTTGACCTGCTTCCCAATGAGCATGTTTGAACACGAAATATGTTCAAGTATCGCCAGAAAATGCAGACTCGCCAATTTCGAATTTGTGCACCGCAAGTGCCTCGGAGTTCTTCGCTTCGCATCTCGACTTTCGACATTACAAGACCAGAGGCCTTCGTAAGCAACGAGACTAGCGTGTTGGTCGTTAATTTTGCATTCCGAAGCATCGCGAAGTAACGTGACACTCGTCGCCGATCTTAGATCCGAACGTGTCCGTTTTGAATTCGTTAATATCACCTGACGACGATTCTTTCTTAGCCTTCGCTTTATTCCTCGTTCCTCGCGGAACCAGAAGTCATCGCGCGATCGTTCTGTTCAAGGTATACTGTTTCACGGGAGAATTATGTTGATTGGGAACGGGTCGAGAAACCGTGAAAATTAAATGCAAAGTGGAAAAGTGCAAGGTGTCACTGGAATTTAATTCGGAAAATTTTTTAATTTTAAAGATTTATGACTCTAAAGTAGGGAGCCCAAAAGAGTTGAAATAAATAATAGCTTGAGCTTTGAACATTTTAAACTATTATTGGTTAATAAAAGCACTGGGTTACAAAGGGACAAGGGTAATTATCTTCTTTAATTAGATGCCATATTCACGCCCAAAGCAGCTCTAGAATCCGAGAAGAAGCAAAGCGTGAGCGCGTAAGGGGAAACGGATCGTCTATTGTCAGACACATCTGGCAATCACTATCACAGGAACTGCATATCACTGTGCAACTTTTCACGCGTGCGTTATTTTAAAAATCATCTCCACTAGGAATTATTCAGATTAACATGAACTTCATAGGCGCAGATAAAGTTAATACCAAATCCATTCAATATTTATTCTAAAATTGCGACCCTCTTCTGTGGTAAGCTTAAATTTAATTAAATTGTAACGTGAAGAGTAAAATTTATTATTATTATACAATAATAAAAATCTCGAATCTCGTTTAACCTTTATTTACAGCCCCCATCATTAATGCTAATAATTTACATGAAAGGCAGTCGAATATAGCGTGGATCGGAATAATGATTCTTGCGAGGCCTTTCCGTGGAACTATAAAAAACGAAACTAACGATGATTTTGCGTCTTTTCGTCTGGTTTCTTCGATTTTTGCAATTCTATAAATACGATTTACTATTTCACTGGTTGACTCTGTGATAATCAAACGGTTGAGTGAAGTTGAAACAAATTCATTTACAGATGGAATAACTAATTGAGAATTATCGGTGGAATTAAATTAGCTGAGTATTATGGACCAGATATTAGCACGATTTCGGGACCTGGAAAGTTCAAGGACACCGTGCTAATTGCGGTTTAACGCGAAAAAAGATAGCCCAGACCCTACGGACGGCTCGTTTGATCCGTTATCAGGAAGATATCAGTGACAAATGAATATAATCTGCATACTGAAACAACAATTTCACATTTTAAGCCTACGTTTGTTGATGGATCGTTACCAAGTATATTCAAATTTTGTTCGTTGTAGAAACGTTAAATATATTGTATTGATGGTGGCAAAAATAGTGGTCAACTATTTGATTACATAAACAAGTAATTAATGATTCCACTAAATAAATGTATTATTATTATTAATAAACCTTTGCTTGTATAACCAAAACATTGAACGCTATTTTCATTAATTATACGTTAAGCATTAGAAACTGGAAGTTCTGTTCTTCTTGACCCTTTCGAATCCGAATTTAGCCAGAATTTTCTGACAGATTTCGCTGGCTGATAATTTGCTCTCAAACAGTCCCGAACAAAATGTAAATATACCGGGAAAGATCATTTCATCCTTTCGTAAATATACATAGGTGCACACATAGCGGGCATGTGTGAATGCATATTGTACATAATAAAATTATTCACATTAAAATGTCACGAATACATACGGCTCACCATCAGCCACGAAAGGATTAATGGGTGATTATGAAGCAATTTCGAGTTCCCCTTTGCTCGCCATCGAAAAATCGATCATTTTATATTCGGTTCGCGATGAATTTAGTTCTCCTCCCATCGCGAAACCAGTCGAACGGCGCCAAACGTTAAATTTATAGTCGATGAGCGATAAATGGCTATCTGCTTTTCACGTTACGTATTATCGTTGACCTCTTCTTTGAGAAACGCGGCAGACGACTCGTGTAGGATGTGCGAAATTTTATGAAAAAAAGCTGGTAAATTTATTGCTGAACTGACACGAAACGTATCAGGTTTTTTCAACAGTTGGGGTAGATGAATTTAAAGAAGAATATAATATTTAATTTAGAATATACTTTTCATAAATTTAACGGGATCAGTGGTCCATGCAAAAGAATCATATCATCAAATTTCAGAACTTTCCTGGTATAGACCTCTTGAAAAATAAAGCAAACCATAGATCAACGCATTCAAACATACCAAAACACGTTTAAACATGCCTAAATGAGTATAGAATATTTTCAATAATTTGATGGCATCAATGCCCCATGCAGAAAAGTTATCACATCAAATTTCAGAACTTTCCTGGTATAGACCTGTTGAAAAATAAAGCAAACCATAGATCAACGCATTCAAACATACCCAAACACGTTTAAACACACCCATACATATTCAAACATGCCTTCATTTATATAGAATATTTCGAAAAATTGAATACCATCGAGATCCTACACGATGAAGTCATAATAAATTTGATAATTTCAAGATAAACCCTCACTGAGATATAAAAGACAACAAACGCCAACATACGAGCACAGATTTGTACGTACGGATCGTGATAAGCAGTTTTTTCTTCGCATTCGTAACTCGAGGCTCCTCAAGCTGTCAGGAAATAGAAAAGAGAGTTAAATTTTGACGTATGGCAATACCGTATTACACTGAATAACAGCCTTGAAAATAAACCTGAGGAAACGTTCGTACGAAAATAACGCGAACGAAAGCAGACGTAACTCGGTTCATCCCGAACACAGCTTCCTTATTTTTATACCCGCGATACGTCTGACTAAACAGAGTTAATCGATTCGTGTCTAAAATAGATTTTTAACTCCTTACAGATGCGAATTTCGGACGAAATTTTCGCGTGCAGGGAATACTAGACTAGCCCAAGTTTACATGCACAGTATTCATTTACGCACGCTGCATTTAGATTAGCGATTACACACTGTCGTTTTTCCTTCGCAGAAACTTATAAGAATGTATGCATGGAAAGTGAAAAATAAAAAATGTATTCAGTTTAACCTCTGAGTAGCGTTTTTTTACCACCGGGATTGAACCAGTTTTCTTTTTATCGAAGGTGTCATGTACTGTGTCATGATTTGCATAAATACGTCCAACTGTACTATTTAATACTGTGCGACTTTGCTAATCATTTATAGGAACAGGAATGATCATGAACAGCTGCAATATGAATTTTTTCCGTGAAACGTTAACAATCACACGAGAAAAGATGTTATTGGTCCAAAATTGGAAAGAAACAATGGTCCTTTTTTCAGGGAATCCGCTCAAGCTGATGGCAATCACTTGGACAACCCTGATAAATATTTTCCTCCCTAAGCTCATTCTCCCAATTTTCTCAGAAAAGCTGACTTGTTTTTCACCCAGAATTCGCCTTTGTGTCCATTACAGGAAATTATTAAAAATGAAAATACATAACTCTGTCAGACCAAACACCGATGAACCTGGAGTTTTCTAAACAGACACATTTAAGAGGAAAAATTTGTTTGGCAAGACGTGGATCCTTCGAGTTAAAGAATTTCATTTCCAGAAATTTTCTTATGATCTTCAATATACTCCGTTCGATTAGGTAAAGTAATCTAACATATCTGATACTGCTTTCGTTTATAGTATTTGGTTAATCGTTCAAACACGAGGTCTCGTAATTTTGGGCATTACATAACAAGGTAACGCTTAAATAATTATTCATAAAGTAATTCATACAGACAAGGCAAACACTCGATAAGAATCGATTGTGAATGTACATGACCTATTTCGTTCTCCAGTTAATTATCCCATGTTCAAACTAGACATTAAGTTATTTAAAAAATTGTTCATATGTACAAGATGAACGGACAATAAAATTCTAAAAATTATTAGACCATACCATACTCGAAGTAGATATTTAATTATTTCAAAAATTATTCGTACGTGCAAGGTGAATGGACAACAAAGTACTAAAAAATTATTAAACGATACCATATTCTAACTAGACATTCAATTATTTAAAGAATTGTTCATATGTACAAGATGAGCGGACAATAAAATTCTAAAAATTATTAGACCATACCATACTCGAAGTAGATATTTAATTATTTCAAAAATTATTCGTACGTGCAAGGTGAATGGACAACAAAGTTCTAAAAATTATTAAACCATACCATATTCTAACTAGACATTCAATTATTTAAAGAATTACTTATACGTGCAAGGTGAACAAACAACAAAATTCTCAATTTTTCTTTTCATAGCCACTGGACTGCAGTGGTCAGTTCGATAAGCATTAGCCATAAGGAAGCCTGTTATAGAAGCGTGAAACTCGTCGCGGGTATCGCGATACACCGTGCGATTGTCAATGTCAATGGTAGAATGAAGATTCGCGATTGTCTGTACCTAACCTCGCGTGCTAAAAATAAACGAAATATGTCTATATATTACATAAGGTCACTGCGCGATAACGGAGCCCCCGTATCTAGCCTTCTTTTCGCACGTTTCCGAACGGACGTTCCTTCGGCGATAGAAAAACACGTCGAAATTACGGTTTCGGGTTTCTAGCTTCGTGCTAGAGCCACTGACAAAGCGATTTTGCCAATTAAAAATAGCGAAACTCAATGTAATAAAATATTACAATATTTGTGAGGGGGTTTAGAGGTCCGCGATTAAAATAAATTAACATTTCTGAAGCTGGTTCGAGAACTTGTCAATAAAATATTTTAATATTTCTGAGAGTTTGAAGGGGACCCAAATTTAAAATACATCATTATTTCTGAAGCTAGTTAGGCAACTTGTCATTAAAATATTAAAATATATTAACCGAATTATGGCTATTTAATTATTGTTTATGTTAAACCTGTGATCCAATTAAAGATTTAGGAAAAATGAGCTTGTTTAATTGCTAACAATAAGTATGAAATATTTAAGCAACAGAAAGTTTACATTCTCTTACAAGCAGTAAATGATTACATTGCTCCCTTAGAAAGTCCATTTGCTCAGAAACGAAATGCTGCCACATTGTTTTAAAATTCTAGTCTTGTATCAAGGTTGGGCCACATGTTTTCAGTTATTTGGTAAAGTTGCCGACTTTGGAAAGCAACCTGTTACCTGCATTTGGACCGGTTCATTATAGGTAACAGAAACGTAAAGAAAAATAAACATAAATTCTTTTCGGATTTCGTTTTTGTCCAACAAATAAAAATTGCAACTAAAGCAAATGCTTAGTACTCTGATTAAAGCTTTTCACCTTGTTGTAATTTTACCATAACTGAATCGAATCAATAAATCAAATTTAGTGACTTTATTCTTCTTTTTGCATCGAAACTAGAAGTGAATTTATCTTATATTTTTCTTTTATCCACACTCAATCGTATATTATCTTGTATATTTCTACTGGAGTGTTTAGCTCAGGAACACTGAGTTTTCGTCATTCTATCCCCATCCACATCCAAACAATTGATAATTCATTGACATAACTTTGTTACAGAGTTCCTATAATATCTTTCATTCAATTTTGACTCCAATTTGAAGACTTCAATTTTTTCAAGCTCCAAGTTTACCCACTAAAGAATACGCATGATACCAATTACTCACGTTGTCGGAAGTCGTTGGACCATCCAAGAGGAACTTGTCACGTTGCCGTCGACCAACCAGAGCACATCCTCCTTTTCGACGAGCTCCAATTGTCGAACCTCTTTCCTCTGTCGCGAAACTCTTTCCCGCTCTTCGACGAGATTACATCCCGATAACGTTCGCGATCTTGCGGCCAGACGACACTTAACGCGCTTATTCAACCGAAATCGAGCGTTCGCGATACGGTAAACGCACACGATGCACTCGAGGGACTGTCACTGGGAAGAATCGAATCCGTGGCGGCGGATCCACTGGTCCACGTGTTTCTCTAACGTGCCACCTGCCGCGGAACAGAGCTGGACGTTACTTTTGCAATAACTATCGCTCCTAATGCATCACAGATGGCGAAAATTATAAAACAAGCGTCAATTGAATTTAATTTTTGTATTACTGGTAATTTGTGTACGTTTGATCCTGTTTGGAGCGTGGATAGGTAATTAAAAAGAGTGAGAGTGAAGTGATGTGATGTGAGAAGATTATGAATTTTTATCTTTTTATACAAGATTATACAAGATTAATGTATATATAAATTTAGTAATTATCTTTCTTTCATACCTCTTGTATTAATGATCACTGAAAAGGTGTCCTAAATGTTACCCAAAATTACCAAATAATTCTAGGCATATTCTATCAACAAAACTATATCACAAAAAATGGAAAATGGTCACCAAGAATGGAGCACAACAAGCACTCTCCACATATCATTTGATTACACCCATAGTATCACAAGACTTCACCACCCTAATTTAAACAATCCCTCCGTCTATTTTATGTCAATCACACTCGCGATTCCCAGATCCGATCATCGATCTCTACCTTTTTGATCCTCAATAAAAATTGATTCAATCATCTATAAATAATTTAGTAATTCCTACAAGAATCCAAGACTTTACCACCCTAATTTAAACAATCCCTCCCTCTATTTTATTTCAATCACACTCACGAATCCCAAATTCAATCATCGATCTCTACCGTTCCCGATCCTCGATAAAAATTGAATAAAAATAATTTCGTTATTCCTCCAGGGATCCTGATTGCTCCCCTAATCGTGACTACTCAATTATTTCGCCCAATGCTGGCGCAGAATCGAACCTACCTCTTCGGGATCGCGATCGTTATCGCGCGATAGGATCGCGAACTTGTCGCTCTCCACGATCACAACTCTCGACCACGGTGTTTCTCGTACGAGGAACCGCGGTGATCGCGGTTGGGAATCGTGTAGGAAACGACGGTAGGAACGAAACACGAAGCGGCCGGGGTCGTGGACAACGACCGAAAGGGAGAAGCAAAAGAACGACCGAACGGAGCCGCTAGCACGCACCGACTGAGCGCGGACGCGAATGGATCTCTGGTATCGACCACCATCCTAGCACCATCATCCCCACCACGCACGAATTCGGCGTCAGACAACGGGCAAATTTCTTATCTGGACCCAAATTTCAGGTAACGAATTACGAAAAAACGGGGAAACTTAATTTTGGCTCTTCTACATGGGGTGCGAAATGTGGAGAGGGTAATTAAATGTCGATGGAAACTTTTGTGGAACATTCGTGGGTGACTACTTTCATTATCTGTGGCATATTTTTGATGATGGAATGTTTTCAGGAATCTTTGGCAATTTTAAGGAATGTTCAGTGCATATTTTCAGTGAACATTGATAGATGTTGATGTAGATACAGTGGATGTAGAATGTATTCGTACACCGAACAATTTCCCAAAAAACTTTTGTGCGAAATTGCAATTCCTTAACTTCCTTTTTTATAATTAATGATATTTTACATATTCTCGGAAATCTCTACGATAGGTATAGTCCAAACAACGTTTACTAGTTAATATAATTTGTGAAATTAATAAAAAAATTGCGAAAAGTGGGTAAAAATATAGAAGCAATAAGTATTTGTACGATTCTTACGACGAACCATTTACAGTAGAGTTTGTAACGTAAACACATTAGTTTATTGCTTCGTACGAATTGGAAAACATCAAATTTCCAGTAACGTACTTTTAAAAAAAGACTCTCATAGAAGAATGGAAGAAGATCCCACTTCTTATTAACTTCTAACTAATGATTTAGTTAATTTAATGCTTAGAAGAGTTACAATAATTATAAAATCAAAAGGACATCCCAAGAAGGAAGTATTATATACTTGTAAATTACTGTAAATTTCTTTTTTTTAATGAAGTTTTAAAAATTAAACAGTTGTGCGAATACTTATTGCTTCAACATTTCTATCGATTAATTGTTTTTTTCTTGTTAATTTCGCAATTTACATAAATAGCTATTTTTTTTTTGTAATCTATCTATTCTAGAGATTTCCGAGAATATGTAGAATATCATTGTTTATCAAAAATAAGTTAATAAGTTGCAATTTTACATAGTTTTTTTGGAAATTGATCCTGTGTACGAATATTTTCTACACCCACTGTATGAGGCACAGAAGAAAAATGATTAGTATTTATATTTCTATTAATTTTATATAACAGAGATTGTTTTGATACATCAATAAAAGGGAAGATAAATCTTCGATCTCTTTCAAAAATTCATAATCTTCTCACATCATTTTACTCTCACATTTTTCAAATATTTATCCACGTACTGTTTGCCAGAAAGCATTTTTTTTTAAATAAATTATAATAAGAAACCCTTCAACCTAAAAGAGAAAACCATCATTATTTATCAAGGAATCTTGCTGGAAATTTAATCACATCTTCAAATGAGAATACAAAACTTAAATATAAAGTTTCGTTGAAATCCATCCAACCATTTAGATAGAATCATATTTATGACCATATGTACTGTCCACACGCGAGAAGAAAGCAACTGGCGCCATTCTTCTCGCGCGCAAATGCTAGAATTTCAATGAAATATTATATTTTAGTATCTTTCTTTTCGATTCGTTGTGGTTATGCTGACATACATTCCCTACTCGTAAAAGTTTATTAAATAGAATTTAACGTTATTCGATAACAAAATTAATCATATAATAAGAAACTTAATCATATCTATTGAATAATCAAAGTACATTTTTTTAAATATACAAAAGAATATTGTTAAATTGTGGAACAATTAGAGACATGTAAAATGTGAAATTTTCGAAAAACATACACCTGCACCTTTTGACATTCTCTGCATTCAGGATGTTATCAATGTTCGGTATAATGAAACGCTTGTTCCTTGTACAGATAAACGTACAGAAATCCGTGTGCATTTTGTCCTCGAACAGGTGTGCATTTAAGGAAATCCTACGAGCACTGTTATAATATTAACAAGGAAGTACATGGGCCATGTTGTTTACTCAGATAATCATTGAGGACAATTTTACGACCTCGTAAAGAGTATGTAGCATGAATGATGTATTACTGTCTTTACAACATTAATAATTAGTTTCTAATACTACGAACATTCAGCACTCTTCATCTTTTCTTACTTTGTAAGTGACAGTATTTAGTTATATGATGAAGAAAATATAAAAATATTTTATTCACATTTGTCTTTTGCAATAGATTAGCCTTTAAAAAATACAGGCCCAATTTTTGTCTGTATTCCTTCCACTGAATTTAAATTTAAAGATCGAACTTACGTTGGTCCATTAATATAAATGTTGTGGTGGAAGTAACACCTTTCCACAGGTGTCCCGAAGTAGGGGAGATCAGCATGCCTATATAAGACGCGGTTGAAGGCAGCAACTCTCATTTTTGTTTGCGTTGGAGAAGCGTCCATTCAGTTAAATTCTCAGAGATAGATTGTAATGCAAATTCAATCTCTTCCAAAGCCTCCCAAGCGATCAAAAAACGTCCACCTGACATTTAAAAACAACAAACGTTAGTCACTTTTATTTCAATAATCTCAAACTTACAATAAATTTTATCAATTTTCAAGAGTTTATTCGATGAAAGCTCCAAATACTTGGAAAATCCTATCACTGATAAATAAATAGTATCCGATACGTGGAATTTTTAGTTAAAAAAGAAGTGCATTAGGAAGCAGCCATAAATCCTCGATACTAGCGACTTGATACATTTCATGTTTGTGAAATGATAACTGTTTGTCGTGTAAGCAAATATTACATCATGTCACGATGTACTTATAAAATGTAAACTTGTGTTTCGTAAAGTTTTCTTTTACATCTGCGCATATACTTGTATATTTTAACGAAAATGTAAATATTCACAATGTACGGACAAGAATATCCTCGTTTAAAACATTAAAGATAACAACTATATTATACAAAATATAGCATAATACACGATTATCATTTACAACTCAAAAATTAAATTTAACTTACTAAATTTATGACACAACAACAAATCTCCATAATTACACACAGTTATAAAAGTCACTGAATTTATAACATAATAAACGTATGTAAAAGTTGTGAAAATGTGTAAAATCTTAAACTTTGTAAATTTATAACTAGTATCCCACGAATAATTCATTGTATTATATTTAGAAAGGAATACAAAGGACTTCTTATTAATATTAAACAATAGCGCGCAAGCCCCTGTTATCAGTGACGACCTTTACACGAAAGTAAGCTGTACAGCGAGATGCATTTAGCAGGGGCAGTAGACTAATTGTAAGATACAGTATATTTAGTAAATACAAATCTATATTATCAAAGTCATCGTAGGGCAAATCCCTTAGGTCTGTAGTTGATGTATTCAAGATGAAGGGAACGAGTTCCATTCACAGAATTGTACTTTTTTTTTTTAATTACTTTCATTCTCAACGCGACAGCGATGTACTTACGCGATGCCAGATGGTAGTCGTACATGCATTGAAAGCACAAAAAACTTTCGGCACCACGAACACATTGATACGTGGTCCAAATGTACCGTTTCTCTCTTGCAGACAAGGAAATCTCCCATGGCAGACTTCCAGACGATATTATTTAATATTATGCTGTATAAACATGCATTAGCTGTTACATATCACTAACATAAATTTTCGCGAATTTTTCGACTTGGTTTGGAGAAGGCACACCTAATAATCATCTCTAACTTCGTGGAAAAATGATTTATTTTTTATTATTAGACTGAATGAAAATATAGTTAGTATACATACTTTAATATAATACATTATTTAAAATAACAATCGTTACACATTTATTTACAATATATTAACATGTAGTAATAAAGATCGCGGCTCTTGGAATGTATTGGACTCTATGGAACAACGTTCCACTGACAACTTAAATCAGCGTCTTTAATCTGCAACATAAAAAACTGTATTAGTATTAACATGGATATAAAAATATTTAGCTCACCTTTGACGTGAGGTCGTCGACGCATGCTAGTCGTATGCGAGCTGATGTTGCAGGTGAGTCGAATCTGAAATAGCCATTGAGACCATACTCTTGGCGTGCAGATTTGATGGCCTCTCTTATGGCAAAGAAAACAGAGGATGCAAGAAACAGTGGTGGCTCCCCAACAGCCTAAACATATTTTTATCATGATATGGTAAATCACCATTTGATAAATGATCTATGTGTCTGATTATACCAATTGAATTTGTTCATGAAGAGAACTTTATTAAATAAAATTGAATACCTTGGACGAATAAACGGCTCTGGGATTTGAAGCACCCTTCAATAATGTCACATTGAACACCTCTGGAATGTCTGCAAATCCTGGCAATTTATATGCACCTGGTCCTCTACTAAAAACAACTCCATTTCTTAGATACACCATTTCTTCAAGTGTAAATAAACCATATCCCTGGACGAAACCACCCTCAATTTGGCCTATATCAATCGCGGGATTAAGACTCTGACCTAAATCCATCACAATGTCAGTTTGCACTACCTATATGTACAATATTATCATCAATAACATTGTAGAAGTTAATATCTTAATGGTATACGTAAAGTTCTTACGCAATGGTCACCAGTCAAACAATCGATTTCGACTTCTGAACACGCAACGCCATATGTGAAGTAATTAAACGGATTTCCAGAATTAGTTTCGAACGAGTATCCTATGTCAGGAGTTTTGTAAAAGCCAGTAGATGAAAGACTGATTCTCTCGTTGTAAGCAGTTGCCACCCACTCTTCCCATGTTCCAGTTGGATTTTTATCCATTACTGGCTTTAGTCGTTTCATAATCTCTTGGCAAGCATTCTGGAATTTTGATTATTCACTCTAATACTTTTAATAATACTCACACGCAACCTGTTTGGTTTACAATCGAGGTTAGTTTACAAAGAAGACATATACTCACCAGAACAGCCATACCATTCAGATCTGAACCAGCACTAGCTGCTGTGGGAGAAGTATTCGGAACTTTGTCTGTGCCAGTCTCCATTATATGTATTTTATCTGCGTTTATTTTTAATACTTTACTTGCTACCTAAATGTAAGAGACATTCAAAAAAAGTTGCAATTATATCATGATGTGAAGAAATATGTAAGAAAAGTAAATAAATATTACTTGTATCATTTTTGTATGTAAACCTTGACCCATCTCAACACCACCATGACTAAGTAGGACAGAACCATCAGTGTAAACGTGTACAAGTGCTCCTGATTGATTCAAAAACAGCACAGTGAAAGCAATACCAAATTTCGTTGGGACTACTGCCAGTCCTCTCTTCTTGTACCTATTTATTCTATTAAAATAGTATTTATCAAAATTAGAGGTCATGTTATAAATACTTCGGAATCAGACGAATTTAAACAAACCTGTTATACTTCTGAATCTCTGCAAGTCGTTCATTATAATTAGCAGTTAGGAGACACTCCTCCCAACAACGACGTATTGTACAATTAATAAGTTTTTGATTATAGTGAGTCGTGTCCCCTTCTCTGTATAGATTTAATTCTGAAACCTGTTAAAAAAATGTTGTTGGCGTTGTAATATATTGCTCAAGTATAAAACAGTTTTCATACCTTAGCAGGCTCTATATTTAAATATTCCGCTATATGTCTTATAATAGTCTCAACTGCAAACATGCCCTGTGGTCCTCCAAACCCGCGGAATGCTGTATTTGATGGTAAATTAGTTTTACATACAAAGCCATTAACATCGCACACTGGTATTTTATAAGCATTTTCAACGTGGAACATAGCACGTTCCAGAACCTATAAAAATAATTTCACAAGTTGTATGTAAATTACTGTTACCTAATTATCGTCATACCTAAAAACAATAAACTCACCGCAAAAGAAAGATCGCGCGAGTAACCAGCGTTATTGTAAATGAAAACTTGCAAAACTTTAATCAAACCAATACCATCAAATCCAACTTTATACTTGAAGTAAAACGGGTGCCTTGTCCCGCTTGTCATCATATCTTCATCTCTGTCTAACATACAGCGAACTGGCTTTCTTAATCTTCAAAAATAAATAATTAACATGTTAAAATATTTACGTCCTTTAAATTACTTTGTTTTGAGAAACATGACAGTACCTATGTGCAGCAAATGCAACTGGTAGAGCGAGTACAGAAGCACGCGATTCCTTTCCTCCAAAACCTCCACCTAATCTTTTCACTCTTATTACAACTTTATTGGCATGAATATTCAGAGCGTGTGCTACATGTTTCTGAATTTCTGTAGGGTGTTGGGTTGAACAAAATATTTCTAACTCGTCTTCCCGCGGAATCGCTAATGCTGCCTGCGTTTCAAGGTAAAAATGTTCTTGGCCCCCTAATCGAACTTCACCTTCAAGTATATTAGTCGATCGAGAGAAAGCTTCATCAGCGTCTCCCTTCCTTATGCGTTTCGGAGTTTCGTTAAAAAAGGAACGGTGTTTAATGGCATCCTACAATAATTTTATGTTGATCACAAAGAACAGTCAGATATGAAGTTATATACTTCTTATTACTATACCTCTATGGAAATAATCACTGGTTCCAAGTTTTCATATTCTACTTCAACCATCCTGGCTGCTCTTTGTGAAATAAACTGATTGACAGCAACGATTGCTCCAATTACTTGCCCATGACTAGTTACCTTGAAGAGTAATTAACCGTTTTTTTCTTGCAAGTATAAAAGTAAGTATAAAAATCATTACCTCCTCCGACACGAAGAATTCCTCGTCGTGGAATACTGGACCGTGGTAACGTTGCTTCTCAGGTACATCTTTCGCGCTGAAGAAGGCTACTACACCCTCCAGAGATAGAGCTTTGATTGCATCAATCTTCACAATTTTCGCATGAGCTCTGGTTGACAAAACCAAAGTTAAATAAAGTTCCTCGGAAAATTTGTGTAGGTCGTCGCAGTAAATAGCTTCCCCTGTTGCCTGTTTGAAAGCACTGGCGTGAACTACAGGCCTTCCAATTAAATCAATCTTTTCCTGGTCTCGTAGAACCTAGTATACATAACGGGTTATTATGTCTCTTGCTGCACGAAACAAACATATGAGTGTAAAGATAGCAATTAATACCTCTTGATAATATTGAGAACTTTGTGGTTCCTTGTAATGGAATACATCTGACGTACTTTCAAATTCTTTCAACGACAATGGAGATTCTAACAATATCTGACGTTTCCCGGCTATGTGCATAAATGCTTTAAAGAAGAGACTGTGGAATGGAAGAAAAATCGTTAAAGTGGAATTTTAGTAAATGAAATTTTGTTGCAAATTGTATGGAACGTGAACACAATTTAGGTATACCTTAATGTTAGAGATTTGCGATATTTGACCATCCCTCCTGGAACACTGTCTGGAAGAGGCAGCTCATTCAACAGTGAAGAGTAAACATCTTCCAGAAGCATTTTATTCCATTTTCTGAAGCAATTTTATAATGTTCTATAACATAATGTAGAATATTCTGCCCTTCAACGATTATTACACAATTTTATAAAATACCTTCCGATCATAGTCTCGCAAGTTTTCCTGGCTAAAACAGTTGTTGGAGCCATTCCGCCAAATGCCAAGTACGCTTTTTGAACATCATTAGCCCCGGGTTCGAAAAATACATTCAATGCCATATTGACTATTGTAATGTCATCGTCTCGTCTTCTTGCCTGCTTGTAAGCAATAAAGTATTGATCCTGAAAAACAAAGGCAAAATAATGTATTCTTACAGCAGAATAAGTTATAGTTGAGTAAACGATATAGTAGAATGAGTATTATATTTTTATTACCTGTTTAGAAAAAGGTATTTGAACTGAAAGTAAAATCTCATCTGGTGAAACAATATTCTGTCGATAACCCTTAAAGAAAGTATGATCCATTGGGATAAGCCTCTTCTCACTTTTTGAGTTAATAAGATTCAACTTTATTTCCCCAGCCATAAAAATAGGACTAAGGTCTGCTATTGGACTTCCTGTCATGATGTTTCCACCAACAGCCTGTTATAATATTTAAGCAATGGAATATTATTGATAACAATCTATTATTAAAAAATACAAAACACTTACAGCTACGTTTCTGACTTGTTTCCCAGCAAACCAATGGAGCATGTTAACTATTTCACTGAAGATTCTTGTTTCGTGTTCTGCAATAATAAAATGATAAAATGATAAAATAATTCTTCTACTTCTAGAATGTACAGTAAAATATTAATTTTACCTGTTTTTTTATTCATCTGTTCTCTTAAGGCTTTTTCTAATTCAACTAGTGTAACACTAGCACCCACACTTAACATTCCTGGACATTCCTCAACAACTCGCATTTCTTTAATCAAAATAGGGTGTATGAGAACTGGATAAGATAAATGTTTGAACTTCACTTCAACTCCTAAAAAGGAACATGAAGAATTTAATACATTCTTCATAATTATACGCA
The DNA here is from genome assembly GCF_026283585.1 of Hylaeus volcanicus. Lineage (NCBI taxonomy): Eukaryota > Metazoa > Arthropoda > Insecta > Hymenoptera > Colletidae > Hylaeus > Hylaeus volcanicus. The sequence continues at coordinate 11,963,868 of NC_071978.1, read as the reverse complement.
GACAATTAAACGCATGGAATATCAAAATATAGAATTCGATTACCCATCTCTGTGTTTCCCATGACAATTTTTGCATGTGGATATTGTTCTTTTAAACTAAGCAATTCAGAAAGCGTCCTCGGCCTGTACCAAGTAACATTTTTCCCTTTAATGATTAAATATTGGTCATCCAGAGTTGAAGAAATCTGAAGATATATTTTACTTCTGAAGATCTTATTCAGGGTAATATGTTTAAATTTTAAATTAGCGATAATGTACCAGCAAATTAGGAGGAAATATAATTTCTTGCGAGGCGTCGTACGGACTGAATTCACTTGGATTGAAAACCTCGGATGGTTCTGCTATTTGCACTTTTTTGCAACAATTTTCTCCCATTGGACAGAATCCATTTGGCAAAGAATTTTCCCGCTGGTTTGACATTAATTGCAATTGTTCCCATTCTTCTGTGAAAGTTTTGTAAGCTTCTATAATAGGACGGTACCCTGTGCATCTGCACAAGTTCCCTACAAGTAGAATATCAGATAAAATAATAATAATAATAATAATAATATTTAAATAAAACATTATTATAGACATAAATATAGTAGAAGTATAAAATATAAAACGGGTTCGTTCTCCGAAGGTCTCCTTCGCCAAACGCCAGACATTTTGAGATCGTTCTTACAGTTCAAGGTCACTCAAGATCACTGAATAGTAGCTAAGAATAAAATATTTTATTTCAAGTGTACACCATTGTATTCCCAACTCTAATTTAAGTCTTTGAAACGGTGACCTTGAAAGGCGTTTATCTCTTATTCGTTACTTAAAATGTTTGCTAAGATAAAAATTGTGTTCATTTTTGATACAGGATAATAGTGAGCAAAAACGAGTGAAGAGACCATGACACGTGTATTTCCACGTGATGGTGAGGATGACTACTTGTAAGTGACGACCTGAGAAACATCATCAATCATTTGATTTTACAGTCACCTTGAAACGCTATTTCAAGGTCCTTCATAGTAGGTTTTTGAGTGCTTCTCAACAACGCATACATGGACATCACTATGCCAGGTGTGCAAAAACCACATTGTGAGCCGTGTGCTTTTGCTATACGTTCCTGAACTGGATGAAGTTTTGTTTTAACACTTCCAATGCCTTCCACAGTGGTCACGGCCATACCATGCACGGCACAGATTGGTGTTAAACACGCATTCGCTGCTAAATGACTATGGAAATTATTAAAATAAACAATTAAAGAAAATATTTAAGTCCGTGGATAATATCTTGGAAGTAAACAGGGTAGAGGGGGTACTTCCTCGGTGACCTTGAGCAGCCAATTCATTTTGCTTCGAACATTGAAAGGTTCAAGCAAAACTGGTTGGACGATTTCGTTACAGTTTGTAAACTGTAATTAACTGTAAATTATGTTTATAACTGAAAAGGATACGTAATAATCCCAGTTTTGCGATCCACCCTTGATATCATTACAGTACAAGCTCCACATCCCCCTTCTGCACAACCCAGTTTGGTACCAGTCAAGTGTACTACATTTTTTTTGTTAAGGACTCTTATTATAAGAATTTGAATGAAGTTTTGTGGAATTAAATTTCTGCATAAAAAACTTTATTTTCAAGAAAAACAATTATTTTCGATATTAATAAAGTTTCGTTAATAATAAGCCCACATTACATGAAGATATAGACTACTGTTTCAGTATTAGATGGTGATATGGCAAATGCAAGTGCAAGTAGTGATTAAGATATATTGACATCATGTTAAGATGACTTATAAGATAAAACTGATAAGATTATAGGAAATGATAGAAAGTAAATAATGAAACTGACCATATTTACAGATTTAAACGCCAGTAGATATCATAATCTGTATCCATTAAATTCTGACCAGAGATTGCATTATCTGAGTTGAAGTTGTTTGAATACAAAATGAAGTAAAAGTAATTTTTGGATAGACTAGCAATGTAGCAATGTAGATGCTACTGTACTCAAGGTTCCAAATACAACTGCCTTTCTAATGAATTTTAATGCTACAGTTTATATAATCTTGTATGGTTCCATTAATATATTCAACAAACATTGACAGAAATGATAAATAAAATTTCAAAAGTTGTCACCCTATAATTGATTATACGATAAGGATACATTTGTCCCTCAAGTACCATAATAATGTCCATTCTGGGTTGATATTATCATCAACTACCTAAAATATTACAGAAATACTTAAAATACTAAAACTTATAACATTTCCTACCAGTGCAATCCACGTACCTCTTTTCCATTAACATAAAAGATTAACGTATGTGATACTTCTGTGTTTCCTACATTCTTAGACATTGTAAGTTCAGATCGAATGGTAAATATTTCTTCCAAAATTGCCTTTCTCACCTATCGTGTTACACTAACCTATGGATACAACAGTATCAAAAATAAGCTGGCTTTAAAGATTGAAGAGTATGTTATCGCTATTGGGATGGATGGTAATGAAAACACGGGATTAAATTCTTAATATATTATGTATTTAATCTACTGTAACCTGTCTGTTATTAGCTTGCAATCAATAAATTAAATAACTTGCTGTATTAATAACTCTTCTTAATGCTTAAAAGTAACATACTTTAATTACTTGCTTATAATTGACTATACTAATTGTTAATACTTTCCTAATGATAACTGTACGTGGTACTACATCAATACATAACATATACTGACATTACTACTAAGAAAGATCTAACTCAATTCTTTTGCAACGTATATTACTTAAAGTGGATAATGATAAGAATGACCTATGCCTCCCACGGAGTTCGGAGCAAACAACTACAGGGATAGTAGACAATAAAATTAAAAACATCTGCAGGTTTAAATTGAAAATACTCTTCTTTATAAAAATTGACACCACAATATACCATCTCAGTTTAATAATTCAGTAAACTATTTATTGTAAACATTACAGGTTCTATCAATACAATATAATTTACAATAATTTCATAACATTTTATTTAAAATAACAAACAGTTTAACAACAAATGTTTAACAAAACATAGTATGTAATTGCAGAGGAAAAAGTTGTTAAATAAATATTGAAGCAGGTTAATCAATGAAAATCGAAATTAAACTCTACTATCACTACTGAAACAACAAACTTCACAATCAACTTGAAATAATGTTTATTGTGTAATGTTATCACTTCTTATGAATACACTACAGCTGATTACAGCAAACAAAACAACATTCTAAATATAAACATGATTTTAATCGAATTGGGTTCGACATTTTCGATTTTTCAAGAATGGCTACCACTACACTCACTCGTTATACGTGATTGTAGATGGAGTGTTACGTCACAGCATCGCTGTGGCTAAACTACCTTACACGCTAGTAATAAATAAAGTTTTAGATGATTCTTTGAACACTCACCTATTTCCCAGTAATTTTTAATCGGTCAGACAATACGCGCGTGTTACCAGTCTGAATGACAACGAATAACTGACTGGTGGATTATCAATTATGATACAATCCATCTGTGAGGATTGTTAAGAAATCTTAATAACAGCGAATGCAAGATCTGTCCCTACCACTTCTTATTCCTCAAGTGCGTTTTTTAATAGAAGTATTACGCATACACGGATGTTTATGAAGAAAAAAAATTGGTTTTGCAATCTAAATCGACTTGTTATTCATTTTTTAAGTTGTGTCATAGACGAGTAGTTGCAACGGAAAATAAATGAATTCTCTAGCCTTCTAATAAAAATTTATTTGATAGCAAATGTGTTTTTCATTATTTACATTATCCCATTACATTATTCCTTTGTTACTATTTACATTCTGAAGTAAAATATTTACTGTGGAAAAATAATCAAGACAGTAAGTACCACAATACTTTTTAATTATGGATAAATAATTCAATGTATGGGGGAGAAAAATTAATTACTAATTGGTAAGTACGTGAAATGACTGTTAAGTATATTTACAACGCAGTACTTGTAACTTTCATTATTATAATAAAATATTTGTATTCAAGCATTTCTATGTTATGTGTATATACATACTGAGTTTTCAATAAGAACATTTGAAAGTTCAAAGTAATTCGAAGAATAAATGAGAAGATACTTTAATACTGCCTTTGCCATTACCATTTTTAATATTTAATATTAATTAATTATTTAAAAATGCGAGAAATGTTGATGCTTCCTAAAAATGGTTCAAATTTGGCGCCTTCTATAGTATCGCCATCTAGTGGCCAGAATCTGAACTAACTTTCGAACTCCGTACAGCGCCTCTATCAGGAAAACGCTCAAGTTTGTTCTCGAATAGTTCCTATGAATGACTCTAGATGGCGCAAATTCTCAGGTTACCAACATTTCAAATATTTACATTTTTTTCACTTTTCCTGGCTTATTTAATTAATCCTACGTCATGTAGAGCATCGTAAGCAGTAACTGCAATTATATTCTATAGTTTGCAAGCTGAAATTGGTCTAAAAATAATGTTTTTAACGAAAGATTGTCCTGCTAAATTACAGACCTCTCCCTACGTAGATAATAGGTAATTTTATAGAGAAAAATTGCCCAATTTGTACACTGCTAAATAGCATAATCAGTTTTTCTAGCTAATTTATACTATTACAACGTGTGTTTGCCGAATGCAAATTCGTTATTAAACATAAAAAAACGTTTTCTACAATCGTCGGTATTCAGCAGACGGAGGCGCCGTCTATGAGAGAAAGGAGGAAACTATTCCAAAACAAACTTGGGCGTTTTTCCGTTAGATGGCACTAGTTGTATATGAAATTTATAAATTTGCATTTTTACACTTCTAAACGACACGATCGATTTCTTTAGCTGATTAGTAGTACTATAATGTTTGTTTGCTAATTACACGTTCATTAATTACCCAAAACAGTTTTTGCAAATGTCGGTATAAAAAAGCTAGCGGTGCCATCTATCAAAATGAACATGAAACTTTTTTACGACAAACTTGATCGCTTTCCCGTTAGATGGGGCCAGAATAACTTAACCTATAAAATATGCTTTTAAATATATTAATACAAATTTTAGTTTATTTATATGATCAATCCTAACGCCTTTCTGTATCCTGAATCACCTCTGATTTTCAAATTTCGCAAAAGTCTTCAAACAACGAAAACACATTGTGTCCTGAAAGCATTCTATATGTTAGTCAAACCCACCGCGAATGATGCAATTGGATGCAATGAGATTGTAGCAGATTGTAGTTTACAAGTGCTCCGTCATATGAATCAGTATATCAGTATTTAGTACATCCATAGCCACACAGAATACTTTTGTGGTTGGAAATCTATTATTTGTTAGTCTCTGCGAATCAGCTGAGTTCTATACTGATTCAACAAAAAGCGCGTGGTACTGTCTGCCAATACTGGTCAAAATGACTGTTCTTAAAGAAAATGACAGAGTTCTCGTAGTTCTAGACAACGAAATTTCGAAAGATGATGTCGTTGATTTCATTAGTGCGATTAGGAAGCCTCTCACAAATGCAGAGCAGTTAATTATTGCATCAACAAAGGAATTAGAAATACGTGAGTATGTGAAACGCAGAAGTCGATAGCGTATATATTTATATAATTGGCAATATCTGATATTTCTTGAATAATTTTACTCTAGATATTAACAACGCATCGTCCTACGACACAATTATTTCTATTTTCAAGCAGTCTTGTCCAAATTATAAGACGTTTTTAGAGGATTGTTTGAAAGCAATAAAGCCAAAAGGCACACTAATTATTTATGAGTCATTCCCACAAAATAAAGAGGCTGATACAAAGTCTCTGTATGATAAGAGAGTATCAAATTTGAAATTGGCTGGATTCAAAATAAAATCTAATGAAGATTCAGATACCCAGCAATTGAAGAATGACTTGCTAGGAATCTACAATGACTCGAACAACATTTCTGAAATAGTAGCAGAGAAACCCTCATTTGAAGTAAGTTGTATGATTGTTTGTTTTAAAAAAATACTATCATTGATTGCATTAACTTACCTGTTTTAAATTTCTCTAGATTGGTTCTAGTGTAACACTTAACTTTGGAAAACAGAAGGCCAATGTATGGAAATTAGATAGTGCTGTTGATGAAGAATTAATCAATGAGGATGATCTTCTAGATGAAACTGACATTCTAAAACCTGAAGTATCCAGTTTGAGAGGTAATTTAAATACATTAGTTTTCGTTTTTCATGTATTATAATATTAACATTTTTACCTTCTACTTTAGTTTGTAGTACAACTGGTAAACGAAAAGCATGCAAGGATTGTTCCTGTGGATTAGCTGAGGAATTAAGTGGTAAAATGGAACAAAAGGAAACTATAAAGTCCTCTTGTGGACGTGTACGTAAAACCCATATTTATACATACTTTGAAAAAGAAAATATATCAGATAATTAAATAATATGATCATTTTTTCACATTTTACAGTGCCACCTTGGAGATGCGTTTCGATGTGCCAGCTGCCCATATCTTGGTGTTCCTGCATTTAAGCCTGGGGAAAAAATAGTTTTACCAGATACACAGTTAAAAGCAGATTAGAAAAACATTATTTGTTAAAGTTATAAGTTAAATGTTTATCTTTCTGTATGTAATTATTTTAATAATAATTGAATTATAGTTAATAATTTTATTTATTTTTGGAAGGGGTGGTAATATCTTGTACATGAAAATTTAAATGATGTATGTATTCTTACAAATAAACGTGACAAATAACCTTTAGTGCTTAATTAATTTTATTTCATTTTCGTCTGTATACAATAGTAATCAACATGTTAATTACAATAGAATGATACAAAATATTTAAAACGTTCAGTACTTTTGGCGCATTGGTAAAGTACATTTTACTTTTGAAAACGATAAAATAATTTAAGTATCGTGCAATCGTCAATTGTAATTAAATTAAGTACAAACAAGAAACGCGATCGAAAATTGATATTTTGCTATTCGCGAACTAACTATCAACATCTTGCTAACAGGGAATATAAACCTTTTACTATAAAGACACTATCCCATCTCTGGGGATCAGTGTTCGCGAAATGCTTATATTCCAAATATAATATACACACATCACTTGTATCATTCTATTCGAACATATTTCGGAATTCAACAAATTATAGAAACGTCTTATATATAAAACTGCGCAACTAAAGTCTAAAAGCAAAGATCGATTAATTTTAAATAATTTTCATCATATACAGAAACAAAATAAATCGTCATGTACTTAATTTGCTTTGCCTTTAAGACGACAGGAACGTTATTCCGTAGTATAAGGACTAAAAGTACATATTGAAAATAAAAGGCAATGAACAATTACATCAATCATTAGCTCGTGTTTTTTTTAGCGAAATAATGAATCGTTTTGTACTATGAAAGAAACATGGTATCTTATATTCAAGTTTAAATTTATAAGAGCAAACAGCTGCATCATGCCATTGCACCACCATCATTGCTACTGAGCTACAATTGTTTTCTCAACCTATTCAGTTTACCTATTTGGTGCAATAAAGGCGTATTATTATTATTGTTATATGTATGATGTCGTACAAATTTAATCTGTACGACTATTTTGAAACGATAAGTTTTCGAAAATAATAATTATACTACAGCTAATGTTAATAATGTTACATGTGACTTTGGTAGAAATTTAGGTTTACGTCTTAAATGGATGTACATTGTTAAGCAGCCACTTTTTAACAGTAAAGAATTATCTAGTTTAAGCATAAAGAGAGCAGTAGAAAGTACTGTTTGACACGTAAGTATTGGAAGCAATGAAGCGAAAAAAAAAATGTAATTTGGCTATTTGAAAATGAAGTTTCCTCGGTCCTTCTATTATTTTCTATACAAGTTATTTTCACTTAAATGTATTTGTACTCTATCTCGAAAATTAAGAGGTTACGAAGGATCCTCCAGCATGCAACAAATTTTTTCCTGTTTATCGTACTCTCTATAAGTATAAACGTTCATGGTTTACACCAATGACTTTTATTATCATCTGAAATTTTAAATTTCTGATTCTCAAAGGTTTACAATTTATAGAAATGTATCGTGATCTTTCGCGAATTCATTTTTATCGTGCGCGCGCACACGCTCCTGCACAAATATATAAAATAACGCTGTACAAGATTTATACAAATAGCTGCAGTTATTTACTAAACAATATCACGTACATAAGTTAAATGAAAGCTGATCTTTCAAGTCTGTCCAAATGACATTTATGTGATTCTAAAGTACACAGAGTTCTTAAACAAATAATCTGGCATTTGAAATGAATGTCTCTAAACCTACTAGCGTTCTGTCTACGAATGATACATAAAACTTTGTTCCACGTAGACCTTTTTCTTGGATGTATGAAAATATACAAGAACAAATGCAAACATGTTCAATGAATTAAGGAAAATAATGAAAGATTCGTTTGTCTTTGTTGATAATGTAATGACTTAATATTTAACCCGTGAATCGTCAAGCTCGACAAGGATTCTTGTATGAAAACGCCCAATTTGTTTTTACAAACGTAATAATGTTCGCTATAATAATCTTGTGATCTACAATATCTTTTTAGGAATGTACTGCATAGTACGTTGAGCAAATATTACAAGTCTAGCGATTAAGGCAGCTTTTATGTACCCTTCAATTGGAATCGGTTGAATTTTTGGTGTCATTTGTTTTGAAAACAGCTACGAGAAATAAATAAACGCGTACGCGGAAACAATTGAGGGAATTAGAAAATGTACAGAATATATTCTAATATTCTGTATATTTTCTTCGTATATTTGTATACGTATCTATCGAGACATTACAAAAATGCCAAGGAACTCAACATTTCCCGTTTTTTTTTATATGAAAAATATATAATTATATATATGTATATATATATATACCTTCAAAAACAAAAAGATTCGTTACTTTCCAATAGCTATTTGAAATAATCGTTATATGAACACAGCCCTACATATCATATGACGTAATAAGAGTCTTCAAAAAGACCTTTGGCTTTCGTTTTTTGACTTTATCATTGTTACGATGTTTTTGCATTATTTTTTTTTTTTTGGAAGTATGACTACTAAATTTAACAATAATACTACAATATGCCGTGTTATGTACAGACTCGTAAAGTTCTGCGAAGCGAAACTTTTCACGAACTTTCATTTAAAGCCCACAAGACCTTCGCTAGTTCTCACGTCGATATATTAGTTTGTGCTACCACGAATTCTCCTCCATGTTATCGAGCAAAGAATTCTTCTCTTCTTTCTTATTATTCTTATTTTCCGGCATCGGAGTACGTAAATTTGGTTCGAAACATGGCTGTAAAAAAAGACATAAGATTTCGAATAGTAGAAATTTTCGTGAATTTTATTCCAAAAATTCTAGCGACGAAAAGCATAATTAAATCAATTACAATAAATCTCGCGTATCTGGAAAAAATGTTTCTACTTTTTAAAAGAAACGTAGCATTGCCAACCTGGACAAATTTTATTTGAAACGAAAATAAGAAATAACTATTTGAAATTGTGCTCCATTATTTTGAATACTGAATTAATACCATAAAAATTATTTCATAAAATTAAATGTATTGCTGGAAATTTCAAATAATGTATTTCTAACGTGTCCAGGTCCGATACAAGGTCAGTGATTAGTATATGTTATAATCATTCTAGCAAGCAGATTCCTAAATAATCCTTTATATTAATGCTATTAATTATGTAGTTTTCTGCAATTTGAACACATTATAAAATAAATAGTCATGTTACAGTGATGGAAATGACTGATGAAAGATCGTTCATCAAACTAGCGCACATCGGAAGTGATATCTCAAAGAAAGTCAACACAGGCTTATTCCAAATTAGTTTCCTGGTGTATTTAATGTGTACCCTGTTTATTAGATCAAAGTGAAAATAAAATGTGCACATGAAAAAATATGTTGCATAGATTTTATCGAATTAACGTGAATTCATGCAGAACCAGATATCAAAATGATAATCGCGTTATAAGCAATCGGTTGTTACGAGTGGGCAATGAATTTCTGAAGAAATAATACGAAGGTTAGCAAATAAATAATAAATATTATGTAATGATCTTAATTGTAATTAAGCAGTTTTACTTATAATTAAGTGAACAATATATATGTATATATTGAACTAAAAAAATAGAAGACAATACTGTCGTCATGTCTTTGTTTCTATTCGCAATGTAGCAAACCGTATTAATTAACAACTAGACGAGATTCTTTGTATGTAGAAGAATCGTTCCAACGGTTTACTACATTGAGATTCAAATTCAAATTTCTCGAGTTAAGTTAAGCAGATCGTCGATGGATGCTTTTCCCCTCAGTCTATTATCCGAATAACTGTGGCGCGCGTTTAAAACTTCATACTTATTGCACATCGGAAGCATATTATGTGCATATATGTGGCATGCACGCGAAGGGTTTTTTTTATGTTTTAGGTGATATTTCACTCACAGTTTCACAGATATTCATGTTGCAGCAGTTCTCTATGGTTATTTCGCACTGATTGTCCGGCACTTGTGGCCTAGAGGTCAATGGCGTTACGCCACCTTTGCTGACAACAAAACGCTTCCTAATTCGTGGCCGTCTTCGTAATTTATTTATATAGTAACTAAGTACGATGATTACGAGAGAAAGTACAGCGATAAGTACACAAAAAATTGGCAGCAATATTTTGTACTCGTCGTCTTCCTCCATTAAGATCATTTGTGCATTCGTTTTGTTCAGTTCTCCGCACCTGTTTCAATAAAGTAAACACATACTTGTAAGCTTGCAACTTCTTTAAATTTTTGTTTTCAATGAACAAAAATGTTTGTTGAAAAGAGTAATATGTATATGCTCGTTGGTAAAGCAAGCTTGGTCTACATAAATGTATTTTTGTAAATATATATAGTGAAAATTATTGCGTGAAAATAAAAATAAACATGCTTCAATTGACACCATTGCTTAGTATTTGTTTTTTACACCAAGCAATAATTCTAATTACCGCTAGAATAAGAATCCTATTATCAGTAAAAATGTACCTGCAGTTTATCGCATCGACGTCTATAGTAGGGACTAGCTCAGTATTCGCACAAAAGATCTCACAGACTTTAGTTACATTGGTCAAGATTTCGCAACGTGACCCTTCGAAGTATTTACATTTACAAATTGGTTTACCGTTTAGGATAGAGCATTGACCATCGTGCAAGCAATAATCTTTGCATAAGTCTGTTTCGCATCGTGACCCGGCAAAAGTATCGTCACAGTCACATGTGGGAGATCCTTGGTTATCTATAATGCAGCTACCTCGGAGGCAGTAATTGTGACAAACATCGATCTCACAATGCGTGCCGCCGAACCTGAAGTGATTTTTAATAATGTATTACTATTACATTATGAATTTTAATTTAATTATTGGACTGCGGATGTTTATGCAATACACATTTTTATATGTGTTTCCGTTGAAGTATATTTTGTCTTCTAAATGTTGTAACTGTATACTTTATTTTTTATATTTTATATATTCATGTATTTGTACACACCCTTGCATGTTTTTCTATATTTAGAATTATAAATATAGATCGTCATAAATGCATAAATATCCACTGTCTATTAATTACAATCGTCTTTTCTTTCTAATATCATGCACAATATTTTCAATTGACTACTTCATCAAGTTCAATAATGAAGACCTTGAACTCACCCAGGCTTGCAGAGGCAGGTGTAGCCGTTCAAGTCTACGTGTCCGTTATTTAGGCAGTGTGTGGAGCTCTCGGTGGTCAATTCCGATTCTTCCGTGCTAGTGGTTAAATTGTTAAATGACCCAGCTGTCATTCGTGCGGTCGTCGAGTTCGCGTAATTCGTTTTTCGTCTAATTTTCGCGTACGCCGCGCAATCTATGCTTCCAATGTTATCACGAGCTATAATTCCAGCGGGGTCAGCGTCGTGCTTGGGCGTGTAATACGATTTGAATTCTACAGCTACGCTGCCAACGCTGAGGTTTTTCGGCATCATCCATATGGACCTGTACACTGAATCTGTCCAGTATATCATGTCATTGTCCACGGCCAGGGCGACTGGTAACTGGTGCGTAGCGGGAGCCAACAGCTCGCGTTCGCTGCCATCGAGATTGCTGCGCTCGATTCTGATCCTTATACCTTCTACGTCGTCGATCCAATAGAGTTTCTCTTCAGCGTGATCTACAGCTACCGCTAGCGGCTCGTACAAATTTTCTTTAATAATGGTAACTCTCCCGCTTCCGTCTAGATTCGAGCGCTCTATGCTTGGATTCGTTATGTTACTATTTACCCAGTATATGTGACTGGAAACAACGTACATTTATGAGATATCCGCGCCTTCCTGTTTTCCACGTCGTTACAATTTTTATTTATTTTATTATTATTATTATTATTATTATTTTTTTTTTTTTATTGAATTTGTTCTTTTGGTCGATAGGATTGTCTTTACTCGACGCGAGCATCTAAATGGAATGTTAACAGCCGGGTCGAAGACTGCTGACGAGAATTTCGGGTCTACGTAGACATAAATGGCACACCTGTTACATAGGTCCAGAGCAATGCCGCGCGGACTCCTGTCTGTTAAATTGTGTAAAATGACGGGCTCCTCCGGCGGACTGTCTAACGGTACGTGCATTTTCATTATTACTTCTTTCATATAGTCCACCCAGACCAGGCTTCGCGTCTTTGTATCGAAAGCGATTCCTAGGATGTGGCTTCTGTTCTGTCCTGCAGGCAACAAATTAGGCGTTTATTATGAAAGTTGCGTCACCGAGTTAAAGAAAAAAAAAGAAGATGAAGTTTCCGTAAGCAATGTTCGAGGAAGTCGACGTGGCGAAGTTTCCTTTCTCAATTCACTTGCTACACAAATTAGGATCAATTATCATGTATTATTCTTAATTAATTTGCATATATACATGCATATTATATAGTACATGTACTTTAACACGTTCACTGCCAGACTAATACTCTTGAAAATTTCTACCGCGATTTAATTTTGTTTACAGACTTTTGGAAACTGCGTAATGAAACATTTAATTTGGTATTTAGTTTTCTAACTTCATCAAAATTCAAGTATTTCATTTAAATTCATTTTCTATGACACTTAACTTTCAGAATTAATAGTTTTCGTTTTTCAGTGTAAAGCATTGTCACCCACGTATGGGTGACGTGGCGATCAACGTGTTAAAAGGAGTGTACGTAGAAATGTGAATTTGTGATACAAGGGGGAATTTATATAAAATTGTCGAACAAAGTTTATCAAACTCTCTGGGTCTCAAATATTATTATTTTATTACAGCTGTGTTCCCCCATCACAGGCGTCATTTGTTTGCAGCTATTAAGTAGTCTATGCTTTCCATCGAGACGTAAACAGCAACTAAACAAAATTTCATCTGAATTGAATAAAAATAATAAGAGTTATAAGGAAACCACAAGCACACAGATTTGAAAAGTGAATAGATATCTGCTTTATCGGTGAACATAGCTTGGTGGCGCCATCTAGCGCTGAGGACAGGGATTATTTGGCTACAAACTTGGGCGTTTCGCCACTGATGGCGCTGAACATAAGTTCCATATTAGTTATATATACAGGGTGTCCCAAAAGTCGGGGAGGAGCCGGAAATGGGGGGTAGCTGAGACGATTCTGAACAACAATTTCCTTTGAAAAAATGTCGGATGAGGCTTCGTTAAGGAGATATTAAGAGAAAACCCCGACCAATCAGAGCGCGCGTAGACCGTTGGAGCGGCCGCGGTAGCGAAGGCTACGCGCTAGGCGGCAGCGTCAATGTCCTTCGATGCACGTCGAGTCACTTGTTCGCGTACAAGCGCGGCCGCCAGCGCGTAGCCTTCGCTACCGCGGCCGTTCGAACGGTCTACGTGCGCTCTGATTGGTCGAGGTTTTCGCTTAATATCTCCTTAACGAAGCCTCATCCGACATTTTTGCAAAGGAAATTGTTGTTCAGAATCGTCTCAGCTACCCCCCATTTCCGGCTCCTCCCCGACTTTTGGGACACCCTGTATATCAATATCAATATATATATATCAAGATAAATTTGAATGATCAATCAATGAGAATAAGAAGGAATTTGCATCTGGATGTGTACTTACTTTTAATTAATGGCTTTGACGTAAAATTCTTGTTCGTCAAGTCATTACTGAACACAGATACATTGCCACGTGTGTCGCTGAAGTACATAGTGCGAGTAATGTCATCGTAGGCTATTCCCGTCAGTGCCACAGCGTCCGCAATTTTGGCTTGGCCAGTCAGTGTTTTGTTTCGCGCGAAAAATTCGACATCGCGACCGATTACTACTGCTAAATCTGCGAACAAGTCAGAAATTGACACGTCAGAATATTTAAACGCGATTGTAACGGGAGCGTCGGTTTCGAATTGCGAACGAAACGAAATAGAAACCGCTGTCACTTTTACATACTTTTTCTCTTCAATCGATGAGATAATTATTTTTAATCGCGTAACATGTTAGCAAATAAAAATGATACTTTTCTAGAACAAGTCCCCAGTTGCTTCAATTTATCAGTACTAATAAGTATATGTATTGTGTACACGGGCCCTGTGTAAATACATTGTATATAAGAATAAGAACAAGTCCCCAGCTGCTTCAATTTATCAGTACTAATAAGTATATTTATTGTGTACACGAGCACTGTGTAAATACATTGTATATAGGAATAAGTATTTACACAAAGGCTGTTCTCTAATCTATTCTCAAACGTTGACAGTAAACTATTATTTCATAGAATACAATCTATGCGACCTTAAACGTGAAAACGCAATTGTTGCAATTATGCTTACTTATGCACGAAGTAATGATGCAACAGTTCTTTTTTTTTTTTAAATACCGAAGGATGAATGCTGGAACAGATTACACATCGTGTTTGCAATGTATAATGAATTTCTTTTCTTAGCTCCACAGTTCTGACTCTTTTAGTTACCAGTTATACATTTTACAACAATTGACGTCTGTCAAATATGTGTTCTTCGTACCTTGAACACGATAACCTCTTTTATGTATTTAATAAAGATAAACGCGTAAACGTCGTTAAGATAATATTTATTTATTAATAGTGTCCACTTTGGTCAGTTTCTTGTTGTCTCTCATTAATCCGTGAGATTACTCTGCTTTGTTCGCTACTTTCACGCTTTTATTGTATTCGACGGTGCATTAAATTTGATTTGATTACGAGTGTCAACACTCTCTTTAATTTACGTTCGATAATTTTTATTGAAACCAGTAAACCCTTGACGTGGATTTTAATTACATACATTTGTATCTGTTAAATTAGCAAAAAAGAAATGAGTGATGTACGTATCAGAAGTGATTAGCAAACAAAATTACTGTAGTGAAATTATAGCGAATGATTTCTTACGGATAACTCAATTGCTACTTTACGCCTGTTTTTATATTTTCACAGTTTATTTATCAAACATTACTGTGCTGTATATGCTTACAATTTTCTTACTTTCAACAGTATTCTACTTATAGGTGTCTCAAAAAAAAAAAAAAAAAAAGAAAAGAAAAGAAAAGAAAATGTTATTAAAATAATTCTTGTTAAAAAATTCTTAATACTTTCGATCAAAAATGTTCGAGTTTAGCTTATTTTGTGGATATCAACGTGTAGTTGACCAGAAAGCCTGCATAATGATTGATGAGGTACTTACGCACTGTACTACGAATAAGTTGAAACAAATGAGCGGAATTGCTCATCGTTAATGCAGTTGACAATGAGTTAATAATTATTACGTATACGTTTAATTTAACCACAGGGTTTCTTGGAATAATATGTTGGATTCAGTGAATGAAAAATTGAAGGAATCAGAGCTGACTTAAGTTAATTGATCGAAATAAATATAACAAAAAAGGCGTAAAAATATATATATTTTTCTTTATTGGGGAAGCTTTAAGTGCTCTACGTGCTTACTGCTTCAATTTCTTGGTATAACTATAATGAAAATAAACATACTTGTAGTATTCAATATTATATATGTACAGCTTGCCTAATTAAAGAAAGCTCCCAATGGAAGTAACCTAAGCGTGGAGGGGGATGTGAAGTAAACCCATCGCTATTAAATGCAATTTAATACTACCAATTTGATACATAATATTGTTCTGTTTATAAAATAAAAGTTTTGTCAAGAATAACATTCAAGTCAAGATAAATTATTGTGTGACTTTATGCTTCTTGTGACAATCCTTATTCATTTCTTGTCACCTAAGTGGACCGGTTATCGCAGCTCAAATGTGTGTAAACCAACGTGTGGTTTCCTTGTAGTGAATTAATTACTGGCGTTGTATCTCCGCGACAAAGCGCGCGAAGTGTAAACGCGACAATTAAGGGTTAAATGTTATGATGTATTGTCTTCGTTGCGTTTTTTTTTTTTTTTTTAAGT
The DNA here is from genome assembly GCF_026283585.1 of Hylaeus volcanicus. Taxonomy (NCBI): domain Eukaryota; kingdom Metazoa; phylum Arthropoda; class Insecta; order Hymenoptera; family Colletidae; genus Hylaeus; species Hylaeus volcanicus. The sequence goes on along the minus strand of NC_071978.1, from coordinate 11,947,442 downwards.
GCAACGTCTCGCTTTATGAATGGCAGATTAGCGTTCTGAACGTCGCGTCTTATCTATTCACGCGAGAATCACCCCCTTCCTTCGAAATGTCGCATGAAATACGTATATTTATTTAGTCTTACTGCTATCAATCGAACATTAAATATATATTTTTGTTTTCAATCACGTATATTGCTCGAAAATGATTTATGAAATTTAGTGAAAAACACATTTAACCCTCACTTAAAGTGTATTAAATGAAAAAATGTGTAGGTATCAGAAAATCTGAATTGCAAAGGGTAAATAATAAATTGCATATGATTTCAGTGGAGGCATTGCCTGCAAATATTATTTAAACATAGTTAATTTGCTTGAAGATGTTTCATTGGAGATTTACTTAATAACTTCAATGAAAATACTGTCTGCAAATATTGTTAATTTGTTTGAGAATGGTTTATTGAAAATTAACTGGGTCATTTTGCAATAGAAACGGTCCAATTGTTTATGCAATTGCGAGCAGCACGTTTATCGTATTTGTGAAAAACAAATATCCCAATATAATATGTAAGATTTTCCTCCTCTAATCGATTCCTATGTAAACAACGCGGCTAACTCAAATATCGTCAACGAATCCTTGCTATCTCGACGTGCTCGCCCAAGTTACTCAACATGCGCCGATTGCAAAAACATTATTCCGTAGTAACTCATTGCGCATTTACGTTTTCTTGGGTAGGTCACTCGGACTGGAATGAAAAATCAATTAATCTTCAACTTTCGATCCGACTTCTTGACACGTGATCGTGATAACTGTTAATAGGACGGAATATTTCTTTGGCGACACTTTGGATTTTTCTTTCTAGCCAAGATTACACAGTGAACGACACAGTAACGATCTTTGCATAATACTGATCTTTGTTTAGAATTTTAACTCCAATCAAACGTTATTCCGTTCGTTATATTATAAGTAGTCTTGTTGTCTACGAGTCAATTAGAAGTTGTTAGAGTATAATATAAAAAATTATTTTTATTAATAAATTTTAGGGTCTCTAAGCGAATGATATAGAAGCACAGTCGATTGTCTCGTAATTATATAATTTATTATCGTATTATTTCACGATACTATTGTTGTGCAATTTTACGGTTTATCAAATAGGTTCTAATCTATACTATTGTATAATAGTCATTGATTGCAATTTTCTTATCGGCGAACAATTATGAATTACTATCCGTCTATGGCGAGAGTTATCTATACTATTGTTAATATATGAATGATATACGAATGATATATGAATAATCGCGGTAATCAGCTTATTAGATAATTGGTTAATTAGTGTATTACTAAATTTGTTTGTATTTCATTTCATACAATATGTATGTTGTTTAATAAAAAGCAATTAAAGAATTCTGTGTATTAAATTTCATGATTTATTTAAATGTACTTAATATTCTTTTAATATTATTCTCGTTTAATATTCTTTTTATTTAACTCTTAATAATTTTTTGTTCCTTTTTACCACCAATAATAATCACCATTTTATTAATCCATTTTCAAAAAACTAATTTATCACGTATTAAATGTTATTAAATTAGATCATAATGTCACCTTGTTTTATTCTGAATGTATCATACCTGATTGTTCCTTGAAAATAACCATAAACCTTTGACCAAAATCTTGCACAATTAATTTAAGCTCAAAAATACAAATCGTAGTTATTACGTTATTAATATTACCAAATTAAATCACAATTCTACTTCAACTTTTAATGCAACATACTTGATGATTAATATAGTCAACAATTGTTCTTTTCCACGGCGTGATTGTTGATTTAAAATCAACTATCTATGGAAAGAAAGACTATTATTCTGTACTTACTTGGCTTCGATAAATCAGACCTGCTTTTTCTTCTTATTATCAATAATTACCATCACTTAATTCAATTGGCTCATACAGAGTAGATGAAAAGTAGTACGAACGTTTATTGAAGACAAATGAATGAAAAATTATATGCAATGCTTACTCATCTTCCGCTTCGTTATTATTCTCATTTCAACATTTTCTTGTCGGCTCCGTGTATTAATTTTCGCACGTCTCGCACAATCCCGCGCGACGATTTATATTTCACGCAACGATAGCAGAAGAAAATAAAGAAACGACGTCGCGAGTAGCATAAACGTAGAACAATCCTCGTCACGATTGCATTTACGAATAATCGCGAGACGAAAATGCGTTCGATTACGATCACCGCGAATTTCGTGGCGACCCATTTCAATCGTACGAGTTAGTTCAAGTGTTTCTAGCATTTCAAGTGGACTGAACGAAGTAATTAATCATTTCCATAATTACGCTCACGCGTTTTATAGCTACACAATATATACTAATTTATAAATCAATTTGCACAATCATCAATTACAAACGTGAAAACAAACAAAAATTACAAATATTACGTAACGTATGTGTGAGACCTCTAACGAGCAATAAGCAAATGGTACGTTTCATTTAAATAAACGACCTTTCGTGTAACGAGTAGAAAATATTATTAACTATTATTCGTTTGGTAAAAATTACAGGCTGAATTATATAATCAAATGATGCTTAATGCTGGACGAATACAAGATTGAATGACTATCGAATTGTCCATTCGAGTGTTGTAAATGAACTGCTACACAAACGTGGGAAAAATACTAACTTAGAAAATTTCGAATAAAACCAATATAATTGAATAATAGTCATTCGTTGCAGTTTTCTCATTAATGAACTATCATAAATTACCGTCAGCCTGCGTCGAAAGATATTTGTACTATTATTAATACATGAATCGTCTCAGTAATTACCTTATTTGACAATTAGCTAATTAGTATATTACTAAATTGGTTCCTATTTCATTCCAAAATCTATTCTCGATCTGCTATACTTGAACTACCAGGTATCGATTTATTTAATTGAATCACCATATATAGATACTGTTTAATAAGTAATAATTTAAACATTCTTCGTATCAAATGTGCTGATTTATTTAAATGTATTCAAAACATTTGACTTCTCAGTATTTAACTAGATTACAAAGACCAGTTGAGAATTATGTTCAAACGTGGAGCAACTGATTCGACCAAAAGTATGATTGCTAGTATACCTGTAACTCGTAGGTCGAAAGTGTTTACGTATTTCTTAAGAGAAAGAAAAGACGACCGTCGTTAAGGTCATGACACGGAGCAATGTGCGCTGCGAAAAACGGACAACATGCATTTTCTCCAAGGAACAATACATTCATTAAAAGCGCAACACTGCATATTGACCACTATAACTAACTGTCAAGTAATCATTCCCGCCAAAATCTTATACATATAATCGAACATGACTCAGTATTCATATATAAAATTTCGTGATATACCTTTCTAATTTAATAGAATAAATATCAACAATTTCTTTTACTTTCGATGATTTTTGGTTATTTGGAAGTGATTTTATGTAGTAATAATAGTTTGTTTGTGTCTAAGAAATTACCATACTTCAACATGTACTAAAGTAAATATACAGTATAAGTACAGTACAGCCTCGATTGTTGCAAAAACCAGACCTGCAAGCTCTTGCAACGATCGAGGTGACCAATCCAATTCAAAGTAACCCCACCTACTCTACCTATGGTCACCACTATTTGCTCCTTTTTCCCTCCAACTATACTCGTTGCTAGGTAACCATCTATCCTACTTGTAAACACATTGCAACAAACGAGGCTCGCGTGCAACAATCGAGGTCTCATTACAAAACAAATTTACAGTGACTTACTCACATATATTCAATGAGTAATCAACAATCGAGTATTTCTGTAATTCAAATGCCCCTGTTTATTCAACGAGCATCACTGTACTAATTTCTACTCCGCGTTCAAAATTTGTATCAAAATAAGAAGGTAAGAATTCCACCTTTGAATAAAAACGCCAATGTTCCTTTTTAATTGACATTGTATGTATGTGCGTGTACATATGTGCGAGCACTCAGTTACGGTAGCACCAACGACTTGACATTCATTACGTAAACAGGTGTAAGGACAAGTACCGTTCGTCTCATTAACAAGTTAATATAGATTGTGATGGTCCAATGATAAATTTGTATGCGAACAAAGGGTCAGTTTCATTCAGCTTTCGGTAATGTTTCGTCTTTCGAGATGGTAAAGCGGTGTACGAAAAGTGGCGTACGTGACGAACGAAGCCGCGTGAATGGAGTCGGTACTCTAGCGCACGACCCGCAACGCGGTAGTATTGATACGACCTCGTGTACACCGTTGTATTATTGTTAATACGTTCACACACCGTTTCCCGTCACATACGATCGTTCGCTGGATCATCGATCTACTTACCCCACGATCTGGCATTCGTATTAATTGCGAGGATCCCAAGTACTATCGTTAAAGTTACGACGATGTATTCACGGGATGTCATGGTGTGCGTTCATTTGTTAAGAGGAGAGACGAGCCTGGAGATGTCTTTCAAGACACGACCGCTGCCAGAAATTAATTAAAGATTCGACACCGGCTCCAAATCTCTTTTCAGTTTGGCTCTCACTGCCGTAGAGAACATACACTACCGCACATCCTCACGCTGCGGCGGCTGTGCGCGAACTGAGAAGCTCGTGATCCGATGGGACGGTAAAAGCCGCGCTTCGACCAATGGCATTGCTCGTTCTCTCTCGCGCTCGAATCGTGTTCTAAATAACGGTGAAAATACGATGTGTTTTTCTTGTAATACAAATCGAATCGAGGAAAGTACCAGCAAAAATATTGTCACTGGGCTGGCGAACTCATTATGCATGGTTCACTTACGATAAAGTTTTGATAATACTACAAACCTCCAGATAATATTTTCATTTTGTTTATTGTTAAACGACACTTAATGTACTCGAAGTATTTGCAACTAAACGACTGAATTAAAATTATGAGACACAATTTATTGTATTGTTAGAAATTGTTGCTATTATGTAATTATTATTTTTTGAATTAGGTATATTAACACATTACCGACTGGTAGCAAGGAAAACTTTCTTGTCTATTACTGAGATAGTACACTTTCATCGTTCCACGAATTATGTAATATTACATAAATGTTAATCTGAATTCTATCCCTAACAGATAAAATAAATATCCTTCGAAAAAATAAAAAAATATTGCCAAATTTAATTACATGTCCAAACGCTATCTCTAAGTGTTAATATTGCTACAATTCCGAAACTTTTTGTCTCCTCTAAAATGTGTTATATCTAAATTAGCTGTGATAAAATATTTAAAAATAAACACGGAAAAAAAATTTGTCAGGGTTAAGCACCGAATGATATGGCATCATTACATCTTCAGGATACGATCAATCGATTGCTTTATCGCGTAGTAAGCCGTTACGTATCGTATTTATCGCGTACCATAAAATGCTACGCTTACATTTATTTAATCTTAAATTTGATAACCATAAGCGAACGATAGTGAGAAACTTCGAGTAGCGCTGAGATTTCAAGTAAATGCACTTCAGTGCATTCGACTCGAATGGTGTAGATGGGGTTCAAGTAGAGTTCGTCCTGAGTATAATCGATCGAGTAGTAGGTAAAGGTTAAGGTGTTTCTAGGTTGGAAATATGCGGAGAATTGGACGAATGCTTGCCCCACCATCTTTTTTCGTGCTCGTCAAACACTTCTGCCTCACATACCATACGTACAAAGACGTACTTTATACGTATGGATTCGTTGCGTTATGTCGCATTAGATTGCATTACGTTGCAAATTCTTGGATCATAACAATCTTTCTTGAGAGTAAAACGATTTGATAATCATCGATATTACTCGAAGATAACGGTGTAAACACGAGATATTAGTTCCATTAGCGCCCGTTTGTATTAATATAATTTATAGTACTGTACGAATGTTAATAATTTATCACTTTTAAATTGTATGATGCAAGATGCAAGATTTTTCTGAAAATAGTAAGTAGTAACAGTCATGCTCTGATAACGTTTGCTTTATCTAGCATTAAATTTAATTCGAATCAAGGTAATCATCGAATTACCGACCGTATTCATGGTGAATTTGTTCATTACAATATTTTACATATTGTATTTCATTATTTTCACATTTACGCGTATGTAGGATGACGAGAAAATTTGTACAACATTTAATCATTCATTTTGTTTAGAGATAATAGGAATTATAGGTTCACCTGATATAAGGGTTCAAATCTGGCGGTTAAATTGGTAGCGCCATCTTTGGATTCAAAAATGCTAACTAAGTACCTACCAAAGGAAGGTGATAATAGCGGTAAAGGAAGAGTAGGAGTATATCAACATCGGCTATTTCCGTGAACGTGATTCGGAAATATTCGGCTTTACGTGAAAGTTACCTTTGATTTGGTGACATTTGACCAATGAACGTGGAGCGTTTAAATTTAAATCGTTGAACGTGTGGCCTCGTTATGATTGGCCTATAGGCATATGTAGAAGCCGAATGCAACCGACACCTGCCGAATGAATGTTAATGGAGTTTTTTCGCACCGATTGAAATTTTTATCTCGGTCGATATGTAAGCTGTAAAAAATGGCTCGAACGACAGATCCCTATTTTATCGCGAACAAAACCACCCTAGGACAAAGGGTGTATGGAAATAGACCTAGAAATATAGGCCTAGATAAAAATTTCGAATAACGAATAAACGACTACACATTATTGAAGTTGTTATGAAGCTAAAACTTAGAAATATTAACTTAACGAATTACAAACTAGAATTATATTTTACGATCGTGACAATAAAAACACGTGTACAAACGTATACAAAAGAATAATATAACGAAATGTAAACAACACGAAAGAGCTTAGGCAAAGAAAGCAAAGGTGAAAGAATAATTTAAGAAGAAACAAGTAACACAAAACAAACTAGGGGAAACACTTACGTGAACCTGAGGAACAGGGTGCAAGAAAACACGTAATAACCTTACATAACCTTGAACGAATAAAAACTACCCCGTGTCCCCTTGAATGCCACTGATACCACTGATGCCACTGAAACCACTGTACCATGTTTCCATCCGTCATTCGTTATTCGAACGAAATGATCTCCATCTCTGGACCACGAGCGATCACAGAGGGAGATGGGAAAATTTGCGAGCGGAAAAGCGCGCGCTGAGCGGGAAATATTCTCCGGCGGCCCCCGAAGCGACGACGCCACGTACTAGATGGTATATTATTGATCAATAAGAGAGGCTAACATGGATGACCCGTGCCGGCAGAGGCAGCCGTTACTTCCTACGTATTTTTACGCCACGCGGTTTTATCGCGAGAAGCCGATCTTGGAACCGTGTCCACGCGATCTCGGTGTTCTCCTCACTGTCTTCGACAAACGTGCCAGCGTATTTACTGGACGAGAAGTACCGACTGTGCCCTGAAACGCGCCAATCGTCGTACTTCCGTGGAAATACTCGAATCGAGGGTGAAAGAGCGACAGAGAGGGAGTAACGGAAGAGTGGCGAGCTGGAGAGAGCAAGTACGAGGATAGGCCGCGGGTGAAAAAGGGTGAGACCAGTGGCGTAACTAAGTGAACCTAAATTCGTGGGCTCCTAACAAATTTATAAACATCACGGCAATCTCCGGCCTTCTTCGACTACACGTTAGTTTAATATAATTTCTGCAATACGTAACGAACGTTGTCGAGGTCTGCAATCGTCTCAGCAAGAGTATTCTCCACGAAAATTTGTTTTGATCTACTCGATACGTGGGAAAGACTCGCGGTTAATTCATCCTCTGTATTTCGTACTGAAACTTTGCTCGAGTCATTAGATATCGCGTGAAATAAATTCCATTAATTATTTTTCGTGAAAGTATCTAAGTTAACATCGAACGTCCACAAGATTCGAATTCAAGGGCCCCAAACATAAATTTTGACCAAGGGGCCACGCTGGTTGCGCCACTGGAGAGCTGGAGAAAGAGAAGGTGGTAAAGGGTGAGATAGCGGCCGCAAGGACGACGGAGATAGAAGAAAGACAAGTGTGAGCGACATGTGCCTGTGTTGAGAATTCTGTTCACGATAGTGCGGCGGCCGAGGGTGCGCCGAGAGAGAAGATCGGTAACTTTTTCCATTCCTTTATCCGATACTCTCTCGTCGCCTACACGGGACTATCGATGCAGACCTTACGGAAGAAAAACAGTCCGCGCAAGTGTGAGTAAAAAACCACCCCCTACGAATTGCACATATTTCCATGGATACGTCGGAACGTGGTCTGTCAAAGTCGTATCGTTGGGCATAGTGATTGACCGTTGTGATTCGAATTGACGAATGTATGGACGTATGCGTCGCCACCGAGGGTTACAGGCTCGTTTCGTTAAATTTTTTAACGTTCTGGCATGACGTTGCGATACCACCCTGTAGATCGGTTGAAGGGTGCTTTGGAATATGGCTTCCCTTCTTTAAGAGGGAGAAAGACGTTAGGTCAATTCGAATCCAGCTGGATAATCCGATACGCGTCGGACGTGTGAAACGTCACAGTGCACGAGTGTTACGTCGTGGAAACGTTTGGAAGACTGTACGATGTTTCGTTGGAAACTGTCTTGTCAATTCGTGATTTTCGCGCGAGCTTTCAGGGTAGTTTCATGTTACCGACTGGGGCAATGCAGGATGATTGTGTGGTTGTGGTACGCGACTTCATCGTCAGATGGCAGCACCGATCAATTTTTCCCTGTATACACAATACAGGGTGTCTACGTATAAGTTCGGACATACGCAAGGTGTCAATTCTACAACAAATTCCCAACAAAAAATTACTCTTAGACATTTTCTTCGTGTCGCCTTATTCTCGAGAATTTTCACTTTTAATATTTTTTCTGCGTTTTCCTCCTGACAATCTTTAAACGGCCATAACTCCACCAAATTACAGTGTAAACTTAAACCTAAATATACCATTCGAAAGAGCGTTAAATTTACCATCTCCCTGATGCCGAATCAAAATTTATTACGTAGATTTAACAAGTAAAAAATTAGGTCAAACTTTACATTGTGAAAATTTTTTAAAATTTGACTTTTTCTCTATCCGTTTTTCGGTTTCAAAGTCATAGTTGTTTGGCGGGCACTCTTCGGGAAAAACTTCCTCAAAGTCTCAGCTTTTGAACGGTATTGCCAAAAAAAAACTGTATGGTGGTATTTTCGGGAGAAAATGACGTTTAAGTGCAGAAAAACGTGGGTTTTTAGGTGAAAATCTAAATTTTTCAATAAAAATCGACTTGTCACTTTAAAATTAACTTGACATCGAGTTTGATATATTTTTTAGTGACACTTCCAGCTAGAGTCTAGACTCTAGACTCTAGAGGCTTGGGAGAGGCTTGAGGTGTCAAAACATCAGTTTTTTTCCTAATTAGGGAGGCCCGGGAGTGTCACTAAAAAATACATGAAAATCGATGTCAAGTTAACTTTAAAATGACATGTCGAATTTTGTTGAAAAATAATCGAGAGTCTAGAGCCTGATTGCGAGGTGAATAGTAATTGTTTTTGAACATGTATCCATAGAATTTTCGTTTTGAAAGACTATTTAAACACAATGTGGAGTTTGACCTAATTTTTCACTTGTTAAATCTACGTAATAAATTTTAGTTTAGCATCAGGGGAGTGGTAAATTTAACGCTCTTTCGAATGGTATACTTTATTTTAAATTTGCACTGCAATTTGGTGGAGTTATGGCCGTTTCAAGAGTGTCAAGTCAAAAAGACAGAAAAAAAATTAAAGGTGAATATACTCGAGAATAATGCGACACAAAGAAAATGTCTAAGAGTAATTTTTTGTTGGGAATTTGTTGTAGAATTGACACCCTGCGTATGTCCGAAATTATACGTAGACACCCTGTATAGTCTGGATCAGTGTTTCTCAATCTTCTTTGGCTCGTGGTACTTGAGTTTTATTTATTTCTGTAGTCTTCGTGGTTGTTGTTAATTCGTAAATACTAATGGTTTATTTATATAAATTTAATCTATTTTTTTACAAAACTGCCTATTGAGCCTATTCCAAATTCTTATTTAACTGAAATGGTTTTATATTTTCCAAGACGATGCATAAACTTGGATATAAAGATCCTCCTATCAAGGGTCTGCGAACTACGGTTTGAGAAACATTGCTTTAGAGCACTTCAGCTCCCTTGCCATTTTCATGTCGCATCTAACGGTTCACAAACAAACAAGATAGCAGAGCTTTCAAGCGATAAGAATTAAAACAAGCAGCATTGGGAAGCATTCTATCTCCTATCAACCCTATCGCGTTTAAAAATATCGTTCTAACAATCAGATCTAACAATTCTCACAGGTCGATGATAGAACAGATGGAACTCGGAACATTTCAGCGATGCGAGAACAGGTGGAGAGTGGAATATTTTAGCATCGTGCTAGAGCATATAGACATAAGGATTAAGGAGATTTTAATAGAGATGCATAACGATCTATAAGATTAATTATTCATAATTGTCAGTGAAAGACATTTTCTGCTCATACCTCTTATGTATACTATATCTTTGGAAATAGAGAATGGAGAGGCAAATCAATTGGACCAATATGCACCTAGTTCCCTATTCCAAGAATTCTCATCATGCAATGCAATTAAAATGTTGTCAATAATCCAATCATTTAAACAAAAAATCCTTAGCAACCTTGCCAACAATTTTCACTGTAAAATGTACCAAAAATGTTATTAATAATTCTGTCATTTTAAAAAGAAGTCCAACGTACAGTGGATCTATTTGGTTGTCTTAGTATTAACGTCAATAATAACATTACTACTTTCATGAAAAGCTTAACACCCTTGGCAACAATTTTTTTAATGAAATCAGCTTAAAACTTCAATTCTCCACCACCTGTGAGGTCACTTTCCCTCCCACCATTTTCGTTATTACACCCTAATAAACCCTCCACAAATCGCAATCCTTCCCTCTGATAAGTGTAAAAAATAATCACCCGCTTGTACAGTCAAATTGAATCCACCTGCGCGCTGTTCCGTTTCAGCGTCGCTTAATAACAGTCCATACCTGTCGAATTGGTTCCCACATGCTAGATTACACCATCCACTTTCCGAACCCACTGTTTCGCAATCATTCGACGGCGGTGACTGTTGTGACAAGCCAGGAATGATTGAATGTCGCATGTGCCCCCTGAAATACGTAGAAGGAGGACGTGTGCGAAGGAAAAAGCTCGCAGAAGGAAGGTGACTAGGAGGAGAAATAAAGGGGAAGGGCATGAATTGGTTATCCTGGATAGAGTCTCAAGTATCGACAGTTGGCGTCCTCCACTCGAGGCGGACGAGGACGTTCAAACAAATGCGTCGGTGTGGTCGTGACTATTAAAGTCGCGAGGGGTCGTGAAAAGTGTTCGCGAAACAGCTTCAGGCCGGGAGATTTCAACAAATTGCCCGGTGCCAAAGACAAAGCGCGACTGGCTCGCTGCTATCTGGCTGGTGGAATAAAGAATTGACAATCTGGTGGGCTGAAACTGGCAACTCGAAGGTTCTAAATTATTAGGTTGGTCAGAAAGTTCGTTCGGAGTTTAAGGCACAAATAAACAGCGGTTTTTCTTGGACACGGAAATATATTTACCCTATAACGCTAATTACTCTATGAGTTCTATGATCTTTGACCATATTTTAGAAAAATTCATGATTCCTCGTTCATGGAAGCCTACAGAGGCTATGCTTGATTGTAGCTACAATATAGGTGGACAGACATGTAACAAGTTAAGAATTGATGTAAAAGAATGTGATGTGGAAAAAAGCACATATGTAAAAGACTAGTGATTTGTAACAAGCAAACCTGGACCAATAGGTGCAATAATCGATATAAAATGGATTACGTACTCTCATAAAATAAAGAAACAAACAAACAATCGTTTGTGCAAGTCCTCATCAAATTAGGAACCATCTGAATTACAGAGGAACAACCATTACGACAAAATCAACGAACTTTCTGGCCAATCTAACACTACCACGGTGACGAATTTATTCCCGTCGCGAATGACCGAATTTTTTAATTCGTTTCGAACAAGGGGGATCGAATTTGGCCTCGTTACGCGTATTCGTGAAGAAGGGGAAAACCGATATAAATTGCTTATCTCGAGGACGCTCGAAAGGATTCTCGTTTCACGTTTTCACGGGAGGCAAATTGATCGTATGACCGATCAATATTAGTTCAAGAGGTTTGAAACCTCTCTATCGTTCGGCTGGATCGTTCCTGACCACCCCTGCTGTTTCGGATCCGATCGTTCAATGCCTCGAATGATTTTACTTTGCGTAAGTTTGAATAAGACCGCATGCGGGGGATATTAAAGCGAGCGTCTAAAGTTGAGCGCACATCGAGCCCCGAGTGACGCATTGATTTCCATTGGACACCGCATGTTCGAAACCAGTTTATGGTTAACTCTGCGTAGAAACTGTATTGACCAACCCGTGATGCTGCGTTTAATTATTATTAAACAGTAACGTCGTTAAAGGGTCATTTCGAGGCCTGGATTAGACCGGATGTGACTCTTGGCGCGTGCCATTTAAATTCCAGTCAGCTGATCGCACGCCTGCGCAGACGTTGGAGCAGACGTCTTCGTAAACATCGTTCATTCATTTCTACTATCGTTATCATCAGTCATAGATTATTAGTAGACTCTATGAAAATTCATATTTTCGTAAATACGGAAGAATTAAAACACAAATGAAAGTATGTTTTATCTTCAGGAGGATATAATATGTTTTCTATACATCTTCGTACGTTTTCACATGTCTTCTCGCAAACAACCTCCTACATCCACCCTATTATAGATTGTTACTAGACTCTATGTTTATGCATATTCATATTTGCACAAATATGAAAGAATTCATACGTAAACGAAAGTATGTTTTATCATCCGAACAGTGTAATATGTATTTTATACACCTCCATATTTTCACGCTTTTGGATCTGATAACATAAGTCGTTTTCAATATACGGCGAGATTAGATTAAATCTTTTTGCCTGTGACGATGTCGATGTCGATTGTCGATGTGGTAATGGAAACCCATTTTCCAGTCAAGTTCGAACCAACCCGATTTCTTGGGGAGGGTGTGTCGTTCAAGGCAAAGTTGATTGGCATATTGGAAGTGTCGGAAGCGAGCGGGGACCGAATGTGCCAAGAAGCTTTGGCGGACCTGAAGATGGCGATTCGAGCCGCTGGTGAACACAAACAACGAATCTCCATCCAGGTCAGCATCGATGGAGTACGCTTACGGGACGAAAAGTCTGGGGTAAAAGCTCAAACAGCTTTTCTACTAAAGCCATTACGCCATTCGAGTCTTATTTCGATTAAAGGATCTGGTAATTGTTCCCAGGACTGTCTGTATCACCATCCTGTGCACAAGATATCCTTCATCGCTCAGGATACCAGCGATTCGAGGGCGTTCGGATACATTTTCGGTTCACCTGATACTGGACATCGTTTCTTCGGCATAAAAACTGATAAAGCTGCGAGCCAAGTAAGACGCACACGCTAATCGATAATAAAATAGATCCGTTCTATTGTCCGCGATTAATTCGACGTGAGATCCGTTCCCGTGCGTCTGTAATTCGCTTTGGCGATGCGTAGGGGGTCTAAAATGATATTTGTCCAATCGAGAGAAGCAATATCGACCTGGGTGACGCGGAGGGGGCATGTAAATAATTGCATTATGTGATTCGGCTTACTCCAACGATCGCCGCGGGAGATTGTTGTTCGGTTATAAGCTTCCCTTCGTCCTCGTTCAAAGAGACTGGGATTTCTTCAACTTAAACTCCCTTTGACTAACGCTTTTCCCTCAAATGCCTGGAACACAACGCCCAAAACGATTCTAGGAAATACTATTCTTGATATTTGACCTGACACAACTTTTTGTGATACCAATTAATCTTGGAATCCAATATTTTTCCAATATAAATTTTTGTAACGTGAAGAGTTCAGATTTTATGAGTTTTAATTCGGAATTTTTGTAAGTTTTGTATGCGTTACTTATTATTTCATATTACAAAGATTTATATGTTCAATCTTTAAAGATCGAATGTGACATTTTCGATATAACTAAGTAGTATAAGATAAGACTAATTATTTTATTATACGCAGCTTTTGTTTCACACACTTGTTATTTGAGGTCGTCGGGTTAGTACAATCACTCTGTATATTTTATGAGCATTGAAAAGAGAATCGAAATCATTTCGAAAATTCAGCTATTGAAGTTTCACGCTTTTAATCTATCAATTTTTTTTTTTAACAATCATTTCTATCGACACTCCCCCCCCTCCCCCCAATTTTGATCACGTATAGTCGTATAAGAATAAATATGTTTCTTTTCATCATTCAATTGAGGAAAAACGTTCCAGGTAGCGATCGCTATGAACGACCTGTTTCAAGTGGTCTTCGAGCTGAAAAAGAAAGAAATCGAGCTAACGAAGCAACACTTGGAGCAGAATGCCATAAGTGTTATTAAGTTTCACACTCGTGGCATCTTCACCGAACCTACACCAGACACCAAAGTAAATTTCTATGATATACATATTCCTTTAACGATGCAATAAAACAATCCGTCGATTGATCGTACAATACAGATCAAGGTCGAAATTGTTCAACAGGGTGCAGCAGGAACCGAGTCCTCTCTTCATCGAGCAAAGAGCACGAATCCGGAGGTAGACAAACAACCTGAGAAAAGAAACGAATCTCAAAGTGGTGTAATAGCGGATTTATTAGACTTACAGTTTGAACTAAATTCTCTGCAGCAAGGAATCCATCACATGGACAAAATCACTCCCGAAAATCCACCGCCGTCCGCAGACAGCCTCTTTGAACCTGACCCGTTTGGTGATTCATTCGCAAACATGAAGGTACAGACAATCTAACAAATCTCCTCTTGATCATTGACTTGACGAGTCTATGTATTTTATACGATTCTTATTAGCAACGTTTGGTTGCAGTTGGAAGACACCGTGCGGCCTATTTTGCCCCCACCGCCATCAGGCTCGAAAAGAGGTCATTTGGAGCGACAGGCAACGATTCCAGGTCCCCAATCGTCGGTCACGTCGAGTCCAGCGACTACTTTGACGAGCAAAACACCTCCTCTTCAAGGTTCGGTTCAATGGTTCGACAAGGATGCTGAAAACCTTTTCAGTGATAACGAGGTCACCAGTTCGGCCAAGAGTACACCAGTAAAGAAGGAACAGGACGAGGTAAATATTCGAAAATCCTTCAGTTCACTACTGGATGATCTAAGTCAACTACTTCAAGGCCTTAGAGTTCCTATCTTTGAAGTTCCATCAGAAATACTTTTAGTTTAACGTTTCTTGGCGTTCATTGGTGAGTACTTTGAGGGAAAATATTTTAGGATCCTAGACTTAGGCTTTTCGGAATTTTCTGTCGTACAGATTCATGCTTAGCCTAAGGTTTCCTGACGTTTAATTGCTAAGTGGTATAGAATACTTAGGGTTTTAGGACTTGAATCATCGAGCTTTTGCAATGCTTCATCCCATAGGAATACATTTAGTTTAATGCTATTATCCACTTAGGAGTTTCAGGCCCAAGTATCACCATCTAAGCCAAGAGTACTTTCGAACGATCGAGCGAGGATTTATAGGGGTGGCCTCGACACTTCTGTGCACCACTACCCTGTCTGTGAAAGAACCCTTACTTGATGATGACTAAATGTCTACATTAAAGCTTTAAAATAGATCAAATAGATTTCTAAAATAGATATTTTCTATTTTCGTCGAGAGCAAAGCTTTAATGTGGACACCTAGTCATTATCAAGTAAGAGTTCTTTCACACACAGGATAGTCGTGCACAGACGTGCCGAGGCTACCCCTATAAATGCTTGATTGATCTATTTTATAGATATTTTAATAGATATATTTTCTATTTTTATCGAGCTTGAAATATCAATAAAATAGAATCGTCTACTTTTATCGAGAGCAAAGCTTTAATGTGGACACCTAGTATAACATTACATATTTATTGTTGAGCAATCTAGAACATTTTAGAAGCCTAGACTTAGGAGCCTCAGACTCTCGAAGAATAACAGGCATAAATCTAGCCTTAGTCAGCTTCAGAAACATTCGTCCCCAAAAACAATTGCTTCAACTCCCTCCATCATCTCAGACAAACCATTAATATCGAAATCATGATCTGTTCCAGGCCCAGGCCCAGGCCAAGAGTCCCCAGATAGACGTTTTCACGGAGCTGGACCCCCTAGGCACAGGCCTGATAAAACCATACGTAGACAAGAAGGACTTTTTTCAACACCTGAAGAACCCCCCGAAGAAGGTCCTGAAAGACCTGGTGTCCACCAACTCGGCCGACACGTTCCCCACGAACTTCAGCGGCGGTTCCGATTCCGCGGACTCGGAGAACCAGGTACGAAACGACTTGCTGTCGACGGACAGCCAGTTCGACGACAGTAACTTCGCGAATTTCGACCGATTCGACGAAACCGAGGCGGTTCAGCCAGCCTTCGGCCGCTCCGAATCGTCGCGAAGAACGGAAACTGGTCCTAAGTCGGCTCAGCATCAACCGCTCTCAGTGTCTCTGCCACCCGAAGAGTCTTCTGCTACGAGTGCGCCTGCTATTTCATTAGGGGGCGCTACGCTGCTCGGTCGAATGGAAAAAGAGTCGGTTGAGTCTGTGCATGGGTTGGTCCAGCTTCGAAGTCCCATAAAGTCAGGACGCAAGAAGGATTTCGACATAGACCTGCCTCCTGGTAAAGGCCAGTCCATAGAGAAGCCGTTCCCTGTAGACTTCACGACGACGACCGAGTCGCCAGCGTCGCCCTTGAAATCTTGTTCCTCTGACGCGAATTCTCGACTCTCCAGTTCGTCTGCGGAGCTGGAGCTGGTCCCAGAGCCTCCTCCTCGAGGAGTGGCTAATATCCTGATCAATCCACCGCCCCTGCCTCCGAAGAAGCAGGGCGCCAGAGGTGCCGTGAAACCTCCACCGAGACCACCTCATACCGAGGGCTACTTTCACTATGATTTCCCTGAACGAGAGCACCCAGTGCCTGTCATATCGAAAGACAGGAACAAGAGTCCTCTGAAGGACGCCAGAAGTCACTTCGACGACAACTTCAGCCCCCCTCTTCACCTGTCCACTAAATCAGATTTAATTGGATCGATGACTACGTCTACATTCGAAGATTCCTTCAGCTCCATGGTGCCTACGACGAACCTGTCCACGTTCTTCACCCCCACGACCGCATCTACCACGACGAAGAAGGCGAAACCTTCTTTGGACATCACGCTGAGTCAATTGACGTCCTCGAATTTGAACGAGTTGGCTAACAGTCTTGGTATGACGGTACAGGAGCTGACAAGCTTGACTCTTCAGCAACTGACAGACTGCTTGGCGACCTTGTCAGCTAAAGAGTTTCCTTCGAACGACAAGGACGAACCTGTGGGGAGACAGGAACGAATTCCGACCACGAAGTCGCAGCCTTTCCCAGATACCGTGCAATCCAAGTCCTACATCGAATCTCAAGCCTTCACCAAGGTAGTCACCGACCAGGAACCTAAGTCTGACGCTACTTACGACAAGTACGCGGTGTTTCGTGAACTGTTGGAGCTGGAGCAGATGGAGAGGAACGAGGAGGTGATGCAAGATTCAGTCGAAGAGGAAGTATCTGAAGCTATGAAGGAAACCTTTGAAAATGCTAGTTCAGAGCCTGAGGACGAAAGCAAGCCCGAGAGCATAGTCTCCTTGGTGAACCTGACGGTGAAGCTTCCCCCGAGCAACGAGGACCTGGCCACGGAGGAAATGCCTAACGCAAACGATGAAACGAACGAGCCTTCGTCGAGCTCTGCCAGTGAGAAAGCTCAGTCTGTTGAAACGGAAACTACCACTAGGATGTCCATAACGGAAGTGGAAATCGTGACAGAATTCGTGACAAAACAGAGCATAGAGGTCGGTGAAGAGTCTGATAGAAGGGATTCTATGGCGGACGATGAAGAAACGGAGCAAGCTGAGAAAACCAACGACGTTCACGAAGAATCCGATAAACCTGCCACAGAGAGCAACCCTGAAGAGCCAAATGGGACCCTAGCCGTAGAGAAACCAGGGGTGGTGAAGTCCTCCATATCGACCTCCAGCGACAGGTACGCTGCCCTACGCGAGATCATCGGCGAACCCGAGCCGTTGCCTAAGCAGAACGAAGAAGATGGGTCCAACTCTGCGCAGGTGTCCCCTGTGCTTTCATCGTCGACTCAGTCGAAAGGTATAGCTGAAGTGGAGCTGCTGAACCTGTTCTCCGACACGCCACCTTCGTCATCCAGTCCGAAGAAACAGGTGAAGAAGGAGGACGATTTGAAGACAATGGACATCTTCGAGGAGATAAAGATGTTGAGTACGGGAACACATACAGCAAAAGGAAAAAGGTCTACTATTTCAGAGGACATTTTCTGTCCTTTCGCGGAGCTGAAGCAGGAGCCTGATGACGGTAAGGACGATGCTAATTGGGCAAAGTTCGACACAGGATTGTTCGTTTCGGAGCGACCGTGTTGCGAGGACACTCCGTCGATCAGTGGCACGTCACCGTGGTCACCAGATGGTAGGGAGTTCCAGAGGGAACCATCGTTCAAGGGTGGTGTCTACAGACAGTCAGGAGATAGCGACAACGAGTGGAAGGACGAAGAAGAAAGCGAAGAGAGCAACGGAAGAACGAGAGGAGATAGATTCTGGTGCAGCAGGCATCCTCGATTCGACGTGCCAGCTTTTGGCGACAGATCGTTCTACGAGGAGGCTGGGTCGGTTCCTGGGAACAAGAGAGATAGAAGTTTTCGAGATAGGATGGTGAAGAAGCCTCGCGACGCGGCGTGGATCAAGAACCCTGGATACAGGCCACGCGACCCCTCTTCCTGGCACGACGAAAGCCAGTGGGACGAGGAGTCCAGACGCTACCCTCATCGGAAGATGCAGTACAAAGACGAAGAGGTCCAATACGAAGCGCACTGGAAGTGCAGACCGCAGCCACAACGTTGCAACTGGGCACACGAGCCATTCTATGACAATGAGAGGAAGAGAAAGCTAGCGTTGTGGAACGAAGAGGACAGGTTTGGCAGCCAGAAGAGCATGGGTTACGACGAAGAGGACAGGTGGTACAGGTCCAAGTACGAGAGAAAAAGGTGGGAGGAGGACGCTAGATTCTGGAACAGGAAGTCAGGCCCACCTGACCCCGATTATCCTACCAGAGAGAGCTATTACTATTATCGAGAAGGCAGGGAAAGGCCACATGACTATCCAAGTACCTGGGATACTGAATACGGTTCAGATCGACCCGGAGACGACTCGCCTAGGTACAATCTATCCTGTAGGAAAAGGCACTGGCCCAAGAGGCCCAACAGCGCCAACGAGGGCCGCAACACGGACATACTTTATACAGAATCACGAGGGAAATTCGACACGTCCAGGTCGGAGTGCAGTGACAACGATTCCGATCCTTACCTACGACAGTCTCAACGCTCGAGAAGCCGCGAGAGTTATTGGGGCAGCGACCAGGAATACGACAGCTGGGGCGAGAGGCCCTACTGGTCCGAAGGGCCTGACACAAAGAGCGAGAGTCTCCATCGCAAGAGAATCCCCAGGCACAAGCCCAGACCGCATCCAAAGACTCAGAGCCCCTTCGAAGACGACTTTGCACAAAGCGTGGAACACGTGGACCCTTCTGGTGTCGAATCTTTGGCTGCTGTCGAGCCACGGATCCGTACGGATCAGAACGACCAGAAACCACCGTCGACGAGCCCTTCTTCTAGTAAGAGGTACGCCAAGGACCTACCCAGGAAGGAGATCCAAAGGGAGTACAGCAAGAGGTCCAGTTACTTCGAAGATGACCTCACGCCCACGGCTAGCGCTTCCAGCGATGCGTCTGATCGTCAGAGGATACCCTCTGACCTCAAGGCCACCCCTGAAGAGCTACCCTGCGACAGCAAGGACGCGCACCAAGCAGCAGATGGTTTTGTTTCGGAGGACAGCGGTCGAGATTCATTCTTCAACGGTGATCTGAGATACGACGACGACGCATTCGCGTTTAAATCTGAAATGGAGGATAATGTACCCGAGAGGGCCACCACGTTGCCCCTGAAGAACCACAGTCGACAGGGCAAGTACGGTCCTGGGAACAACAACAATAATAATAACAATAACAAGTCGCGAGGGGATCAGTACATCAGGAAGTCGGAGTCGGTGAACATATTCGTCAGGGAGAACGATCCATTCGACGACGACGACTTCTTCAACTGATAAGTCGTTCCACGAGTGCTCGAAACGGTGCTGGACATTGCGACGTCAGGTGCGTCGGGATGCATAGGACTTCCGTTGCGTTCTCTTGTAACTGAATGACGCTGACGTTGCTTTTATGACGTGGGAACGTATTTATTTGAGAAGGTACAGGCTTTTCCTCGGTATTTGCCCTGATGCTATCGATGTCCACCGAGCACGCGATGATTAATTGAATATGTACCGTCGGGCTGTTTTTGGTCATGTCTGATAACAGTTGCATCATCGAACATTATGGGATGTAATGGAATGGGAATGTAAAGAAGTGGTCGACGAATTAGTTGGCCGTTCGAGGTCTTGGAGTGAGGGTAAACACCACCTTTGCTGCTCCGTTTCTTCACAGAGGCTCGGTAAACGAATAATAGAAGGCAAACTTCTACGTCTGCTCGAGACAATGACGTCACAGTTCTTGAGTAACCAACTAATTCGGCGGTCATTTAAAAAAAAACTTCACCACCTGACATTCTGTACTTATTTATGACTATCTCCAATTGTCTATCGCTGAAGGTTCATACTACGATTGGAGGAAATCGTTGTCCAGGATATGTCGGCCACGAGGAGCCATACAGAAACTAGTCATTGTTTTAATAAATTTGTACATAATGTTATCGGTGTTAGCATGAAATTGATTCGGTGATAGAAGTCTGCATACGTGCGTGCAATTTACATGACAGTTTACGTCACACTTGTTTAACACACAGTAACATCGGGCGCGTACTTTGAATTCGTAACCATGGTTCCCAGCAACTATAGTTATCGTGTTTTCTGCTTTATTCGTTTGATACGATGATGTTAGTCATATTGCGAAGCGTTAGAATAATTATGCGAAAAACAGGTGCGATTATTGACGATTGCTGCGGTTGGAACTACTGTTGGCTTCCAAGTGCGAGTAGTGTTCTTTTGCCGAGAGTCCAAGTTTCTACCGAGGGTCTACTTAACATTATACACTTTCTACTAGATGGCTTTTCATCGACTCGAAGCTTCCTCTTCAATATCAACGACTACGTTATCCATTTGCTGTGTCGCCACCTAAACACCCAAAAATGTTACAAAAGAACACGACTCGTGCTCGAAGGCACCTTAACACTTTCAACTCGCGTGTAACTCAATTCGCGAAAGCCTGAACGATCTCATTTGATAGGTATCGTTTGGAACGTCGAAGAATCAAAATGTGACTTTTATACACTTTTGACTGAAACGATACCGTATTGAAGACGACATAGATAGACTCAATTGTCGACTTCGGATTTGTCCCTTCGAAGGGGGACGGGGAAGCGATGTCCAACTAGTCTGTAAAGTTTGTTTATTTGTAAAAAAAAAAAAATGTACGAAGTCGCGACACGACGTTACATTATATATTTATTTACCAACAACAGCACGCTGCGTTTAACTTTTAGCTTACGTTGGTTATGTATAGATACGCGCATCGACGACTCGTGACGAATGTACTTGACGTTGCAGTAGCGGATTATTTATTATCATTTAAATAGCGACTCTAACTGTGTTACAAATTAGTCAGAATTGTACTGACAATAATATACAGTCCCAATACAAATAAGAATTACCGACTGTGAAGAGATCGATTTCTGTCTAATCACTTACGAGGGTACAGGGAAGATGACACTATTTGTTCTCAATTATTTTTACTGTACAATTGTTCAAAAATATGATACTATCTTGAGTACTTTGTCGATAGTGTAGCGCACTCTGTAGGTAAGACTCAATAATGTAGAACACTCGGTTGATTAACGAAACTTGGGCTCTACATTACCAGCATGGCTTTATAGACAGAATATCCTACATTATCGAGTCTCACCTGTAAATTACTCTACAGTATCGACTCTGTACCCTCCACTCCACCTACCATGCTTGATAACCAGCAACATTGATATAAACATAATTTAACGAATTTCCTAATAATGAACACCCTCAAATTAGCGAAAGGAATCGACTGTGTCGTAAGTGATTAGTGGAAATGAATATCCATGGCTACGACGAGAAACAGAAAACTACGTGACACAGGTGATCAGTAAATGCATGGACGGTGTAACGAAATTTACAATGTTTACAAATACCCCGTATTACTGTTATCAATAAGACGTCTCCAGCGTGGGCGAATCGCGATTTAAGTGTGCTGTAACCGTCAAACTTGTAATTTTTACCATGACCGTGACGTTCAATTCATGTTGCGCATTGTCAGCCTCCAAGGTGAAGATGAGTCGCGGTACGGAACCGTTCGGATCAATTTTCACTTTAAAGAAAACGTTGGGACAGAATAAAGTTCTTTTGGAAGAAATACTCTTTCGTGTCCTGTAAAAAATCCCTCGATATCCACTCATATCCTTCGATAGCATTATTAGGCAGATGGAAGATGAAGATTAGGAACAAGAAGATTAATTTCTAGTTCCTAATTGTAGTTCATCTTGACCGAGCTAACAATTTTTCAAAGCCACGTTTACACATATTTTGAACGTTCTTGAGTTTTTATAACAGGTGTATCTCTAACCATGGGGTGTTCGATAAGGATGACAAAGAGAAAACAACATTGAATGGAACCAAAGTGAATCGATCTCCCCAGAAAAGCGCGGATCGTGAAGACGCGGACTCGCCATAGTCTTTGTTGCGATCAGAGAGAGCAGTGGCGACACCACCACCACCATCCCCTATCGCGTCGAAGCGGTTAGATCCCCCGGTTAGCGTGTTCCCCGTTCCTTGATTTGGCCGAACACAATGCACAATAAAAGAGCATTAGATCGTCGGCTTTGTCGAGCGGTTGCACGACTTCTCGTAACAATGGCGTGGCCCCCACTCGGCCGAAGTACTCGAAACACCTGGCAAACAAGGAAACAATGCGCACGAGCCGCACTTCGACGGGATTTCGCGCATTTGGGGTGCGCGCATGCTAACAAATTATCACCCTCCTCCGCCGTTACGCCCGCCCACCCCCTGTCACTTTTCTCTCGTTTTCTCATTCCGTCTGCTTCCTGTGTTCGCGGCCGTAAACCGGCCAAATACTTTCCTTGCTCTGGCGATTACGCAGCAACCTCGTGTCAGCCAGGTTTAACGACCCTCGAGATCCACCAGCTTCGCGCCTTTGGAACGCATCGTAAGCTTTATGATAGCAGTTTTCGGCTCGCAGGAAGTTATGGTAATAAATAATCAATCTTCCACGAGGCTACAGTAATTCAAACTCAGATTTAACTCAGTAAAAGTGTTTTCAGAAAGCTATGGAACGTTTGCAAAAGTAAAGTAAAAGGCCAAAGGGGTTCTCGAGCTAATGGTAAAATTGTAGGATAGCTGTGATAAACTGTGATAGAAGCAGGTAGAATAGTCTGTCAATAATACAGTGTAC
The DNA here is from genome assembly GCF_026283585.1 of Hylaeus volcanicus. NCBI lineage: Eukaryota > Metazoa > Arthropoda > Insecta > Hymenoptera > Colletidae > Hylaeus > Hylaeus volcanicus. The sequence continues at coordinate 11,923,822 of NC_071978.1, read as the reverse complement.
TTTGTCGATAAGACGAGCCAATGTCGACAAGGTAGCCTGGCCTGTCGATACTGCAGCGATTACTGCACGAAGTGATTAAGTTGTATTCCACCGATAAGGTAGAAAATTACCATCAGTAAGTCTCATTTGAGCCAAGGCTTCCTCTCCTCAAGTAGGTAACTCCCTTTCTTCAATATAAGGAAATAAATCATCTCCAGTGGTGGCAATATTTCTAGAAAACGTTCGTTTTGAGTTTCCACGCAGTGACTGGTTTGCGTTTGTTCGAAAAACGTGTACGACAGCGATCGAGCCACCCCATTCGCTGTAGCAGCAGTTGACCCAGCTCCGTCGCGCGGAAGGTGACGCAACGAGAGCGAGAAAAGGGGGAGAAAGAAGAAAATCAACCCGCATGTGCTCGGACGCACTTGAAAACGAAAAGTACTTTTGGACCGAGAGCGATATGGAGGCGGTGTACGTCGGAGAACGTGAAGAGTGTACCGAGGGTGCGTGAACTATGAAATGCACCGGCTGTACACGGTCCCTCTTCCGACGAATGTAGCTCTGAAAAGCCACGAGAAATGTTTGTAATTGGGATCGTTGGCCCATCGCGTTCTCTTTTCTTCGTGCGCGCACCCTGGGTGCGTGAATGTGCGTTCAGACTGGATGTACATTTATTTCTTTGATATATGCGTGTGTAGGAAAGGTATACTTAATTGATACTGAACTCTAATTTTGAATTAGTTAAGGTAACTGCACATAACCGATATATTATTTTTCCTTCTTGCCTGGGATTCATGCTACTGTACGGAATTAATTTCTTATTTTATTTATTGATCCTTAAATTTTTGAGTTAAGAAGTGATTAAGTTGTATATCTAAAAGTTACGATTATCGACAGAATGTGCTCCATTATCGACAGACTATACTGTATGATCGACATAATGCACTGTATTATCAATAAAATACACTGTAATACCAACAGAATGCGCTGTATTATCGACAGACTAATCTACAGACATACTCTCCAGTCAAACGACACAATGTTAAAACACCATCATTAATATGAGAATGTGCGAACTCTGAATGATTGATCTACTAACGTTTTGATCAACGAAGTGCATCGATAACATTCCATTGAAAAGGGTTTCAGCAACTCAATTTTATTCGCCACCGACGTCGTTAACGTCATGTTCGCGAACATCGTCGTTTCACGCGCACACGTCAACGGAAGTCTATCAATATTTCATAAGCCTGGTAAAAAGGGACGAGTGTTTACAACACACTAAGCGACAAATCCTCGATCTTGTTCGCCGGTTAGCCGTAAGTGTCTTCCCCGTCGGGAGATTTGCATCGAATTGAATTTCAAATTTGTCGGCGCTCTTGTGGCCGTAGTCTCGAGCATCTCAGGGCCCCTCATGCTTTCGATCCGCGCCTAATGACATTATTATTAATATAGTCTCGGGATCCTACAATATTTCGGCTTCCACACGCAATTTAGGCCCTACACACACGCGCACTTTCAAAATTAATTTTTCTGAAACGAGAAGGTAAACATAGAAGAAGAGGTTGAGTGATGGATTCAAATTAATTTAAAATGAAGAATATTGTTTTCATGGTTGAGGAGAATCAAATATAATGTTTTTAAAGAAAAATTGTCCAGTAAACCTTGCCTTAAACCAAACTGTTGATAATAAGAGTTCTACATTACCAAGATTTATCGATAGAGTATGCTACATTATCGACATACTACACCACCTTGCCGACATTCTCTCGTTTTATCGATAGAATACACTACATTATCGACAGTCTACTCTATCTTACCAAATGAATACTCGACAGCCATTCTCATACTGCAGTTAACGAAGTTAACATTTGTTTTACCATGTTTCTGTTCCAATCAAATTAAGTTACAGGCTATAATAAATCGTTTAGCGAGTTCAGCTCCCAGTTTTGGACATTAATCATCAGGAATCATAATCTACATACTTTAGCACAAATAATCGCAACTTTGGAGCAAGAAACGAGTATGGCCCGGATTACGGTGCACGTGTCACAGAGAAAATCCGTGGTGCTTTTCCCTGTGAAGGAAGCTCCGGTTTGCCGTTTCTGAATCGCGTGAGTAAATGGCTGTTCTCTTTAACCGCGTACACGAGGAGCTCGCGAGAAAAAAGGAAGCGGACGAGAAGAGGGGAGAGAAAGAACGAAGGAGGCTCGTCGTGGAAAAAAGAGAGGATCAGAGAGTTCTCGAGCCGAACGGCGGAGGTGAAAAGAATGACGAGGAGTAGGAAGAGAGGGAGGACAGGGGGGGGGGGGGTGGTCGGCGGGAAAAAAGGTAGAGTCACCGGCGGGAAAAACGGTGTCTTGGAAAAGGTGCAAAGCCGACAGTATTCTTTGTAGCAGGGGGATATTCGCCTTGTGTGCCGAAGACCTCTCGCACTTCTTTACCTTTTCGCCGCCCCACTCCACCCAGGACCGCCTCAAGGTATGGTCTTTAGGGGTGCAGTCACGGGGAGGGCCTTCGAAGGCTATTTTCGAAGATGACTCGATGAATTCAAGCGTGGTCATGTGTGAGAGGTTTTAATGATTACACCCTTGCAGTAAACAGATTATAAGTTCTCCGTGTCCTGAGGTTCGATCACTATGGATTTAGGCGTGTCTGAAGGGGCTGGGTAATCTATTTCGTTGTTGGTTTTTAGATTCATAAACAGAGGCAGTAAAATGTTACTTGAGACTATTTTTGGAAGCCTCATGGGATCGTCAGTTGTCAATATACGAAGCAAGGTAGAGGAATTTTCGAACTGAAAGTTGAACAAGAAGAGGACAATGAATCTGTAGGACTGTAGGATGAAGTCAGCCTGACTGGGTTTTGTTTTTACAGAAATGAGGGATGACACGAGCAACCAATTTTCTCAAAAATAAAATCAATTCGACTCGTCGCTAGTCAAAAGGAACATAACAAACTTCGAAGGCTTCGTTTAATAGATAAATAAATTCAGTACGAGTATAATATTTATCTTGAGACCACAATCTCGTCACCCAAGCAATTAAACCAGTTCCAAGCATGCAGCATCAAGCAAGCATCAAAATGAAGCTTCACCCTGGATGCAACCATGATTCCTCCAACTGTGTTCTCAGTATTTAAGCAAAATTCGTCAATCATCCAAGCCATCCTCGTGCTGCTAGCCCCAGGGGTCCACAGGATCTTAATCCAGTGTTGCCCCCCAACCCTCTGGAGCACTTCTTTCTCGCTCGACGATTTCCACTTCCTTGGCCGTCTCTGTTCGCCTTCGCGGGCAGCGATTACAGCGCAACTACTGTGGCGTCGAAGGCTGCCTTCGGTGGTAGTAGTAGCGGCTTACTTCTCCGCCCATGCTGGATCCCTTGCTCGACGGGGCACTTTTGCCACGAGATATTTACCAACATCCAAGATGGCGGCATAATCTTCCCGGCTTTTCGTCGTAAGTCGGCGAGTCATCCACGCAAGCCAGTCCCTTTTTCGCCCGTAAACACTTTCATCGTTCTCGTTTTAACCGACTCCGCCCTTCCTCTTCGTCTTTCGACGTCTTTCGCCGCGGACTCGACTTCTGAGCAGCCCTCGAGTCGCCTGCGCTGGCTACGCAGCCGAAAACGGCACAAACGGCAACTTCTTTTGCCTGTGGGATCGATCAACGAGCTTGCGGCTTCCTCGAGACGTCCGCAGCCAGGCGTGTAACGCGAAGAAATTTTTACGAAACTTGCTGACGAACGTCGTTACGCCTCGTTTCACCGCGTAGTCCGAGGATCCTTCAGTATTTGGAATACGAGACGCGTATTTACGTGGGATGCTTGGTTTTTTTGCTTTAGAAGAACGCGCCGATCGAATAACTGGGATAGTTGAACGGACACGTAGGATTTTTAGGTGCAACGGGGCTGTTTTCTTGCATTTGAGGATCGCATTTTCAATTTAGAGGAATTAATAGGTGGATTACTTGAGGGCTTTTGTAGAGTTTGGTGGTCCTTTGGTGGTCAAAGATTTCTTATGAAAGATAAGTATTCAAGAAGTGGTCGTCAGGAATTATGATGGAAGTCTTGGCAGAGTATAAAGAAGATCCATGTTTGTGAACTCTCTGAACATCACACAACAGAATTCTTGATTGTCTCCACTATTTATTTATAGTACCACAGTCTGTTTAACTCGGAACAGTCTGAACTCTTCCCTTCGCGCAAGATCAGTCCAGGAAGGGGAAGTGGCTCGTGCATGGTCAGACATTGTAGCCAGCCATCCGAAAGCCTGCATCTACAGCAGATACCAAATAGTATTTGGCCATAATCATTACAAAAACGTCGATCTAAAGAATCTATCACTATCCCAGCAACATAAACTGTATCTGTTGCGAATGATATTCGTTCAGCTAATCGAAGAAAGCCTCCTTTGCCACAGATACTTCCTTGACTCTTCAAAAAGTATTGAAATTATGAAGAACGTCGCAAGGTCCATAGTCTGTCCTTTTCGCCTTCGTCTTCCTGTCTTTTGCCGATTCAGCGATTACCGCTTTAATCCGAGGATCTGGCCAGGTTAGGTTAGGTCGTCGAAGGGAGAAATAGACGTCGGTATACCCTGCTATAGAACCCTTAGGCGTTCGCCATTCACTTCGCGACGGATTGCGGATTCCACGAGTTCCACTATTCGATTCGATTGCTTCTTATCCTGGACTCTCACGACACGTATTTACCTCTACTGATTTCTTCCCTCTCGATCTCCTTTCGGATAAATCTCGAGAATGTTCCACGGAAGGTCTTGTACTTATTACGCCCTTCCTTTTGTGATTCTCTCGCTACACGATGGCAGAATTGATTGGAGGCTCGACGACTCCGATGACTTTGTTACTAAGTAAGTGTCTCGATACTCTGGGAGTAACGGAATTATCTGGGGAAATGTATCCCTTCTTATTATTTATCCGGGGGAATGGTGACATTTTGTGATTCCAAATGACTTCACGAAATTAATTGTTTTGATCAGCTTGCAAGTATTAGGGGGATCAGAAAGTAATGTCGTTTCTGCAAATGTCAATACTTGTTTATCATTTATCAGGTCATTGTGTACCAATTGATTTTTATCGATCTGAGTTTAAAAATTTGCACACTAGATAGCAAAAGGTTGCCGGTGAAGAGTGCGAATATAATTGATTAAAAATAAAAACTTGTTATAAATTTATTTGCTAGAATTTAATGTGAATTTATGTTGTTGGCAGCACTGCTTGCAACAGTCTTTTGAAGTTGGTAAATATTAATTATTTTGGTCAGCTTGCAAATACTAAATAAGGAGTAAGTCGATCTTCAAAGAAGTTTATATAATTGACAGCACTAATTGCAATAGCCTTTCTGGCTTGCTAAACATCTTCTTTTATCATGCCATTTAATAAAGTTTACGTTCTATAATTTAAGCAAATTAATTGCTTAAAGACTCCCCAAAAAATTGTTCCAACCCCCTGGACTCCTAAAATCCCAGCAATGATATACTCTCTCATCACAATCTACTATATACTTATAACAAAATTGAACCTGTAATAGATTAAATATCACTTCCGATCCCTTGTACCCCTCATATAAATACAAATTTTTCACCGATAAAAGTCACGATCCTCGCCTCGAGAAATCATACCTTTAACAATAAATTCCTCTCGCGATTTACACGATTCGTGCCACTCGTGTCGCATCTACGGAGGCGGCAGCAATAACAGGATGTTTCGATACGCGGTGAATATCGGCGTAAATAAATATAACGCGGAGGGGAAGGAAGAAGAGCAAAGCGGTGCTGGTAGTCACGGAAGAGCATCGCTGGTACGCGGAGTAAGTGCAATAATACCAGATTATTTGCATCGCAAAGCCGTGCGTATGTGTAAACACAATATTCGCTCTCTGCTCGGCTCTGTGAACCGATAGTGCGCTCAGGTAGATACGCATCCGTCTATACCACTCCACCATTCTCTCTCCCTCACTCCATCCTCCGTCTCGTTCTCACCCACTCGTCGTTCTGTTTCGTTCACCCTCTATTATCGCTCCCTCTTTCTCCCCTTTATTGTATTCCGGCTATCATTATACCTTGCCCTCCCTCTCCAACCTTCCACCCTCTATCTCTCTCCGTCTTCGTGGATCCCTCCTCCCGCAGTGATCCTGTCTCCATTTCTATCCCTCTTTCTCTATGTACCGCCGCGGCGTAATACAGATTCTATTTGAGCTGCCTGAGGGAAGTTAACTCGCGATGCGTGCTGCTCGGCTCGCTCTGTTGGCGATACCACCGGATCCCCATCGTTCTCCATTTCGAAGCTGAAAATCCAAGGACCCCTGGGTCTCTGGACTTGTTTCCGCTGGGATGCCTCGATCATGGCAACCGTGACACCGGAGGTGGTCAGAGTCATCTGTCCCGAGTGGAAAATATTGTACAGAGAGTATCTTGCCGAGAAAATCTGTTCGATAAGTGTCATGGGGACTATCTCCAACACCCTTGGAATTGAGGGAGCTTGGATGTTTAAAAAATTGACCCTTTTCTTCTAGGATGGTAGTTATACCTCTTGATCTCAAGAAGGATTAGCTTAAAAATTTCATAGAAACGGAGTGTCGCATATTTCGCTGCAATTTTTATTATTTTTAATTTCTGAATAGCTGTTTCACTGCATTCTGTATTTAATCTTACTTTTTATATTTGAAGAACAGGTGCTTTAAGCCTAGTCTAACCAGCGTGAGAGATTGAAACGATCATTTATCCGCTGGTTTATCGAGGACAGTTTATTTGTCTCCCTATTTCCGATAATCAATGTTCTATAATCGCCGATTCGTGCAAGACATCCACTTAGGAGGCAAATAACAAACGTAATATTGTTGTGTTGGATGCCTGATCAATGACGATTATTATGCATTCCACTGTGCTCTGCTCGAAAACGTTTCTTCCTCGAGAATCTAGACTTCAATTATACAGGAAAATATGAAAATGGAAGAATGAATATAATTTTAGAGACGTAACATTTTTGGAAGCCATGAATACGAAGAGACTTGTTCGAACATCATCCTCTTTCTCAGGCATATTAATCTCTGGCAGTTAATATTAAACCTCAAGTGGTTGACATTTTATAAGTTAATGGTTGTTAATAATACACCCCTCTGGCTTAGAATAACAGGGTAAAGATGACCTATGAAATCTATAACACATATTTCACCCTTTGCACTCGAAGTCATTTTATTGCAGAATGTGTTAAAAGGTGTCATGTTGTATTAAATAATGTAGCATAAAAATCATGTAATTTATTTTAATGCTACTTTCATTTATTTATCCGTGCTACTTGAATGGAAAACATCGAGGAAGTGTACGCCTTTGAAAATGTTGTGGTCGAGAGAATTTATTTTATCTCATCTCTAATAATTCTCTGGACTTCCAACGTCCCCTCAGAGGGGACATCCCAGTGCAAAGGGTTAAATAATATCCTAAATATTAACTCGCTCATATTCATACAAACAAAAATGAATTCCTCAGTCGAAAGTTGACATTTCGTCTCCCTTCGAGCTCTCATCGTCTTCCAATTGACTTAAAATACTAAACGCAATCCTTATTAATTCTTTGATCGTTTCAGCTAAGTCTGACAGCAACGTCGAGAACCGCAAATCTACGTAGCGGTATTGCGGGAACGAATATCGATAGAGGCTCTGCTTCATACGTTCTATTAGTATGTAACGCCTGGTCCCTTTACCGCGCCGCTCAAAGCAAAGCAGCCCCCGGAGTGTTACAATTTCGCCCTCTCTACCCCAGTCTGCCTCGAAAGTCCCTTTATCTACCCCGCTATTTTCCTAACTCCGACGTCCCCTCCGGGGATTTCTCCTCGTTGGTGGTGACGACAACGATTCCTCTTCTCCCGAAAGAGGACGGAGGGAGCCTCGACTGGCGGTGGGAATGGCGGGGGTACCCCTGCCACCCCTACGGTAGGGGTTGAAATGCCCGCCCATCGGTCCGCCCACGTAGGGCCAAAGCAGTCGCTTCGAATCAATTCGACCCACGATTTCGCCTCGTAGACGGTCCTCCACGGTGCTGGCACACTCGCAATCGCGCTTCGTAACCTTCGACCGCGTATCGCGCACCTAACCTCGTCCGCAACTGCTCGCGCGACCATAAAACGACCGTCAGACGCAGTGACATCGAGGAATAAACAAGAGAACTCGCGATTCTTAACTATCCCACTGAAGTTCATCGTGTTGAGTGATTCAGTTAAATGTAACAGGAATTTTTAGTTCGCGTACACGTGAAATGTAAAGACGCGATTAGCTGGAACAGTTCGCGCGCGATCGACTTCGCGAGAATCTCTCGAATCGATAACCCGCGAGCATGAGCGAATATCGTGATGGTCCGCGAAGATCCCAACCGATGACTGCTAACGATAAAGCTCTCTGAGTGCGTTACTGCAACCGATCCCGACATCCTTGAGACGCCGTTGCTCCGCCGGCGCGTGGATGACGGCGAACGGGCCAAGAAAAAATCCTCGTTATCGTTGTGGAAACAAACTATTAGCGTAAGATAGCATTTCGTCGGAGCCGGCGCGCGACAGTTGCTCCGGTAAAATATGCCCGAGGAGGAACGTCCACGGTGCATCGCGATTGTTCAGTGATTCCAAAGACGTTGTTAAGTGTCACCTGACCGAGTGCCAGTGATGGACATTGCCTGGACAACGACTACCAGGTAGATCTGCCAACAAGTCGAGCATCGAAGACGTGGAGGAACGTTGTATCAAAAGCGAAGCTTTATGAAGACATAGAGGGACGTTGCAACAAAGACAGGACTTCTTCGAGACGTAGAAGATAGAAGAAGATATCAAAGATAGAACCTGATCGAGACGTAGAGGGACGTACTATCACTTGGACGACGTGTATTTCAGTGCAACAACGTGTAGAAAGAAACAAGCATCAGTTCGAAGCTCAAAGTACCACCAGGTGAATTCAAGGCGCACATGTTCAAGCAGCCAGGGTCCCAATCGGCGCCGAGAGCAGCAGAGAACCGCCCGAGGAAATGACAAGTGCCCTGAACGAAGAGGTCCTCAACGACCCGAGGAATTAGGTTCCCCGCGAACGACGTGAATGTGCCCACCGAGCGATCACGATGGAACCGCGTGGGATGATGATGTCGAACCTGTCGTGCGACGGCTGCGCGGACAGCGATCGGGATTCCGACAGCAGCAGCATGATCGTGGACCCGGTGAGTCTCGACAAGAACGATTTGTCGCCGTCCCAGTCGTCGTCGAGCCCCATAATCCCCAGCTCCCCGGTGCCGGCCACGTCCTCGCGAAACCGCGGCGGTAGTCGTAGCAAGAAGAACTACACGATGATGTCCGCGAACGGTCAACAGAAGACGGCCACGGCGGGTCAGGCGACCTCCTACGGGAACGACAAGATGTCCTCATCCCTGATCAAGCCACCGTACTCCTACATAGCCCTGATCACGATGGCGATACTCCAATCGCCCCAGAAGAAACTCACCCTGAGCGGGATCTGCGAGTTCATCATGTCGCGGTTCCCCTATTACCACGACAAGTTCCCAGCTTGGCAAAACTCCATCAGACACAACCTTTCCTTGAACGACTGCTTCATCAAGATACCCCGCGAGCCTGGAAACCCAGGTAAAGGGAATTACTGGACCCTGGATCCCCTGGCGGAGGACATGTTCGACAACGGAAGCTTCCTGCGTCGCAGGAAGAGGTACAAGAGGCCTCCGCCTCATTACGTCCTTCGCGATCGAGCGATCATGGCCACTTTCGCCATCTGCGGCGATCGAGGACCCTGTCCAGGTGGCGGTGGCGGTCATCCAGGGGCCCTGGGCTACCCCAGCGCGGCGTACCTGTCCCCACCACCTGGTCTGCCGCTGCTGGACTTCTCACCTTCGACTCTGGAGGCTTTGAAGCTAGGAGGCTTCCTAGAACCGCCGCCACCGTTGTATAAACCAGTACCCATCAGCGCTCCGCCGATCAGGCAGCTGGACCCAACGCCCACGAGGTCAACGACGATACCAACGAGTCATCCCCCGGTGGACAAGAAGAGGAACTTCAGCATCGACGCTCTGATAGGGAAACAGGCCGCCAGCGATCAGAACTGCGGCGGGCTGCTGGACCTCAGCCCGACGGAGCATAGAGAGATCAGAAGTCAGGCGTCGGCGTTCTCGCCTCTGATCTAGAAAACACGGCGGATGGATCTCGAAGCTTCTGGTCTCCGAACTTTCGCAACAAAGGGTTTTGGTTCAGAGGGTTGTCGTTACTCGGGTGTCGAGTCTATGGTCGTGGCTAATTGTTTTTAGCTGAGATATTTGACGAGACTGGTCACCGGACGTGATCGACGAGGACGCGACGTCCCTGGCCGAGAAGAGCTTCCAAGAGTTTTGGGGGTGTATTTGATCTTTCCTCTTCTAGCAAAGGAAGACGATGAGCTTGGAAGATGTTTGAGAATCGCGAGACTCTAACGAGATGCAAAACAATTCAATCCTCCCCGGCTGAGACTTAATGTGTCGTCAACAGTCTGATTGTCAATGTTACGAATATTCAAAGCGAATCGCGAGTGGCGCGATGGAAAGTAAAACGATCTCAGAGGACCTGCTCACGATACCAAAGTATAGTCGATGAACTTGTTACGATTAATTACGACTTGTGTAAAAAGACGCGGATAGGAGAAACGAATAATTGTAAAAAAAAAAGAAGTGTAGTGCAATAGTGTAGTGATTTGTTTAATATACCGAAAGCGTCCCTCCGTTCGCTGACGATCGAACGATTCTTAGTGACTGTACTACCCTCGAGTGGTGATGGGACCGAGCCAATGACACGCGTATCAATTGCCAAGCGTTTTGTTGAGATATCGAAGTTGTCGTTGGTATTAATAAGACGTGCTTGACATTTCTTGTAGTATCGATACGATTCAAGCATCATCGAGGCCTCGACGAGAGACGTAGGTAGTCTGACAGCGGAGTTGTCGATCATTCGATTAAATATGAATACATTCTTATCTGGATTATTTTTTCCCGGGTGTGAACAATTACAGGTGATCATTCAGAAATTTATTGAGTAAATCTCTCTAGATATATATTTATTTCTATATGTCTAGAAGAATTATTTTCATCTTGAAAATCAATTGGTCAAAAATAAATACAAAAACATTTAGGACACATTGATGTAGATAATGATTAAAATAACTTAAAAGAAGTCTTTACGTGAATTAACTTCGATAATTTCAAATTTCATTTAAATAACTTTTAATAAAATTTGAAGCACTGTACCGTCACGAAAACGTACAATTATGTTAAATAATAATGCTTGCAGCGGCTGTTTTTCGTCTAACAATCATCAACTGTAATTTCATTTCCAATTTATAGTAATTTAAATCTCCAGTAACTTTATTTATCTCCAACCTGATGCCACTGATAGGTATCGATACGACACGCGTCTCAAGTCTCTAAAAGCCGTATGAGGATGTTCCTCGGATGCGAGGGTATCAATGGCAAACGTAAATGTACGTATCAAACCAGTCCCATCACCGCACTTGATTCATTTCGATCGAAATACGATGTTCCATTTCTCCCAGTCTTTCGTTCCTCGCGTTCTACTCGCTTGGTCCAAGAATCAGCAGCCCCCCAGCACGTTGGCTCGTTCGTAAACGATCGATTAATATCGGCATTGTAAATACACACCCCCTCACGGACAAATCTTTGCTCAGCTTTCTATTGTTTGCGAGTGAGTGAGTGAGAGGCGGAGAGACTGGTATCGAGTGACGGAAAGAGACGGGAGGTCAGTTCACTCGAACGGATTTAATGTAAAGCTCGATTCGCCGTGTTCTTTGGGCAAGTAGACGTTTAGTGTACATAGCGATGCGAAATATAGGAAGCATTTTCTGTAACGAATATTTGTTACCATGGTGAACGAGAAATTTCAAAATGTTCTGGGTAAAGGTAAACGAGGTAAATGGACCGATCATCGACATGGCTATTTTGTAACAATTTGCACGATAATAAAACACTTTAGATACCATTGTTGGTTATATTATAGCGTGAGAAGATGTTATTGGGTAATAATAGGACCCTTTGAAACCATTTAACGAGAATGTCAATGTTAATAAATTTAATGTATGGTTTATTGAAATTAAAAAGCATAATGCTCTCGTGAAATTTTTACCAAATATGTTATTCAAATAATAACGAATTGTGCGTGTCGATGGCTGGGCTGTCGTGGAAATTAGGTTTGCATTTACCTCGCCTATCGTTGTTTCTCGAGCATCCGTCTTATCTTCCGTTTTTTAATCACGATGTTTGTTATGCAACGAAACGCAGACTTCTCACGGGCTGGGAGATAGATTAATCCCGGACTCGCCTACTTTATTGGCAATGAAAATGTTGACGTTCTACGCGAGAGGCAACCTCGCGAGCGGTTTTCGATTTAATTAATCGGAAGTGCGATCCATCGAGTGATAGAGTTAATATCGCTCGAGAACTCGAGCATGCTAAGTTAAACCCCGGGTGGAGATACTGCTAAGATTAAATTTACGGTATCAGATAAGTGGTTCATTTTCCTAAATTTTCCAGAAACAAGATTCATCTAAACAAAATAATCTAACAACTCCAAAATGTATTATTCGGCGATCAAATTTTGTATGGAATTAGTATTTCTGTGGACTGATTTATTCCAGAATAATTGGGTAGGTAAGTAATACATTTTCGAATGAGATGTATTATTTTTTAACGATACTGTGTACAAAGTAGAAATATTATTAATCATGTCGAGATCCTCTGATCGATCTTAATCAATTCATTGTTCTCTTTATGATCATTTCTTAAAAGCAATGTGAATCTACATATTTTATTGATTTGACAGTGTTTTCGTGCAGTATTCCGAAATAGTTAGTAGCCAACCTAACAGACAGGAACAATTCATATAATTCAACAAGTGCTCGAATCCTTTCAGTTCTTTTTTTTTCCAATCGATTTATTCAGATTTTTTTTACCCCAATTCTCTACGATCCCAAAAGAGCAAAATATTAAAATCAAAACAACATTTTTTTTTAATGGAACGCATAAAAATGATTAATACTGTGCCTCAAATCACTGGAATTTATTCGTATGACGGATATTGCATACCAGAAAAGGCATCTCACTCGTACCGAAAAAAATTACAAAAATAAACCTGTAACAGCCAGAGCACGATTTTCCAAACGTTTATAGCATATTCCAATCACTGCAATTAATTCTTTCGTTCACATGGACGATATTAAATTTTATAGAGAATATTCTTTAATTAATCGACAACTGTTAAAGTAACCTTCCTGGTTTCAAAAAATATACAAAAAGTGCAATAAGAATCCAATGAGAATGCAATTCTCATTGGAAATATTTTTTTTCTCCCTTCCAGTGCGATATTAATTTTAATCTAATTAATTAACGATTATCCGGCTGATTTCTTTGATCGTAAATTGTAAACAGAGGCTCGGGAAATTTTTCATCCGTAAGGCACAGGAATACAATTTTCCAATCACTGGGAGCATTTTCGTTCGCTGGCACGTAGAACGGGATCTTTTTTGTGAGAATTCTTTTCCGATCGATCGGCGAATATTAACGTGGTCCTAAATTAAGGACCTGCACGGGTGCCAAAAATTCGATGGATCCAATAAAATCGCGCGAAGAAAGGTGGGGAAAAATGACGAAAAAGCGATTTTAAACGTTTCAAAACGCGCACGCAGAGATTCACGAGAAAAAGAGAATGGAATAATTTGCAATTAATCCCCTCGATGATACGCATCCATGACGAGTACGTGCGTATTAGCCTGTATACACACACACACACACACGCACGCACGCACGCACGCACACGCACACACGCACACACAGATAGACACATGCAAGTCAGCTAGTGAATTTCCCTCGACATAGGATGACAATTGCGAGATAAGGTGCGCGATGCACGACAGTGGAACGAATCAGTCCGATCCGCGTTTCCCCTTGCGTCAGAGACGGAAGAGGTCTTCTTCTTTTTCCCCTCGGCCCTTCGAGGACCGAAATTCCTCTAGACAATGGTTTTTATACACTTATGGGGTACGTTGATATAACAAAAAAATATGAAAATTGTACTCAGAATCATAAAAATTAATGTTTAATTTTGCGAATGTATTTCACTATGTCTTTCACAGTATAATGATTATAACATACAGTCTGAGCCTCACAAATTTTAAAATAAAATGTTAGAAATATATTTAGTTGAGATCAAGTTATTTTTTTTTTATTATTGTGATAATTGTAGAAACAAGAAGTTTCATGGGGCAGTTTATTTGATCTATTTTGCCCTAATTTAGAACGGATTGAAAGATAAACAATTGAACAAAAAATGCTTGTGAAATTGTTGAAAGAAGAATGGTACTTTTCGTTTCTAGAATGTATCCAGTTATTCAAAATATGATTGTGCTTCCACTGGCGCTTCCAATGTTGAATATTTTTAAAACCGAATACCGTTTTACTTTTTCGTTTCGAGGCAGTTCGAGGCGCGCGAAGAACGCCCTGTTATCATCAACATTTATGCAAAATCGGATTACAGAGCTCGCGTGACTTAGACGCGAATGACGTTTGACACGATAACGAAAATTATTGTTCTGATAATAGAGCCGCACCTCGTATCGAGATAAATCTGGATTCCGTGTATCGGTTCGCAACAAAGTTGGTGATTGCTCTGCGATTACATTTCCGATGTCGGATTAAATACTGTAAACGTGAACTGTACTTTTAATCTGCGAGTATGAATCGATAATTTCTGTTATCTTTCACGAGTAATCGTGATTATTCGTTGGTCACTAATCACGGTTAGTGAGACTTACGAATCATCGTTTATTATTCATGGGAAATTAATCGAGGTTTAATCGCTATTTCACTGCTCATCGATCATTCGTTTATCTTAGTCTGATTTTGGATAAGAAATAATTTAGGCTGAATCATCGTCAGGACCGTTTCAAACAATTTCTGGATACTTTGTGATGAAAGTTTCTTTTAAATCGAAGAAATATCAGAGAAGATCGCGTAAGATCAGGATTCAAGTACAAAGAATAATTTATTTTGATAGACTTTCGTACTCGAGAGAATTACATCTGATCTGGAACGAGTAGAGCGCGACCTTTAGTTGAATGTATCATAACAAACACGAATGTCACGCGATTTTTAAGAAGTATTATTTCGAATGTATATTTCCCAAATGTCATCGAGTTTCAGCTGTCGTGTTATAAGGTATTGTGAGGAAATTCAAGCGATACGTCTGTTTGTTCCTTTACTAAATAAGTACCGACGCCGTAATGTATGTTTAGTTATAGGTTTATCGTTAAACTTGTCTCTCGTAGATTTAGTAAGTATTATACGTGTCAAGATGATAGATTTATAATAACGTGTAATAATGTCAACAATAAAGTACTGTTAAGTATACGGATCGCGATTATTTTCGTTCCTCGCCACTGATTTATGAAATCGAACCAGACACTATCTTCTTCCTATCCGACCAATAAATGCGCAATTTGGACGACGCTGTTTTGAGCACCTAAAATAAAGTTTGAAGAAAGCTATTTTCTAGCAAAAATTATAAACATAATATTGCACACAAAATGAATAGTGGGATCGTAGTATAAACATTCTTATCTACAATCGTTGAAGAACTTATCAGAGATAAAGATGAAAAAACTGATCTTTCAGGATTTATTAAATTGCCATTCAGCATACAATGCAGTCTAGGTTGAGTTGTCGATTAAAGACAGCTATTGTATCAACATTGTTCATACAAAATAAATGTTCTGTTTTCATAGAGGCTCTGTAGTGATAGCGATAGAAGCACTTGAACACCAAGCTATGTCCTCAAAAATTATCACCAGGCTTTCCAAACACGTTCAAAACAAGGTGAAAATTGACTTTACACAAGACAAGTGAAGCATTTCCATTGTTAATCATTTATTAAGAGGCTCTACGCCTCAGTGACCCTAAAACGTGCAAAACAACGCAAACCTTCCTCTTCTGCAGTGCCTCTATTACCTAATGCTTTCAAAACGTTCCAAATACCTACTGACATCCAAGATAGCGACGTAATTGCTTAAACACCAACCTTTGACGTCCAAAATGATCACCAGACTTTCCAAACACGCCCAAAAACAAGGTAAAAATTATCCTCCACATATGGGCCAACCGCTTTCCTTGTTAATAATTTATTACAGGCTCTACGCATCAGTGACCCCATGTAACAACGCACAGTTCGATTGCGCGGCGATTTCGCTGTACAGAAAGTCCCCTCGACTCTCTGGACAGAGGAAAGCCGGCGTCGAGACGCTGCGGAGTCGAGTAGCCAGCACGGGCGTCGGGTTGCCATCGAAAGTGGCTGACGAGATAGAAAGAAAGGCCGTGTTCATCGTTGTCACGATCGTGGTACTTGGTCCGTGTACACCCCTTTAATCGTTCGTCAAGTGTGTGTGCATTCGGAATGTAATATATCCAGGAGGCCACGTGCCGCGTCACGTGCCGCCAAGTGTTTGTTTCGGTTTGTATTGTCACCACGGATACGTGGCACAGAGGTGTGCCATGTCCTCGGGGGGAGAAGGGAGACGGATTCACGTCCCTTTCATAATTCCACGCTCGTTCGAGTAAATAACTCGCCGGCAGTTGACAATTAGGACGATGGGAAAGAGATTCATTACTCGGGACGGACTAATAGCGAATCCATCGAGGGACCATCGTGGTGGGAGCTCGATGGTCCTGCAAGGAAGTCCTGCAGGGGGTCGCAAGTTTGTAGCGGACTGTGTTCAGAGTGATGTTCTCCTTGAGGTAGCGTAGGATCTTTTAGAGAAGAGTTTCACAGAGAATGTAGTCAGGAAAAGTCTCTGTTGATGGAGATTTGGAGGAAGTTGCAAGCAGATACTGTCCAAAGTGATCAAAATACCATTTTCATTTTAAACCTGTGCTGCTGGAATAACTTACTACTTCTATAATACAAAGTGATATCATGTTCGTTTTAAACCAGCACATGCTTTTATAGGAAAGGGTCTTATAGTGAATAGATTCAGGAAAAGTCCCTTTTGATGGGAGTCGTAGAAGAAAATTTCAATTAGATACTGTCCAAAGTACGCGAGATACTATGTTCACTTTAAGCCTGTGCTGTTTGGGCAACCTACTACTCTTAAAATACAAAAATGGCGACTAGTAAAGGCTCTGAGGATAGAGAGGAGACTAACAGCAAATATATCGAGGGAACGTCTCTTTATAGTTTTGAAAGAAATAACGATGAACGAAAAGTGTTTATCAAAGATTATTACTCGCGAGGTCAACCTTCAATTTTCTAAAAGAAGCGAGAATTATCAGTAGATCTGATCGATAGATCGCCAACAATTTCGTTAGAAAGAAGCTATGAACAAACACCAGCGTCAATCCTCTTTGAAATACCACCTCGCCTCGACCCTGAGTTTCCGTCGTTATCGCGTTGTTTTATCGCGATTTTGCATCTGCTTGTGTGCAATTAGCTCGAGATAGTGCAACAATAGTTAACTTTGGAAGCGACACTGTTGTTGACGCGTAAATGGGATCATAAATATTCTCGTGACTGAAAATCCAGAAATCACTGGTTTTCGGTTGGTTATCAAAGTTGATATTACACACTGATATGATGAATAAAGGATAACAAACGTATAGCTAGGAGGAAAAGACCAGTTCTAGAAGGAATCGCATGTTTCGCTGCGTCAGATTTGTTATTCAGCTTTCAGAGATTGATCGCTAAGCAGTTAGGTAATACTGTCCACATTCCTCTCAATTTGAGACTTGATCTTCTTCTCTTGTCGTGCAATATTCTTCTTTTCATTCAAACGCACTTTTGAAGTTTGAACGCAGTTTTGAAGAACGCACTTTTATTCACTAAAAACTTCGAACTCGATTGAAATAATACTCAATAAATATTGAATTCAACTGAATGGCACCTATGAGAACCCCTCTGTTCAAAAGACAGTGAACCCTATTTACTCAATAAATATTGAACTCAACTGAATGGTACCTATGAGTACCTCTCTGTTCAAAAGACAAAAAGAGTGAGCCCTACTTACTTAATAAATATTGAACTCAACTGAATGGCACCAATTTTTATGAGTACCCCTCTGTTCAAAAGTGAGCCCTAGCTACCCAATAAATATTGAACTCAACGCCATCATTACCTGCCAGCTTCTCATCAGCTTACTCAGGCAGCAGAGAGTAGAGGCACGAGAAAACTTTCAAGAAAATGAAAATATTGCGCAGAGGGAGGCTAAAGCTTTAGAACAGAAAGGAATTAAAAACACGTGCGAAAGGACTGCGAGAGTGGTTGGCAAGGCACGAAAAGCTGCATCGCTGTTTTCGTCACGATCGAGGAATGTAATATCGTCACCCCAAGCGACAAGAGTTGCCTTCGAGAGTATCGCCGTTTAGAATACCACGCGAGGGGCGCAGGGGGGAGGGGGCTCTGGATTAAACTGCAATGAAAATCCACTCATTTCCTACTCCCTTCGTCGGCGCAGACACGCCTGCATCGGGGCGAGTAAACAAGTTATTACCTACACACTTGCCGTCGTCTCCTCCTGTCATTTCCCTGGCGATCATCTTTTTCATTTCACTTTCAGCGAGCCACTCGGCAGTAGTGTCTCTCTCTGCACTTAGGCGAGTCACGATAGACTGCTCAGTGTAATTGAAGAATGGTATGGATTATCAGTAGGGAGAGAAGTACTCGGAAATTCAGGGTTTATTGGGTTAGATATTCGTCAGGGACGAAGTTAGGTAATTGGCAGATCAAGAAGAGTATTATTCTCTTGAAATTGATCGTTAAACATGTTAAAATGCCACGGATTTTTAAATGTTATTATAACTTAGATTTAATAGAGTGCTATAGTAACACGATGCGTGAAAAAGTTAACGAACCAAGACTGTAGGATAATTGTTGTTTTATAAGCGCTTGCTGTAAATGATCAATAGCACCTATAGTTTAAGATGGAAAAAATGTCAAGGAGTGCATGTGGAGCTACATAAGCGGGTCGAGGAAAGTATTAATACTCTAGTCCTGTCGTTCTGACTCTATCGACTCGGTAGCAACAGAATTAACTAATCAGGAATCAAGAAACAATCATAATTAAATACATTTCGAATACACTCATTCTCTATCAAAATTCAAAGGAGTTAAGTCTCCAGTCATCTCGCTCTGGGGAAACCAATACGTCTGGGTCCGACTCGCCATAAAAATGGTCGCCAAAGCGACTCAGTGAAACAAGTAAATTAGCACAGGAATTCCAAAAGATGGACGTCGAAATTCTAGAGGCTCGAGACGTTTCAGACTAGTCAGAAGCAGATCGGTGAAAAAAGAACTCCCCTGGAGAAACGAAAGCGGAATCGCGCGAACGAAGAAGGGATATGCGAAATATTTCGCGAACGTCGCGACGGGGGCATCGGAGGAATGATAGAGCGAGGGGTATACACGAAGTGTCGCGTGTGAAAGATTCCAGGTTGAAGCAGCTACTTCGCCTCATCCAACGGAACAAGCAATGACCAATATTATGATAATTCTAACCCCCTCGCGTTTTATCTCACCACCTCGACGCCACCCCTACCCTGTTACTCCTTCGGCAACATCAAGGTGCACGAGTCGCGGATATGGGCAGCCATATTTGAGGGTGCGGGCGTGGCTTTCCGGTTGCCCGTGGTAACCGGCACCGGCGTTATCCCGATATCGACCTGGGAGCAACGAGAAGGGTGGCTAGGCTTCTGTCCAGGAGGGAAAATGTTATCACTGCTTTGTGGTGGCTAAGATAGCAACCCACTTTCCCTCTAACCCTTCTTCGTCCCTCTACGAATCCTCATCACCTCCCACCCCCTTCCACCTGGCCTCGCTCTTCCTCAATTTACGCCACGAACATCTTCCGGGACGCGTAATATTCCTGGATATCGTGTCTCGACGAACGCTACGATTCCCTTCGTTATTGTCATCCACGACATTTTTACCGCGATTATTACACCAATGGCGTTTAACTAGGCCCTGGATAATCGGTTACACCCAAAGACATTTATATTTATAGCTAGATCGCTAACGAACCCTCAGTACGTGGCACCAAAAAGACAAAAATACTATAGAAACGTATTTCGCGCATCCTCCCTGTTGTATGTACTGAAATGTATTTGTATTTGAACAATTAACTATACTAATATCGTTTTGATTTTATAAATGAATCTTAAAAGAAGAATAAAAAATCAAACGCAAACAAAGTACGGAAGGTTAAGATCCGTCTCATGTAAAAGAAGAGAACCTATATGACGCATGCGCGAGAAAATTCACTGCCTCCGTGAATAAAACGAATCCAATTCGAGTTACACTGCTTGAAATCTACTTTCATGTTTGCTGGATGAGTCCATAAGAGATCCTAGAACGAAATTTTTGTCTGGACATTACGAAATCAAGTAATTGCCTCTTTTAGAGATACCAGGAATGATTACACAGATGAGATAACCTAACTACACTTGTCTCTGACGAAGATAAGGTTCGCTAGAAGTGCTCAAGCATGGAGGAGTTCTAGGATGAGACTTTTTCCTGGACTGTATATAACGAAGCAAATTGTTTTCTTTGTTTCGGTGATAAGAAGTAACATTCGAGACAGTTGCATGGTTACACAAACGAGATAATTGTGTTTGTCCACGTTGGAGCCTGCTGAGTGAGTCCATTGACGATCCTAGGATGGATTTTTCTTCTGGACAGTGTAAAATCGAGCAATTGTCTTCTATGCAGTTGGAGATAGGAAGAAACTGCTCGTGGCAGTTGAATGGTTACATAGATATGAGATAAGTTACTCGACTTTGACGAAGATAAGGTCTACTTGGCAGCACATGATCCTAGAAATGAAACTCTTACTGGACAACGTATGAAAAAGTAGTTGTCTTTAAAATAAGATATCCTGAGTATATTTTTAGATAATTATTCCTACACTCAAAATATTATTTATTATACAGTTTGTCGTTCAGTTAGTCACTTCAAAGATACCGGACCATTAAACAATTTTTATTCTAGTCCCCCTCATTCTAAATATATTCACGAATATATTTTCGTCCATTTTAATTCACGTCCTGTCGAATAGAGCCGGTATATTTTCCCCGAGGTTTTCCCATGGAATGCGTATGGATCACAACACGCCTCCACCAGAGCCATGAATTTGATTCATGCGCAACTGTTGCACGTTATGGATTTCGAACGGAATTCTTAACCCTTTTCCCCCCGTATTTTGGAATTCCCACCGAGGATGTCGCTTTGATTCGCCAATTTTCACGCCGCGTCTCGAGTAATTTCAGTGCCTGACTGTATTGCGAAATATTATCTCTATTTCTTGAATTAGCTAAAAATGCTTGCTCGAGAGTTGTACGCCCACGAGAGAGGCGTCGCGCGAGGAAGAATTTGCTTTGCGAGCGGAATATTACGTTTCGATTCTTGCTTTCGGATTCTCGGCTGTGCGAGACACATTTTTATTGAAACTAGTCCATGATATTTCAGATGAAACACGTACAAACAGATGTGGTTTTTAGCTATAAAATTCTCGTGATATCTGAATCAAATTAAAAATGATAATTAGGGTAGATGCACGATAGTAAAATAATGTAAAAATAGGGTTACAAAGTAACTTAGTAGAAGGATTTAATTCAAAGGAATTAAGATTCAAAGGAACCTAAATAAATTCTATTGGTATTTTTCTAAACGTTATTTGAATAGATTCATCCAATAACTAGATATGTTTCTTGAATAAAAGATCTGTAATCTTTTCTACAATGGAAACTAAACAGATTCTACTGCCAGTTAAATATTTTTCTAAACGTGCTCCAAGGAGGTTTGTCCTAGAACTAGATAGATTTGAATTTAATTACCCATTTTCCTAACACCGTTATTCTGGAATGTTTTCTACGATGGACCAAGATATTTTGCCCGAGATAATAATCCAGGGATGATTACTAGGACACGGTAGAAAATCCAGCAGTGAGATCACACGCGGTCGAGATAGAGAGCGGAGGAGTCCACAACGTGTCGTCGTGGCCTACGAAGGAATTTTGAGAATGTGTGCGAACCAAGGATGATATTAGATTCTTGGACAAAGTTTTCGCATGGTCGAGGTCTCGAGAGCTGTTCCGGAGGCTGCTCGTCCGTGAGGAAGGGAACGCGTGTTAGCTAGCCTTCGGCATTGATTTCTTCTTGGTGCTTTTGTCTTCGTTCTTCAAGATAGAATACCAGTGTCCGTTAAATTAAACCTCTTGACAATGCCACTCCGATGGTACTCCTTGTAACACTATCGTTGACTTCATGCTTTAATTTTTGCAGCTTATTGCATCTTCCATTTAACATTAAAATACTTATCAGGGACAGAAAGGCGTGAGTTCACGCTGTGATCCTTTCTATTAATTCCCAGGAGCTAAAGAGTAGCTTCCATGGGATTGAGTGGGTCTGATTCTGGTAATAGAGCTAGAATAGTCTCACGCGCAGCTTGCTTGCGCACCACTCTGCGTCTTTTACACAGTTGGGTGTCCCTAAGTCGTAATATGTGACGTTGGAACATGCATACACATCGAGTAGTAGTGAAACTTACATATCACACCTGAAGAGGATTAATTCTATTGCTCTAATATGCAAGTTCTTTATTGAAACCAATATCGAAAACAATTGTCATTGTAGAACATAGGAGTGGCAAATACATTAGCTTCGAGTAAGAGGATAAGATCAGAAACAACCGCGAAGACGGGAATATACTTTTTCAGTCGTTGGCGAAAAATGGGAACCGGTGTGACGGGTAAGAAAGTACGACATTTATAATGTATAGGTTTCTTGGGAAGGTTCAGGCATGTGCCTTAAAACTTCTGTCCGCTCTTGCATCGCTACCAGAGTGGTTTCGAAGGAAAAGAAATAAGTGTGCGCATGTATACGTATGTATACCGTATAGGTAAAACGCGATGCATTAGAGAATAGCTTTCAATTCTCCCTTCCTGTCCACTTGAATCGCTAAACAATGATGATTCACGGATGAACGTCAAGCGAAACGAAATATCGAGTGGCATTTAATATTTCAATAAAGTATATGATCAACCTACCTAATAACCATAATTTACATTATTTTTTTGCGAGGGAAATTTTAAACTACCATCAAGAATATCTACCATCACTCGATCTACCGTAAGAAATTATTGTACGAGTATCATATTCGAATGAAACAAGGACGGTTGGGTCGTCCCCCACGCAAATAACGTTTCAGACATAGAACCATTATCCTGTTTCGTCTGTGCAATTTTCCAGAGTATGATTTCTGTATAATACATTAGCTTTTACCAGAAATAACGTACTGCTTCGTTAACAAACTATACCAGTCTTTCTCAAATTGGGGGTTTGCGAACTTACGAACTGCACACGAAATTGTCGAGGATAAATCGATAGATGAATTCTTTGCAATTAGGAGGAAGCATCGCAGCGAAGGATGGTTCACGGAACGGTGGTCCCGACGCATTAAAGTAGAAACAGGTAAACAAAGCACAGACGGGTCTAAATAAAAGCGTAACGTCACTCGTTGAAAATCCCCGTGGGAATGGACACTTGGCTTCCACGTTTACGGCCACGGGGAACCCCGCGGATGTCTTTCTGCTGTACGCGTGCACGTATACGCGTTCTCCCCCGGAAGCGCAGCGTAATCCACTGTTTGCTGTTTGCACTTCATACTAATGGCCGAGCTTAGCGAGATTTAAATTTGACGGTTCGTAGGCACGGGCCCGCGGGGCAGCCAAGCCTTGTCCCCAAGACGATTTAAACTTCGGCCTTGGTAATAATTCGACCAAGTTGCACCAGCCTCCGGGGCTCTTTCGTTCCCGTTTAATTTCGCCTCCTCCCACGGGTCCCTCCGTCTTCTTTCATCCACCGTTTCGCTTTTCCCCGTGGCCGCGAGTGCGGCCGTCTTAGTTCGCGGATTCGTGGAATTTTAATAGGTACATTAACGCCGGCGGAAACTGAAAAGCGTCCTCTGGCTCGGCCGTCCTTTACCTCGTTCCTCTTTTCTCGTCTCGACGTCGAGAAGTAAATCGGTGCAATTTTTTCGTTCGCTGTTTTCCTTGTCGCTGGGATCGTTTCCAGTGCACAGGTGTTTCGAAGACTCGCGAGTGGGCGGTCTTTTCCTCGTCGGATGAGAATATTAAGACTCGTGGGTAGGTGGAGTGAGCATCGCTGCGTGGGATGATGATTATTTTGATTTATTGTTTGGCTCTTCTTGGACAAATTCTTCTGCTTTAGTACTTTTTTTTTTCTTTGGCTTGTAGGGAGAGTTGTGTACTAATGAAGTATGTATTTACTCTTGAAGAGTAGGAATGTACAGTTAGGGGGGCATTCCAGTGTAATAGCTTTAAAAATGTGGGTGTAGTCGGTATTATTCGTGGCGGGTAATCCTTCGTCGCGAATAATATCGGGCTAATGGCTGCAAACTTGTAATTTAAATATAAAAAGTGTAAAGTGTAAAGCCGCTCTTTAAAAGTGTAGGAATCATAACGCGATCGCGAGTGTTACACTGGAATCCTCCCTTAAGGTACTGCAAAGAAAATCTAATTTCTTTATAATTCTCTTGGAAGAATATTTTATTCAAAGCAGTTCTTAATAAATGGACAGTGCACGAATTGTGTCATAAATTTATCCCCAATATAGAGACAGTTATGTCACAAAGTATGTATTTATTCTTTAAAGCAAGTATAAGATGCACAGTTAAAGTAGTGCAAAGAAGATCTAATTTCTTAATAATTCTCTTCCAAGAGTACTCTGTTTACAGCATCTTCTGATAAATGGATAGAGCGCGAATTGTGATATAAATTTATCCCCGATATATATGCAATAATACTTCGCAATTCGAGCGATAAATTACAAATACGCTAAACGGAATTCCTATCGTTGCTATGTAGTTATTCGTTTATGTTCTTATTATTGGAGCGACACCGAAATGAACGAATATTCCAAATACGGTTTCCATTTCGACGGATCCTCCGAATCACAGTTTACAAACCGTTCATTTTTCAAGCGATATTAAATTCTCCCTTCCCCCGGGGATTGAAATATCACGGTTTCACGGTTATCGTTATTATTTTTGCTAGACGAACATTTTTATGAAAGTATTAATTTCTTGGGAAACAGTTATCTATGTAAAATAGTTTCGGAATGCCACCTTAACTCTTCAAATCCACAGATAAACTAAATGACCCTCTATGTATATATAGGTGTATCTCAAATTTTAATCAACACTACTCCAAGAACATCTATCGACAGATTCAGGTGATTATTTACACCAAGCATTAATTGCTCGACGTACGAGTAATCAAGAAATAATTCCAAACTATTCCAAAATAAAAAATAAAATTAAATACATCCCATACATTCCAAATTTTAATCAGCATTACCAATAGATCAAGACCACCGACCAATAGATTCAAACGATTACCTTACAATGAGCATTAATCGTTCGATGTATAAATAATCGAGAAATAACTCCTGCTCCAAAGTAGAAAATAAAATTCACATGACGGTACAATTTAATTACACCGGCGCGCGGCGTCTAATTAAATTCCTCCCGTATCGAAACATTTTTCAAATTATCCAACCGAGCGAACCGTTACGACATTTCATATAATTAATCGTAATTGTTGCCGACAGTTTTCGGACGTTTTCAACCCGAAGCGAGATTTTCATCGACGGTCGCACGGGTAAATAATATTTTCGTTGAATCGGGTCGAGTTCGGGGGCGTTACACGCAGCTTCGATTTTCGAGCCAGCCCCGTTCGATGCGCCGACCGCAATGTAATACCGAGGGGTGTAAAACATTATAATTATTCCGCGATTGATAAAGTCTGTGTATGAGCTTAGCGTGCGCAACGATGGGAATCACGCTTTTCGTAAAAGGTTAACACCGCTCGTGTTTGTAATAATCGCGCCGTGTTCATTTGACAAATTTGCGAGCCAATCACGCGTCAAATATTTAGAATGATTAATAATCCGTCCGTGCACACGCGTACTCTTTGACGGTGTGTCTTTCTGGCCGGCAGTCATTACGTTACACGCAGTGTCCACGATTAAACATCACTGTTAATCGGCTCGCATGATAACGAGCTCAAACTGCGATGCGATTTGCTTTAGTTCTAATTTTAGGGGCCGGTTTAGGGTGTTTTTATTCAAGTTGGAGTTTCCAACTTGTTGGTTACATAGGAGATTCTTTATTTATAAAGCTATGTTATTGTTATCGCGTTCACCACCGTCAAAATTAAGGGTGCCAGATGTAATCAAGGCAAAGCTCAATAATTAATAAACCGTGATATGGAATGCAAAACACTACAAATCTTCAGTGGTCCCAATTCCACCCCCAGGGCCTTAATTTCCTCATTTTATTTCATTTACTCCTCCATTCTGCGTACTTTCAAATCGAATGTTGTTTCCCCCAAAAAACAACCTAACAAGTAGATAGAAAAATGCTGTCACCAAGAGTCCGTTGTGTTCGAGGGGTGGGAAAGAAATGCAAAACGATGGACAGAGGTGGTCGAAAAGTATTAAGGTTCGAAGCCGTTCGAATTAGCGCGAAGAGGGTGAGAAGCAATAGAATAATCATGCGAGACGTTAACCTGTTAGAGCATTAGTGGCGCATGATAGGCGCTGCGGGTGGCGTCACAATGAAATGAGAGTAGCTGCGGGGATACGGATGAAATAGATTGAGAGAGGACGGCCGGGCTACGGGAGTAAAACAATTAGGGCTGCGTCGACGTACACTCGACCGAGCACCCCTCATCGTGCTCAGCAACCCCCACATTAGAGGCGTCCTTCGGCCTTTGCCGACGCGTTCGTACTTCTGCTACGTTGCTACGTCCAATATCTGGCTTGTGTTCGTTCTAACTCTCGCAAAAATTAACGTCACTCCTCGCGTTTCATATCCACCTCAAATTGGCCGATGGAGATCCAAGAAACGATCCAACGAAACCAAAATTGCCAACGCTCCTACGAGCCCTTGGTGAATTTTTCATTTATTTCACGAGTATACGTTCGGAACATTTATGTGAAAAGTTCTATTCTCGTGATATCTAAATCAAATTAAAAATAATAATTAGGATATATCTACTATAGTATAATAATGTAAAAATAAGGTTACAAAGTAACTTAGTAGAAGAATTTTAAAAAATATATAAATACGCATAGCAAATTTTCTAGAGAAGCTAAATAAATTCTATTAGTAGTTAAATATTTTTCTAAGCGTGCTCTAAATAGATGCATCCAAGAACTAGGTAAGTTTGAATTTAATTATTCATTTTTCTAATATCATTATCTTGAAATCCTTTCTATGATGGGAACTAAATAAATTCTACTGCCAAATAAATATTTTTTCTAAACATGCTCCAAAGAGGTTTGTCCTAGAACTAGATAAGTTTGAATTGAATTACCAATTTGGTCGCCACAGGTATTTTATTTTGCAAATGGGAGTTTGGAAATGGCTATAACGATGAGAATTTTTCTTCATTGATTTTCTCTTTGCCTGTGTACAGATTCTTAACTTCAGCTTGTAATATGTTCATAGTTTTGTGAGCTCCACTTTTAGGTGTGTTTCGTAAGGTTGATGGTAGGTGAGACTAAATTTTATGGTGTATTATGTATCAGGAAGGAAGTGTTTGTGAGGAATTTAAAGTGAAAAAAGAAATTTTCAATAAGGAGATACTTAATTTGTTTCAACTGAATTCGCACCTGTTTGTTGAATTTGATGAATGGGAAACCCGAATCCGACGGGAAACGACCGTATCAATTGCTAAACTGTAGAGATCCCCTTACAGAAGGTGTTCAAAATGGCGCCTAGGGTATTCAAACGAGATACCTTCAAATTTACCTCAAGAACAAAGGCTATATTAAGAATATAAATATCGAGGCTGCACTAAAGGAATTACAGGAATGAAACTATAAATACTGTAACATAAGACGACGAAAAAAGATTAAACGAACACAGAAATTTAAATAACAGCCCTGAATAAATATTATCGAATCATATTCATCGATATCGATTTTACTATAAACGGTGATAAGTAAGCAGATATATTTTCAATGGATCCCAACAACAAACCATAGAAAATCATAAGCTATCACCTAACGAACGCTTCATCTACAATTCTACGCGGTGAAACGTGTCTTTACTTAAATAGAACATTCTTCACTGGGTTTGAATTGTCGTAGATTCGTTTTAATTCCCCTAAACGAGTAATCGTGGTACGCTTTTTAGAAATGTGTAAAACGAGCCGAGGCGTTCCGTATGGAAAACGGGAGCTGCCAATGCGTTTATCGATCCGTTTGGCTTCTTTTCGCTCCTCGCTTGTCGCATTTAATTCGGGCAGAAAATACTCGGTGTGCTTGGGGCACTCTTTTCAGTTTAAAACTGCATCGCGTTTAATTCGAACAACAGCGAGAAATGGCGCGGCAGCATGCAGCCTCTCGGAAAATCGAAGTGGAAAACTTCGCAATTAGTCCTCCCCGGTGCCCTCCCTCCGCCCGTTCCCTCCCCCACGGCGCCATCGGACGTCTTTGTCGGCGGTAGACGGAGTAATTAAACGTCGGCTAATTAAACTCCTCATAACATTTTTATAAAGTTCCGTTCACCTGAATAATCCACGATTAAAGGGCTCCTCTCTTGAGCAAATTGCAAGCAATATATCTTTATTTGTTCGCAACAAAAGGGGGGAAACGCGTTTCATTCACTTCCTCCATTTGGTGTTAATGAATCCAGTCGGATCGAGCCGATGGCGGACAATATTAAACTCTGATTCGTTTGGACTGTAAACTGATCTCAGCCTTCATTGTCTTCTTTTCATATACATAGTTTTCAAACTTCACTGTACAGCCAAACATTTCATTCTTAAGTATTTTTATTCAACAGATATACGTTTCTCTTGTTCTCTACGTTTTCCACTTTTATTGCGATAAATAATAATAATATACACAGGCCAAACCAGCGTAAAATATTCCAAAGGGAACCTGTTTTTACAAAGACTTAAACGCACAGAATAAAATACTGTATTATATCCTTGTAATTTAAATAAATCTCCCAATTAATACTAAAGGAATTACGCAACTCACCCTCGGACTTCTCCAGTTTCACTTACGCGTTACCAATTATAATATTTCCACGCCAAACGCTGGGGAACATTTTCCCAAAATGATTATTGCTATCGGCCAACGACCATCCCCAAAATGTTTGGCAAACAGAGTAGGTGTGCCGCGTATATACCGTGTCTTATATTCTTGAACGAGCGTATTATTCGAACCTCTGGCCGAAGCATTGTCATTGTCTGCCAGCATTGACGGCTTAGCGTGTGCCTTATGGCAGCAGCCTTTGAAAATGATGACTTTTGCGGCTGTCTCCTGTAAACGGTCGGCCTTAGACCACCCTCCCCGACGAATACGCGATTACAGGGTTATGGCTATAAATTATGGCCGATATTGAACCGGGGAGGCGCGACCATCAATTTGGACGGGGTGATTTTCCGTATCGACCCGGTATTTACTTAATACCACGACGATTTAGCGGATTGGTGCACAATTAGAATTCTGATTGTTGCCACCGGGAAGGAAAAGTGTGTTTGGAGTGTTTTCGGGGGACGCGGTGAAGAATTTATCGATCGAGGACTTCCACAGAGACTGAGTAATCGAATAAAATATTCTGTGTTGCTTGGATCTGACTAAAGTTACTATATAGCATTCAATAAACAAAAAGCGTTATGTATAATAAATCTATTCTATAACTCCTCAGGTTATTTACTTCAATAATGACTACTGTATATATTTACTGGAGAAAACTTGAATAGTACAAGCGAAAACGTTATAAAGTTAAATATACTTGTAGGATATACTAACATAATTTGCACGAGGAATAAAAATTCGTAACACGTAAACACTAAACGTTGCCTGCACTTAAAAGATTTCTCCAAATATTCACGCCCATTCGACATTTCACTATGGACGTGCTTCTGAATACATTAGGGAAACTAATAAACTGACTCCATGTCGTTCCACGTGACAGGTCCTCTTTATGAATGAATAGTAAATGAATAATCTGTTGCGGTAAACGCATCTGTTCGGGCGCCAAGCAGGTGTTGCATTTCAATTCGAATAAAAGAGACAGATTAAGGGTAGGAACGTTTTTGTTGGGTCACGTGCTCCAGTCAAAATAAATCTGTTCTTGTAATCGGATTTTCGGAGCCACCGATATAAACTCCTCCCGTACGGTTATGAACTTTAATTCAGACTGATGGAGGGCCTTTGTCTGCTGCAGATCATCCTAAACTGCACTGTCTAAATTACAGGATCGATTTAAAAAATTGTCCAATAAAGCACTCGCCGAAAATGTCTAGCACGGTGGGGTTAGTTAAAAATTCAAGGAGATCATTGGAAACTAAATACCATTAATTTTACAATTTTAATTTAGTAAAATACTATAATGAATAATATCTTGTAATAAGGGTTGTAAAAATCTAATACTTTAGTTATCTTCGGCAACGAACAACTAGAAGAATTCTCAATAACCATAAATAAGTCTATCGATCCTATTTATGGCTATTTTCAAAATTAAACGGATGTGGCCCCTTCTAGAAATTAATTTCTAAAAAATTATTAAAAATTGAAAGTTACAATTAGGAACCAAACTATCGAATGGATGAAATTTAATTGCACACTAAACAATTTACTCGAAAGACTATATCGATCCAATCTCAGGGAAGCCAGATTTCTTTAGGGAATTTCTTCCCGTAAAAAAGTCACGACAATGGCGGAACACTCAGTTTTCTTGGACTTTCCCTGCTTGGTTACTCTTGGGGTAGCGGATAAATGGCTACTACCTCGTTTCTTGTACACCCTTGAAGTTGATTGTATCAGAACGGACGGGGTTGGGGCGCCGGCACTGTTGAGAGAAGGGACAAAGGAGCGACCAAAGGACGCGAAAAACACAGAACGAGGATGATAACGTTACCTCGCTCCGAGATTATGGTACCAGCCAGCCAACTTCGCCGCATACACGACAACGCGAAACTTTTTAATTACATTACTTTACGCTCAGCTCGCTACGTCGAAAAGTTAATTGCGTATTTAATCTTCACCGATATTAGACTTAATTACCTTGCATTATATCGAAGGGCGAAACAATTCCAAGCCCACTTGGGGCTAAATAATCTTACGCGGTCGCTTTAGTTTGTTGCTCTTTCTAAGGAATTACCTCGTCATTTTAATTAGGAAAACCGTGGAAGGATATTATTTCCTTTCAAGTCTTGATTGGAATAATTTGCTTATTATTTATTAAAAGAGTTCGAGAAAAGACTTCTCTTTAACCTTCATATCCTGTACACGAGGATTTTTCTTCAATTAAATCAATTTTCACTCCGTCAGTGTTCAAATTATTTAACACTGACTTCTTAAAGGCCCTTTTTAATCATTTCAGACCAGAAATTACTCGAATCATTACTCTAAACATCTGAATGCTATCTTATTGAAAACGTCTTATTTAATTTGGTAAAATGTGCCATATCACGAGCAAATAACGACAACCCTAGCAAAGTACATCGAATTAGCGGAGTACACATGTGGCCCATGGTCCCAAGGGGGGTGAAGCAACGTTTAAACACGTTCACCCCAAGATGGCGGGTTTTTGAGTGGCGCGTCTTCCTATCAAAAACACCCAACGACATTATCTTTCCTTTAGCCCGACACAGGGATAAGACAATTTGCGAGCGCGCAAAGTGAATGCCGTCGAACGTTTCGCGGCGGAATTGTCTGCGTCTGTCGTCGCAGTGTACGTAGCTTAACGCCCACAATATCAGGTTGCCGGGCGACCCGGCTAGGAGGAAAATTTAATTTCAGCTGACAACATCCTGTTTCGCTACACACTGTGCTCAGCATTCTACAAAATCGCATGCGAGACGATACCAGACTCGCTATAAGCACTACCTTCTATCGATGATGACTCGGGGACACTCGAAACCTACTCGATCAATAACGCATTGTCTCGGTTTGTTTGTTTGTCTGGGAGAATTTTAGCGTAATTCATCTATGAAGCAAGCTATCTCAGTTGTTTTATTGCTACGAGTTTGTGGGGTTCTGAGAAAATTAAATCGGTCGCCATGATTGTTTGAAGGGTTGATGTGTGCTTGGATTCTTAGAAGGTCCTTGAGGATACTGTTTAAATACAGTGGTTAAAGTGGTTGTCACGTGTCAAATCAGTTCTTAGACAATGGATAACTCTATTAGTAACTCTACCAGCTACTGGACCAGTCGCTGTTCTTAGAATGGAGGCTGTAGCACCTCCCATGGGCGGAGTTTGTAGCATTCTTCTCGCGCGACTACAGTACATTCTACTCTTTGAATAATAGTCACTATTCTAGAGGATGAATACCCCATAACTTATCTATTCTAAATTTTACCATATAAATAAATAAATGAATAACATTGAAGGTTCTCAATAAATATAACAATTCTATTAGATCAAGTGTGCTTTCCTGGCCGTAACCAAGTTGACCTACGCAAAGGATATTCTTTTCCACCCCTAAGAAAGTGCATGTTATCGAAGGTCGAAGTAGAACAGTCATTCTGGTTAAATTTTTAATGCAAATAACCCACTGCTGCGGCCCGTTATAGACGGTGTTCCCCGAAACACGGCGAGTTCGGCGTTTCCCCGACGCGACACCACCACTATGATTCCCGACAAAAGCCACAACACGGCCTGTGCATACAAACGTTCCATACGTTCGCCGTGAGCGAACCTGGCCCGGCTTCGAACGCGTACAACTCGCACGAGTGGAAAATACCTCAGAAGCTGAGGATGGCTACAACCACTATTTGTTCTAGTCTAGTCTCCCTCGCATCGCGTAGCCACCCAATTTCCCTCTTTCTCTCTCCCTCTCCTTCCCTCCCAAACAATATACCTCGTCCTGTTCCAACACGCTTTGTCTCACCTCTCCGTCTTTCCACCCCCTTGAGTAACCCTAGGTCGGTGCACGACCCTTTCCTCATTTCCTTCTCTTGCTCTCCTTCAACCTTACCAGACCCCGTTCTCCCTCTTCTCTCTTCGTTCCGCGTTTCCATGTCCGTCCTCCGGTTACTCTTTCACCCTTGCAGGGGCGTTCCTAGGCCGTTCGACGCCCTCCATCTGGGTATACTCATTTTCCTAAAAATTAACGAGGTATACCTTATTGGATGTAAGTTAAGTAAAAGAAGAGGGGGACAAAAAATATATAATGAAATGGTGCCTCGCATTTCCAAATATTCGAACAATTTAGGCAGTAAAAAATGAATAAACATCACAGGACCATTTCATAAAATAATTCTAACTCCCTAGCTACTCTGATACAGTACTTCAGTAATTAGCTCCAGTAAAAACGTTTAAAAAAACCCGAATCCACACGCTTTACTATTCTAAATTAAAAACAAATATTTCCATCCCTCCAAGGCAGAACTTAAATAATACCTGGGAGATTCCTTCACTAATTAGCTCCAATAAAAACACTACCAAACCCAAAATTGACATGCTTTACTACTGTAAATTGTAAAAAAAGTGTTTTCATTGTTCCAAAGCAGTCTCCTGTCGCATATCTCTGTGGAACCCCCTTACGAGAGCTGGTCCAAGCCAGGTCGAACCGTCTTTCTCTGTTCTGTTCGTTACGTTCACCCCCCGACTCCGTCCCTAGTAGTTTCGTGCGTCTATTTATCCACCTAGCGGTATGATATTACACCCCGGGGCACACTTCGGCATTCCCCCACGCGTCGGCGTCGGTGGCGTCGACGGCACCCCTGGGCCGGGCCACGCCCAATCGTAGCCCACCGAACACCTTCTCTGTGCCAGCCAGTCCATTGGCCCGCGCTGACTTTGCGTCATCGCCACCCCGGCACTTGCACCGCGTGTTTCACGGATGAGGGTACGTCGCCCGCCGCGACTCGACTCTCTGTCGACTGATTGCGGGGGCATGGGGTGGTAGAGCGGCGGCGAGGGGTTGTAGGCGGCAGAAACGGGAGGGAAAGGAAGGCGAAAGAAAAGGGGGTTGAAGCGTTGGAGCGATCGAGAGGGAAATCTAAACTGGAGGGGTCCAGAGGGTTGGGGAGGGGCGGGGTGAAAAGAGAAAGGAGACAAAGGGATGGCAAGGTTGGAGAGAGAATGAGCAGAGGGGAGGAGTGAGAGCCGACTGACAGGCGAAAGAGGGTGTTGAAAGTTAGGAGGCTTCATTTGGACCATTCTTTCGTCGGCGTATCACGGTAGACCGTCGTAGTTATTACGCTTATGCTGGAATTTCTGTTTCTTTCTGGTTTCCTTTCAACCCTGGGGGGGTGGAAGGCTGGAGGTAGCCGCGCCTCTTTTTTTTCCCCGAAATCCCGTGTGCTTTCCAGTTAGAGGGATTCCGGGATTTTCGTCCCGGAGTCGTTGACGCGCGGCGATAAACGAGAACCGTATGCACACGGGCCGAAGCAAGTGTCTTCTTGCCTTCTGGGAATCTGGGTTAAGAGGCTGACCTCGCCTCGATGGCTTTTGTCGAACGGTTTTAACGCCGCGCTGCTCTACGTATATCTCGCGTAGAGGGGGTATAAACGATAGGAATTTTCGTTGATTTGACGAGTATCGAAATCGGCCATTTTTAGGGGGAGGGTACTTGTTGATTCGATGGTTTTGGGGCCGGGGGTGGAATAGTTGGCAGAAGTTTCGGTATCGTGCCATTAGGCATGCGGTTACTACATAATTACTTTTCAGAAGGCTGTTGGCGATTGTTAGGTACAGGTCAAACCTTGTCAAATATCATCAAACAATTCCATAAACAATCACAATGGAACTATATTTGCATGCTATAACCGAGGAAATCTATTTTCTTAAGTTATGCTCCTTACACTTGATCAAACCTGATCAAACAAACTGTATCAGAATTAATTCTACTATCAACTTGTTTGTTAAAGAAGTCTATATTGAGTCAAATATTAAATATTGGAAACTACAACTTGCCAGTCCAAATAATATAAACAAAGAAGTGTGCACACTTAAAATCTGTATGTGTGTAGTTATTTTAATTAAAAAAACTATGACGAAGCAAGGAATTCAACTCGTTCAGACCAAAAGTAAAAGACCATGAATTTAACGAGCTAAAATCGTGAAACCTGCGATACGTTCTGGGACGTTCTAAAAGAAAATTAAATCCAGTCGCGACGGAGCTATTGAAATAAGAGTTGACCCGTTTCGACGCCGTTCTATAGAGGGACGTGTCGACGAAGAAGATGGATCAATTGGAACGATAAAAACTTCTAACGACGCGAGAAGAATGCCCCCCCTCGACGAGAGAACGTTCGCGAGGCGCGCATATCGCTTGAAACCATGCTCGCTGAAATCAAAAGCGTGCTCAGACGTTAGCCCTGGATGTAACGAGCCACTTTCGGACTTATCTCGATAAAACACACGGATTTTTCTTAGGGATAATGACTGGGTTGGCTGTTGTTCTCCGGCGTTACTTAGGAACACGAGCTTTGATCAGGCATGGTAATGCATCGACCGCGCATGAAAAAGCTCTGAAATTGCGACTCGTTGCGGAGAAGAGGAGATTTAAGGTTGAATAGTTGAGCCTTGAAAGGCCTAATCGTCCCAGGCCTCTTTGTGCGCAAAGTTAATAACGTGTATTTATGTATTTGCCACGTTTAATTGCCTGTGCGGCTATTACACCCTGAAATGCTCGCCCCCGCCTTGAATACACGAGGGAGGGTAGTATTAAGTACTCGCTCAAGTGCTCCGCGAGTCTGGCAATGACACGGGACCTTGATATGTTGTACACCTAACCACCAGACTGCCATTGCTCCTATACTCGTTGGATGTCGACGTTCGAACGTTTCGCAATTACGCTGGTCTCTTGATTTTGGCAAAGAACTCTTTTCATGCGCTGGAGATGTCCTGTGAAACGAATCTGGCAGCGTAAACGAAAAATACGCAAAAGAAAAAAATGTATCTGTTAATTAGGGCACTAATTGGGTGTTTCTGGTTTTTTGTCTAATTACTTCTGGTGTACTAACGTCAAGCGTTGTAAATTTATAAATTCATTTGAAGTATGTCTAAATTTTGATCAAATTCATAAATCTATAAGAAATTTATGAATTTTACAAGTCCATAACACATAACGACCCAAACAATTACAATCATCAAGTCAACTCAATTACAACTTTATAACAAAACATTTATTTTCCTTACCAAAACACCAGCCATTAAGATCAAATAGTCCTACTAAACCTAAAAATAGAAAGTGCATTAGTCAAACATCATTCAACCTAGGAATAAATAATTTCTCCTTGGTGAAATTTTCATTAACCCTTGTAAATTTGCAGTCAACGAATGACAGACCCCTCGATTCCTAATTCGGTGAATTTTCTGTCTTTGAATCCGTCGAAACGTGATTAATGTTTGCAGCTTTCAACTCGCGCAAAAGATAAACACGCGTTCGCCGAGAAACCATTTTGACTTGACAATATTCGCGAAGTTAAACGTCACCTGGTCCGTTTTGTAAACTACAGTCAGCACTGAAGCTCCCAGCGCGTAGCCAATATAAATATTTATTTGTAAGAGGGCAAAGGGACGTGGAAATATTGCGTACAAGAATCCATAACGTACATAGTTTACATCTAACCAATACGATGTATTGGGTACAACGTTATACTCTCTTTTCGGGTCGAAATTAATAACAATTAGACAAAGATGAAAAGAATATACATAATAGTTCACACCACTGGCATACAGGGGGTGTAGAAAGTATTCGTACACTGATCAATTTCCAAAAAAACTATGTAAAATTGTAATTTATTAACTTATTTTTTATGAGTAATGACATTCTACATATTCTCGGAAATCTCTAGAATAGATAGAGTACCAAAAAAAAAGCTATTTATGTAAATTGCGAAATTAACAAGAAAAAACCAATTAATCGATAGAAATATTGAAGCAATAAGTATTCGCACGGCTGTTTAATTTTTTAAAACTTCATTAAAAAATAGAAATTTACATTAATTTATAAGTATATAATACTTCCTTCGTGGGATTTCCCATTAAATTAACTAAATTATTAGTTGTTCGAAGTGGGATCTTCTTCCATTCTTCTATGAGAGTCTTTTTTTAAAAGTACGTTACTGGAAATTTGATGTTTTCCAATTCGTACGAAGCAATAAACTAATGTGTTTACGTTACAAACTCTACTGTAAATGGTTCGTCGTAAGAATCGTACAAATACTTATTGCTTCTATATTTTTACCCACTTTTCGCAATTTTTTTATTAATTTCACAAATTATATTAACTAGTAAACGTTGTTTGGACTATATCTATCTTAGAAATTTCCGAGAATATGTAAAATATCATTGATTATAAAAAAAGAAAATAAGAAAACTACAATTTCACACAAAAGTTTTTTGGGAAATTGATCGGTGTACGAATACATTCTACACCCACTGTATGTATCGTTAAAGATACCAAAAGATATTTAAAACATATAAAAATTAATTTGGCGCGAAACCCTGCCTCTAAAAGTTTGCTCAGCGCACAATTGTTTACGTAACTGTCACGTTTAATATTAAAGATATTTATCAATAAAGTACTCACGGCAGGGAACAATACAATACAATACGCATGGCATAATGTAAATAGTTCAAAAAAAATAACGATCGAACATTAATTTAGCATTAACGATGTTTCTTACACTATTATTCATTTCAAGTTTAGTTAGTATACAAAGTTACTTGTGGTATTACCTTCTTTCCTGTGAAGTGGCCATAAGGTGTTCGAAATAAAAGAATGTTTGTTCGTGCGTTGCAGAGGGTCTTCTTTCAGGTTTACTCTCGATTAGAAGCTAATCGTCACTTTTTGTACCACTTTTAATGCTTTTAACCCTTGACACTGTAATTATTGTCCACTTTCCCTCCATTTTCTAAAGAACAGTGACAAAAGAAAAAGATATTAAATGAAATAGGACAGGGAGTGCTATCTACCGGTGAATGAGAGAACAAAGGTTATGTATGTATGTAAAATGGCGCTACCCTTGGACAATATTAGCTAACCTTGTTCAATTTCACGTCACTGCTTATTTCATAAATATACCGTATAATAATGACTTCCCTAACAATTAGCAAAACTAAAAAAAGTAGTTTATTCCGCTAAGATGACTTACTCGTACTGTAGATAATAATTTATATCAATTTAGATGTACAGAATATTTAACCAGTGATATATTATTTTTCAAAAATGTGCATACTAAGAACTGTGTTATTTAATTATAACAATTATACTAGTCCAAGGTATCGTTTCCGATTGCTGACAATTTCTTATTTCGATCGTATTGCATTTTTTAAAGACTGCCACTCATATCATAGTAAACAATCAAATTTGATATTACAGAAACTCGTTGTTTACACTTTTATTGAAACAAAGAAGCAAGTCATTTGATGTAGCAAAGAGAAGATTTAATTCTAATGTCAAAGAATGTGTACATAACAGCACCAAACCTAAGACTTTTCCATCTATTTTAAAATTTGGTTTTGGTGGTTTGGGTATTGTGACAACTTGTATACTAAAATCGCATAGTTCTATTGTAGAATGTAAAGCAATTAAAGTTCCAAAGGATAGTATTACTGACAAACAATTAGAATTTAAATGGAAAAAGTTTTTACAATATTTATATCCATATTTATGGCAATTATTGATAGCTTTATCTGTAAGTATATATTTTTCCAAAATCACAACAATATTGCACTCTATATACTTTTATTTATAATCTTTAGAGTGCATTGATTGTTGCTGTATTAAATATTTGGATTCCCCAATGTGTGGGTGATATTATAAATGTACTAACCAAGGTTTGTCAAAATCAAGGAACAAACACTGTGTATCGTGTGCTTTCACAACTTACAAAGCCTGCAGTTGCATTAGGACGTATGTATATTGCGCAAGTACGTAATTAATGATTTTATAAGTGATTAACAATTTAGAAAGTTTAGAGAAAATTAGCTAATATTGTCCTTAGGCACTGTTTACATTTGTGTACATCTATACACTTTCTCATGTGGGTGAAAGGATAGCAATGAATTTAAGACAAGATTTATTTAAATCAATAATCATGCAAGATATCACGTTTTTTGATCAAAATCGCAGTGGTGAAATAGTCAGTCGATTAACCAGTGATATTCAAGATTTTAAAAGCACCCTTAAGACATGCATATCACAAGGCTTAAGAAGTTCCACACAAATTATTGGATGTATAGTTTCTGTAATAGTGATTTCACCAGAACTAACTGCTGCAATGGTGTTTTCTATACCAGCTATAATTTTTATTGGTACCTTACTTGGAAGAAGTTTAAGATACTTATCAATAAAGGCTCAAGATCAAATTGCTAAATCTACTGCTGTTTGTGAAGAAGCTATACAAAACATCAGAACGGTATTGTAATACTTGATAATTGACTAATTTTGTTTATACAGCAAAATATACAACATTATACAAATTTTGTGTGTAGGTGAAGGCTTTTGCAGCAGAAGAGAAAGAAGTAGAAATGTTTTCTAAAGAAGTTGAAGCAGGGTCTAACTTATATGAAAAATTAGGTTTTGGAATAGGTTTGTTCCAAGGGGGAACAAATCTATTTCTCAATGGTATTTTACTTTGTACATTATATTTTGGTGGACATTTACTGTCCACTGGACAACTGACTCCAGGGGAATTGATGGCATTTTTAATGGCCACACAAACCATACAACGCTCTCTATCACAATTGTCATTATTATTTGGAACTTACGTCAGGGGTATTAGTGCTGGTGCAAGAGTTTTTGAGGTACACATTTGATTATAATTAACACAATAAGTATTATTTCGAACAGTTTCTTGATATCTTATAATTTCTTGCTACAGTATTTGGATATGCCACCTTCACCAATGATGGTCACTGGGGAAATTATTACCGACCAGTCTCTTGCAGGAAATATATCTTTTAATAATGTAAAGTTTAGCTATCCTACTAGGCCAGATCATATTATTTTAAAGAGCTTTAATTTAAACATTCCTGCTGGGAAAACAGTAGCTATTGTTGGATCCAGCGGTAACGGTAAATCAACGATAGCCGCATTACTAGAAAGGTAAGTTTCCCTTCTTTTTTCTTATGTTACGATCTGTTTTAATAAGTACCTTAATGCATTTTAGATTTTACGATGTTGACGAGGGTTCAATCACAATTGACGGTAAAGATGTTA
Source organism: Hylaeus volcanicus (assembly GCF_026283585.1). NCBI lineage: Eukaryota > Metazoa > Arthropoda > Insecta > Hymenoptera > Colletidae > Hylaeus > Hylaeus volcanicus. The sequence continues at coordinate 11,883,544 of NC_071978.1, read as the reverse complement.
GGTCGCTCAACGCTGCTTATCTTCGAGGTAACGTTTTAGGTTATATTGACCAAGAACCTATTTTATTTGCTACAAGCATTTTAGAAAATATAAGGTATGGAAAACAGGATGCCACAGATGCAGACGTGAGTACTATTGACTTGATATTCCATATAGGTTATGTTCGTTGAATTTATCGTTCGATACTGTTAGGTTATTGAAGCGGCAAAAGAAGCAAATGCACATGAGTTTATCATGAAATTCCCAAATAAATATGAAACACAGGTAGGTGAAAGAGGAGCGCAACTTTCCGGTGGGCAAAAGCAACGAATTGCGATTGCTAGAGCTTTACTCAAACGACCGTCCATTTTGATTTTGGACGAAGCTACTAGGTAAGAATGATATATTTCATTTTTCGAATTATTGTTTTAATATTTTTCATAAATGTGTACGTTCGACTTTAGTGCATTAGATTATAAAAGTGAAAGAATCGTTCAAAAGGCACTGGAGGATGCTACACGGGGCAGAACAGTATTAGTAATTGCTCATAGATTAAGTACAATTAAAGCTGCCGACATCATTGTCGTATTACAAAAAGGGGTTATTGTAGAGGTAGATATTCAAATGAAAACTTCGATACGATGGTTTACATACATATATTTATTATTATAACTTACGCTTTCAGATGGGTACTCATACAGAGTTAATAAAGAAGGGGGGTGCATATTATACTTTAGTAAACGAACAAGAAAAAGAAAATACATAATTTTAGTGAAGTTCTAAAACATAATTCAATCACTGGAATTAGTATTTAAAATACATAATGTTTATTATGTAACAATAGTACATATAGTCTAGAGTAAATTTTTGGGAATGTGCGTTGGACTACCTCAGATTTAAATATATATATAGATATATTTATAATATTTTTAAACACATGTCATGTATTTATTTATACCCTTACATCTATTTTTGTCTTTTATTTCTGCATTTTCTACGGACAAAGTTTAGACATCCTGCAAAAAATATCTCTCATTCGTTGCTCAAATATGTCCGTGATATTTAATAGTGCTGACGTTAGAGGCACTGCAATCTGTGATGATATTGTTTGCCTAGGATTCATTGCTTGCGATTCAGTTACGTTTTGTCTTCCTGGAACATTTTCATTTTGTTTTGACAGTAGATTTTGCTGCTGTAACAGTGTCTGACATGTCTTCAAATTTACTTCTCTGCTAGAAGAATTTGAGTTCAATGTAGAATCTGATAAACGTGACGGTTCGTTTGCCGCTGGTAAATTTGTGGGACGAGTAGTAGAACTTGCGTCTTCATCAACATTCGACTGATGTGGTGGTAGAGTAGAAGTCTGCCTAGTATCTTCAACGTTACTTTCAGTTGATGTAGTATGACTTAGGGTAGAAGGTTCATCATTTACACTAGTGGAAACAGTCGTTTCACGTGTTGTTACATCATTCAAAGTTGTTTGTTCTGTAGAAGTCGATGATTTAATTAAAGAAGGCAATGCACCACCTACTAGCCCAGGAGGTTCGGTAATAATCTTTGCATTCCTAGACTCGGGAGACACAGATGTCGACGTATCAAGCAACGAAATTGTTGACGTAGAATCAGTTGTCCCAGTTTCGGTAGTTATTTTATTTACACCATTTAACTCTTTTGGAACAGCAGATTTTATACCTCCTTCAGTCATCCCCATTTCAGTAGATGTACTTATGTCATTGGAAGGAGTAGAATCATCTACATTTGATGTTGAGTATGTAGTACTTGCTTCAGTTGTACTATCTTGATCATTCAGTGGTGATCCATCAGAAGTAGAAGTTTGCAGGGATGGTTCACTTGCTCTTATTTCAGGAGAAGAACTTGTTCCTTCTGAAGAGGTCACTTGATCTTCACTGATTGTTGAATATGTAATACTTGTAGAATCCATGGTACTTGCTTCAGTTGTACTTGTATGTTCATGTAAAAGTGATCCTAGTAAAGTAGAAGTCTGCAATGGTTGTTCAGTTGTCCCTATTTCAGTAGATGTACTTGTTTCTTCTGAAGAGGTCACTTCATCTAC
>NC_071978.1:11830967-11881481 GCF_026283585.1 Hylaeus volcanicus | reverse complement strand
GTAGAAGTCTGCAATGGTTGTTCAGTTGTTCCCATTTCAGTAGATGTTCTTGTTTCTTCTGAAGAGGTCACTTGATCCATACTTGTTGTTGAATATGTAGTACTTGCTGAATCCATAGTACTTGCTTCAGCTGTAGTATATTTTTCACTTTGACTTACTGGCTCTCCCAAACTGGACATCATTATTGTTGTTTCAGTAGTTTCCATTTCTGTAGATGTACTCATTTCTTCAGAAGCTGTAGACTCATCTATACTTGAATAGGTAGTAGAGTCTATCGTATTTAGCGTGCTTATATCCGAAGTATCTTGCGTCGAATTTGTACTGTTAATATTATTGCCATCTTTCACGAATGAAGGAGGTACCTCTTCAATAGTAGAATCGATCGGAGACGTAACATCAAAAGATGGGGTTGTTTCACAAATTGAAGATGTATTAGTACTTGATTTCTGAATTTCCTCCATTTGTTCTCCATTTTGTAACTGACTCATGTTTCTTCCTGAGTTAGGCACACATTGTGAGAGAAGTGCACTTAATGTCCTGTCTTTACAAATTGAAAAAAGACTGCATATTTCTGTTTCTTGATTATAGATCATGTTTCTTGGACACCTATAAATATTTTGAAAAAAAATGCTATGGTCGTTTGTCTCGCAAGTGTAGAACATAGTGCAGTCGCCTGGTATTGGAAACGATCCAGGTCTCTCGCAATTAGGCACTTGGATTGAGTCAAACATTGCTAGATTCGGTTGAATATTATAGGATATCGAATGCCTTCTATCAACGAGGACACATTTCTGTAAAGTACTCTTAAAATCTTGACCTTGTGGACATTCGATCAAAATCGTTTTACTCCTCTTGCAAATGTAGTAATATCTAGGGTTAGTGCAATGAGGCTTCAGCACGTTAACGCCACACGATTTTGTATTATTTACATGAACTACTCTACCACCACCTGGTACACTTAAACAACGTCCCTCCTCTTCTTCGTGGTATTCATTACTGCTGCAAGGTGGTGAATGAAGTTCCAAGTCTCTCTTATATCTGCTTCCTTGATTGTGAACAATACCTGTGCTTCTATCATCAATATCCTGTACGTAAACACGAGTTTCCTTATAATGATCCTTTTTATTTCGTCCTTTAATTATATTGTGTAGTAAAATTTAAAAATCAAATATTCATTGGTATTCAGGGCAATCCTTAATGCAAAAAGAGGAAAGTCCTGTTTTGATTGATAGTACACATTTTTGATACTTCATGAATATTGAATTTTCAAATTTTACTATTATAAAATATATTATAAACAATTTGAAAATGATTCATCACTCACGAGTAGCTTTTGTACTGGTTGGCTAACGACGATCGAGACTAGATTATGGAGCAATAGAAATAAAATGAAATTCTTCATGTTTACGTTAGTTGATTTATAAGTACTTTACAGGTTTGCTCGTGGCCGACTAGTGACCATACACTCTTTTTCGTCGTTTCCAAAAGTTTTATGGCAGCGATGGGAACGCGTTCTGGCATTTTTATATCAAAGACGTGCTCGATAATAATTACGCGTGATAAATACAGATGTTAGCCGTAAGAGACGATACGATTAACGTCACTTCGTGTCATTTTTTGACAACGCGAAAATGCGTACAGTAAGACCAACAACTTCTTTGTGGTAAATTGTATATTGTCGGTCGGTGAAAAAAGTTTACGTGTTATTGTTTTAATTAAGGTTTGTATGCAATCAACCGTGACAAAACGGATCGGTAAGCACGTTCTATATTTCAAGGCCAATTAAGATCCTGTGATATCGAAGATAGTGCACGATAACAACAAAAATTGGGACGAAATAAATCAACGTAAGCGCAATATTTCGTAGTATTTAGTTCGTAGTAAAATGGGAAAAGGATGAGAAAAACACAGAAATAAAAACAAATATTTATTATATACGACTATAGTGGCAATAGAGATAATAAGTCAGTAACAAATCTGTATATACAATGTTTCGTTGAATTACATATCTACAAGAGGATTTTTTTTGTTTGCTCATTAAAATAGCATAGACAGCAATTTGCTTCCAGGTATGTTGAAATAGGACTCGATTCTAGGATTGCATATCGTTGCTCGTGATAGAAGCAGGGACTGTACAATTTTCAGAGTAATTATCATTTTAACTTCCAATTAGAACGTTTTCAGCAGTCATATTGTGGCACTCTGTATGTAAAGTTATTACTTGTTATGATATGAATTCCTGCACCATAATATGGCATCACATAGTGAGAACCATCTGCAGGTCCTACAATTTGCGTCGCTATAAGTATTACATCGGCGAATTGGCCGAGAAAGAGGAATCCTAAAGTACTCAGCTTAAGCAAGCCCAGTGCTGGATACCCTAGGTAAAATCTATCAGCTCCGAACATACCAAGAAATATAGAGAGTAACAATGATGTTTCAAAGGAATATCCATTTCTGTAAAAAACATAATACAAGCGGGAATTTTATTTAACATATTATCTCACATATGTAAGTTGTAAACATGGATACTAAAGTGTACTTTTTCTATTGCTCATTGTAATTCTATCTTAAAAGTATTGGGCAATGACTGTTTACTTTCCAAAAATACGAATTCGTTTTATGAGTAATTTTAGATCATGTATTGTTGGCTGAGAAAGCATGAAAATAGTAGTATTTATATTTATGTAATATCATATACTTACGTCCATTTACAAGGAATGTCCTTCTTGAACGTATTATTTTGTGTTTCTGTACAAATGAGGCCATCTGCAGCCAGACACAACACTGACAAGAACATAACAATTACATAATTAATGCTCTCATATCTTACAAAACAACAGAAACTGAAGAAAATATTGAATCCATGAATGAAGAGGACGAGAGGAGGGGAGGAAGAAATATTCCAAAACTAATGATCATAAAACTTAATTCTTGAAAATATTATCTTCTAAATATGAAGTTGAACGTTTCCCTGGTATCGAGATAGTAACGAAACTTGCATAGAGATAATGACGAAGATTGTACGATTGAATTCTTAAAGTCAGCATTTTTTTAGATACAGGTTAGGTTGAACTATTTTTTATTTTCAAAGGTATATCGAAACGAAACAGAGATTTAACTCACCCTTGGCTTTATTCTCCTTGGTGCAACCCTTCGGTTGTTGCGTTTCTGGATCTATGAAATCATAATCGGGATGAGGGCAGATGTACTGCCCCATTCGTAGGTTATTGCAGTCAATCTCATATGTCTTATTCGCACCATTGCCCAGCGGTATCGTGAGAACAAGCAAAACGAGTCCGCTAAGAAATCGCATCAGGTGAAACATGCCGTTTCATTTTACAACATTTACTGCGATTACCACACCTGTCACTTGATTCACCGTCTTCCGTAATTTTGCGATACCGTATGCATGTTGTTGTATTTTGAACGCACTGCCATTAAAATAGTTTACTCCTGGCGCCAGCTACTAGAGAAGTCTACGAACTACATTCTCTTTTCCTTTCCCGCCAGTTCTGCTTTTGCAACAGCTACCAAACGACGCGATTAAATTTTCGTTTGAACATGTAAATAATATTAGTTTCGTGTGTGAATTCTTGCGCGATTGTCTAAAGTGTTAAAGTGTGCAAAACTCTCTTTTCTTTTTTTGGTAACACAACAAAACAATCGCGAAGTGAAGGTTCGCGTTCTGTGACTTTTCAAAGATTGAAGAACACAAGATATCAGAGAGATGCTCAAATAGGACACGTATTTTGCTTTTAATCAACGTAATACTGTAAGTAAACATATGTTTCGCGTTGTATCTTCATAAACAAAACTTTCATGTTTACAAACATGAATGGACATGTGTTTATAAATATATTTTGCGCAGAATTGGGTAAAATTCTTATTTAGACAAAATATTCGAACGACGAAGGAAAAATTAAACGCATTATTCGAGAGAATACTTCTTATTATATATCATGAAACAACAAATTTATGAGATACGTATCATTTAGTTCTAATCCATTCGTGCATATGCAGTCTAAATAAAACATACAAGATATTGATTATATGAATCAGAAATCATCCTCAAAGTGATACACGTATTAGATTGTCCTCAAAGTTTCTTCCGTGACTTGCACTCAATTATTTTCTGTGGCAGTGTTTACATAAATAGACAACTGGAGCAAAATGAATCGTACGCAATTTAATAATGTAACATTAGACATAAAATATTGTGTACGTATTACTTATTAATGAAATGGAAGAAACTTTTGGGACAACCTAATATTTAATTAAGATCTGTGCATCGAATTGATTATATTACAATTGGAACATTTGAATCATCTCGCGGTTTTTTCAATCTCGTGGCGCCATCTATTCGTGACAATCATGAATTATACTTCTACAAGTTTGAGCATTTTGCGAGTAGATGGAGACACCATCCTTCTTTCAGTAGCGTCGGTAGCGTCATTTCCTTTATTATGAAAACGTGCTTTGAACCAGTATCAGTCCAAAAAATAAATACTGGTAAATATTAATCCAATTTAAACTTACAGTGGGTGTAGAATGTATTCGTACTCCGATCAATTTCCTAAAAAACTTTTGTGTGAAATTGTAGTTTCTTAACTTCTTTTTTATAATCAATGATATTTTAGATATTAATAGTTAGTTAATATAATTTGTGAAATTAACAACAAAATTGCGAAAGTACTTTAAAAAAAGGCTCTAATAGAGAAATGGAAAAAGATCTCACTTCTTATTAACTTCTAATTAATAATTTAGTTAATTTAATGCTTAGAAGAGTTCCAATAATTATAAAATCAAAAGGAAATCCCACGAAGGAAGTATTACATATTTATAAATTAATGTAAATTTCTTTTTTTTAATGAAGTTTTAAAAATTAAACAGTTGTGCGAATACTTATTGCTTTAATATTTCTATCGATTAATTGTTTTTTCTTGTTAATTTCGCAACTTACATAAATAGCTATTTTTTTTTGTAATCTATCTATTCTTGAGATTTTCGAGAATATGTAGAATGTCATTGTTTATCAAAAATAAGTTCATAAATTACAATTTTACATAGTTTTTTTGGAAATTGATCGGTGTACGAATACTTTCTACACCCACTGTATGTTAATGCAGTGAATCGAGTACCCAAGTTGTCCCCCATTATTTGGCAATATATTAAATTCAAGTATACAGGCCAAGTTATTATTAAATCATTCATTGATTCCTCGATCGAACTCATCTTGACGTTAGTTGCGATAGACGATTCTCTCTGTACAATGATTTTAGCCATTAAGTTGTGCTTCCATCGAAAGATAAACAGTAGAAGTCGGCGACGATAGTCTAGCATTTCCACCGCTTTAAAATGGCTTCGTCGCTGAAGAGTACACGAAAAACGTACAGTTTCGAGGAACGCAAGATTCTGATCGCGTTGATAAACAAATACGAGGACATAGAAGAGAAGAAGTCCGATCCTGTATCAATGTGCAAACGGAAATCAGCCTGGTCTCAACTTGCCAACGAATACAACTCGATGGTAGGTCCGCAAGGCGTGCGTTCCGCTGTACAATTAAGGCGCTGCTGGGAAAACATGAAAGCTTGCAAACGAAATCGGGAGGAAAAGAAGTTACGGTAATTACAACGCATTCATAAACTCTCGCTTTCTCGTAAACACGCTGGAAGGTCGATGTGCAGGGTGTTCCATTCGTTATGACCATTTCAAACGTTTCTGTTGTTGAAATACCATAGAAAATAATTTTTTTCAAACGAGGCAAGCTTTGCGTTTTAAAAATATTTCCCTCATACGTAAAGTTATGGTCGAAGTATACGGCTGAAGTGAAGTTTGAATACCTGTGTAATTTATTTATTTACCTTCATTTGTACGTGATATTTTTTCTCCGTAGGGTCTCGAAGAGTTTCTGCCAGCTGTCCAAGGATCACGCACGGTCAAAATACTGGGAGAATAGAAACTCCGTGACGGAAGCCCCCATATCTGGTAGCGTGGGGTTGCCCCCAAACGTCATGTTCGAGCCCAAGGAATCTGAACCTTTTACCTTGCAAAGTGTCCATACCGTGAAACCTTCGAGGAAAAATTCAAAAGACGAAAACTATTGTAAAGATTCAGGTTATATTTCTTACCTTTCCTTCTTGTTCCGATTACTTCCTCCTGATTAATACAGGGTGTCTACGTATAAGTTCGGACATACGCGGGGTGTCAATTCTACAACAAATTTCCAACAAAAAATTACTTTTAGACATTTTCTCTGTGTCGCCTTATTCTCGAGAATTTTCACTTCTAATATTTTTTCTGTGTTTTCGACTTGACGATCTTTAAACGGTTATAACTCCACCAAATTACAGTGTAAACTTAAACCTAAGTATACCATTCGAAATAGCGTTAAATTTACCATCTCCCTGATGCCGAATCAAAATTTATTACGTAGATTTAACACGTGAAAAATTAGGTCAAACTTTACATTGTGAAAATTTTTAAAAATTTAACTTTTTCTCTATCCGTTTTTCGGTTTCAAAGACATAGTTGTTTGGCGGGCACTCTTCGGGAAAAACTTCCTCGAAGTCTCAGCTTTTGAACGGTATTGCCAAAAAAAACTGTATGGTGGTATTTTCGGGAGAAAATTATGTTTAAATGCAGAAAAGCGTTCAAAATGTCCGCCTCCTCAATTCAAAATTTATCGGTTCTCCTACGCCGAAAACATTGATTTTTTACTTTGTGAAATCGATCATGTTCCAATCTTCGTATCATTTATCGGTACACCGAGATTGATTTTGATTAAATAGTCTCTAAAAACGAAAATTCTATGGATACATGTTCAAAAGCAATTACATATTATTCACCTCGCAATCAGGCTCTACACACGGCTGGGAGAGGCTTGAGGTGTCAAAAAATCAGGTTTTTTCCTAAGTGGGGAGGCTCGGGAGTGCCATTAAAAAATACATCAAACCCGATGTCAAGTTAATTTTAAAGTGAGAAGTCGATTTTTGTTGAAAAATATCGATTTTCACCTAAAAACCCACGATTTTCTGCATTTAAACGTAATTTTCTCCCTAAAATACCATCATACAATTTTTTTTGTCAATACCATTCAAAAGCTGAGACATCGAGAAAATTTTTTCCCGAAGAGTGCCCGCCAAACAACTATGTCTTTGAAACCGAAAAACGGATAGAGAAAAAGTCAAATTTTTAAAAATTTTCACAATGTAAAGTTTGACCTAATTTTTCACTTGTTAAATCTACGTAATAATAAAGTTTGATTCGGCATCAGGGAGATGGTAAATTTAACGCTCTTTCGAGTGGTATACTTAATTTTAAATTTGCAGTGCAATTTGGTGGAGTTATGGCCTTTTAAAGATCGTCAAGTCGAAAACACAGAAAAAATATTAAAAGTGAAAATTCTCGAGAATAAGGCGACACAAAGAAAATGTCTAAGAGTAATTTTTTGTTGGAAATTTTGTTGTAGAATTGACACCCTGCGTATATCCGAACTTACACGTAAACACCCTGTATAACAATGTTATTCCATTTTATTATATTCGTTTATATCGCAAATGCACAAAATGTGCAGTCTGGCTATAGATGGCGCCCGATGAACCCTGTGCCTGCAATACCATTAACAATTTACATTTGTTCGTTGCCCCAGATTCTCTCATCAATAAAGTCGATCCTCACCATTTACCCCACGGTCCCATGGGCGATTGTTACGACAAATCAGTCCAAAATTCGAATTCCCCAACCATAGAAAACACACCCGAAGGAAATGATAAGATTTATAAATCGAACCCAAGGCAAACATTGATCTCGCCTTCGATCGTTCACGAGCAGCCTCGTAAAGCGAAAAGATCTCTGCATAGAGAGGAGGAACTCCACTCGTTGGCCCTGTCGGAAGCACAGATGAAGGTCGACATCGCTGCTATGTTGAAAGAGGAGGCTCGGATTAAATTGGAAGAGGCTCACTATCGCAAAGAGGAAGCCAGACTGAGGATGGTTCTTTTCACGTACAAGCTCGATCGAATAAAAGAGGATTGACTCGGGGAAGCGATTAGTATATAGAAACTGTAATGCGTAACGTTCTTGTTGATCGCTTTGATAGACAAAGAAGACATCCTTGGATTGGAAACGATCGAATTCCACGTGTTTTCTGTTGTATCTGTTTATTTCTACTCTAGGTACAATTGAAATATAGTCGTAATAAATAAAAGTTCGTAACGCTAGCTACTCGACGATTTTCTGATAGTTTCTTTTTAATTCGAAGATAGAGAGCTCTCCGTTTTCGTGGATAGGAATACATGTTCTACAGGTTCTCCGTTGACAACGAAAATACTCTCGTATTTCGTGATTACTTAATGTTAGAGATATGAACAGAATGTTGTAGTACAGTTCCGAGAACATCGACTTATAGTGAATATTTGCTAGACTTTCCTGGATGAAATTCTCGACTATAGTTGGAACAAAATTAGGGCGAATTAGTGGCTATTTAAGGGCTACCCCCACCATACTGTTAACTATCCCTAGCTGTGATGGGGACGTGGTCTTGAGCTGCCAGTCGATTCTGCACCGACTATAGGAGAGTTATTTGATTTCCTATTTATCACAAATAGACAACTTCCCTACAACATTTTTTTTTTTTTACACGTTTTCTCTCAATATTTAATTATAAGCAAATATTGCGTAGCCTTACTGCAAGGCAACAGGTCTGTACGATTATAATATTTGTGTGTGTATATAAAAATAGTTGAGGAAATCACAAAAGCAGTTTCATTTTCATATTATTGTAGCGATTTTAACGAATGTGAATGTCATTGTCAATTTATTGACACGGCAGTCGTAGCTGGCAGTGGTCAGTGAACTTGACTAGCAGTGAACGTAGCTGTCTTACTTCGTATTCTTAGCCTTTCAATGAGAGTGTGAGATTTATTTAAAAATACTAAGAACTCTAACGCAGATCGTTAAATAATAGTATTGAGATCGAACGTTATCCAAAAGTTACATGATTCAAACTTGAACTTGTCGATGTTTCCATTTGTAAACGTTCCTCAGTTTCGTTTAGAATTTTAAGTACGTAAGTTTCCCTTATTTCACATCAGATGGAAGTTATCATTGAGTGCAGGTTTGGGCGACGAGCAGCGAGCGACCTCGAAGAGCGATGGATCGGTGTAAATAGGTTCGCTGGGGTCGAAGCCAGTCCTTCTGCTGGACGACAATCCCACGGCACCCTCCAGAGCTGTTGACGATGAACTCACGCGTTGACTAATCACGTTGCTCATGGATCTGGAGATCGACCTGGAAATAAAATAATTACGAGCGTGTTAATTCAGTTAGTTAGGGTGGTATCTCGGTTATCTTTGACTCTATCGAAGATTTGTATGGAACAAGAAGGTTCCAAAATTTAATTTTCAATAAATTTGGTATATACATTTTTGCTATAAAGGCAACAGGAAGCTAAATATCGTATATTTTATAGAAGTCTCCACCACGTTTCATAACAATGAAAGTTCGACGAAGCATCCTTAATGTTTTAGCTATTTTATTTTCTGGTTCTCTTTGGAAACAATGGGACGAACGACAGAAAAATGATAAAAATTACCCACGGTTAGTCAGTATTTTTATACAGTAAAGTGTAGGAAGTTATTAGTCATGGATGAAAAATTGTTTGACATAATGGTATCGCTCATCTATGGCTAATAACTTCCTATATTTTATATTATGTAAGTGTATTGTCCAACTACTTTTATCATTTTTCTACCACATATATGTATATATATATATTTTTTTTTTTTCTGGTTCTCTTTGGAAATATAATATATATAATTTTTTAAACATTTCTCTCCAAGTATTACATTCCTCTGTATTACATTTCTGAAGAGGATCAGAATAAAATGATTGAAACACTAAAACTGCTAAATACGTACGTCGATTGAAACGGTTTCTGAAGGCCTGTCCGTAGGAAGGAGAAATTATTCGCTCGACTGCTGTAAGCGTCATCCGAATGACTGCTGCGATTGCATGCTTTATCAACTCTACGGTTCTTCGTGATCACCGCGTAAGCGTATTTTCTGAAACAGTCGATTGATTTTGCTTGTGTACACAAACGTGATATCGCCGCGTCGTTAAAAGAAATACCTGTAGATCAGCATGGACAACAATACTACGGAAGCTAGAAGCACCACGAGGACTGCCACCGCTGTCACGAGTCCGTAATACTCGTTGGGTGTTATGCAAACGTTCTCCATAATGGTGGTCTGTCTCTCCATCATCGTATCTTCGTCGATCTCCATTCTTGAATCTAGCACCTGCGAGTTAACAATTCAAGTTAAATTAAAAGAAGATTGTTGTATATTCTTGCTGCCAAAAAAGTTACTTTGTTCGTATCGCTCTTCAAATAACTAATATACATCAAGGAATAATAACTTCTATTTATTATTAAATATTTAGTTATTTAAATTAAAAGAAGATTGGTGTATATTCTTGCTGCTAAAAAAGTTACTTTGTACGTAGCACTCTTAGAATAACTAATATACATAAAGGAATAATAACTTCTTATTGGTAGTGGAAGTGAACGTTCTTGCTCTCATATCGACAAAAAGCACACGTTACTGAATTCTAATCTCAGAACTGTTTACATACTTTATTTAATATCAATTTGATTCAGAAGCCCACCTCAATCATTTCTCTGACGTGTTCCTCCTCCTCCTCCTCCTCCTCCTCTTCTTCAGTGTGAATGTCATCGACGTTCGTGGAATTGGTCGCTGAGGACGTGTCGTTTGCATTATTCTCGATTATCGTGGTCATTTCATTTTCTTCATTGACCGTATCATTGGTCGAGACGTCTCTTCGCCTCCTTCCAAAAGACGGCTCGCTTCTTCCGGTGCCACCAGAACAGTAAGCAGGCTGACAACCGTCCCTGCACGTCCTCACAGTCGCCTCGAACACTAAGAAATTGGATTCCGGGATTTTGAAGGCGTTGAAACGCGCCTCGAGGCTGTCTCCTTCTCGCAAACGATCTAATCCTGGGAACACGTAGTTGTCCACTGGACAGCTGCACGGAAAAAGCCCCATCGGGTTTATAAATATTGTTTTCTTTGTCTCAGTGTGCAAGGTGAGGTGCTAGGAATGTTTAGAAGGAGGATGCAAACGTTTTTGGTATGGCGAATTTAATTATTTTGGAATTAAGTTTTAGTTTGGGATAAGGAGACCTGTGCATTAGCGTTAACTAGAAAATTATGTTTGTCGTGAGTTCACTATTCCTCCCTTTTTTTTCCCTATAATCTCAAGTGTGGACGTTAGCACCCCGTAGGGTGAACCACAGAACTCCATTACCTTTTCTTACTTCTTCTAGACCAATCTAAATTGTTCTCTCTAGAAGTCTCTAGAAGTTAACCAGTAAATACTATTATAGCATCTTAACAATTGCAGTTTTATCAGTTTCTTTTTTAAATCTTCCTAGAGATATTAGATTTATGTGATTCCCTTCATGAATTATTTTGAGTACGAAAAAAGGAATAGAATACTTTGTGTAATATTTACCCGTATCTGTCTATTAGTTGAACGCTCCTTCCAGAATAAGGATCTCTCGCTATGACGTTGGTGGCGAAGATGTCAGTCACATAATTGTACCTGTTGAAAGTATTATTGAAACGTCATGGTATACGTTCTTCTTTGAGTGTAGTCGTGTAAAACGTTAGAAACACACCGTGTGATTTAGTGTTACTTATTTTTCAATCTTTCTGTATATTTAACTAAAAAGAATAGTTGCAGATAACTTGGAGGAAAATACGAACCCATCCTGGGCTTCTAGCCTGAAGGTGAGTGGGTCACCGACAGCGATGGTGGTTGTGGGCCTGCCTTGATAGAGAATAAGCAGACGCACTCGAGAACTCAAGGTATTTTCTGCTGGAAGATATTCGATAGGGATCGGAGACCCTGACCTACACAATAGAATAGATTTTATTAACGAAATTGAAATTAATATTCAACCCTCTCTCATCCATCTTCATTTTCATTCAACTCTCAAAAATTTACCAAATTTGAGACGTTAATACACACAAGATGATTCAACAACAACGTCCAAAAATGCACAAGAGTATTCTAAATGAATTAGTTCCGAAGATGAGAAGTTAAAGAAACTGGATCTGCATAGAATTCGTGGATTTGGTAAAGTCGCAAAAATAAGTTAAAATTTAAATTCAATAAAAATAAGTTTGAATTGTATAGAAAGGGAGTGCTAGCCTCATATCGTTCACAAGTATCAATTTGACAGCCAACGTGTTAATCCATGTTATGTTTAAATTCGTAATGGTCGAGGCAGCTCTACTCGAATTTGTTTATACAGTATTGAAGTAAATCGAGTGTGCTTGCACCCGGGATTCCATGCAAAGTAACGCAAGCGAAGCATTCCATATTTAATTGTAAACACGGCGAGTGCACCAGGTGCAAGGCACGGTTTTCTCAATCGATATGACCTGGCATACCCGGCACCGATGTAGCCGGACGTGACGACAGCTTCGCCAGGGCCTCGAAACAGGCAGGTGAGATTGAAACGTTTGTCCCTTCCGGTTTGCACGTAGTCGGAGAACTGCACCACAACGATGTTCGTCATTGTGTCGCCGTACTGGAATTGTTCGCCAAATGTAACCTCGATTCGCAGCGATTCAAGGGAAACTTCGCGAAGGAGACACGGGTGTGCATCATTAAACGTAAAAATTAAATTTTCAAGAAAACTGGAGGATCGTTCCCTTCTGGCAATCGTCCAGGTTTCACATAGAAACGAATTGGTAATGTAGTTTAAGAACGAGATAACGGGGCGGTTGATGGTTTAGATAGCTCAGACAGGGGTTGAGAAGTGTTCTTACTCTTTGAGTTCCGCATTCGGGATAACCCTGAGGACCGCTGATTCTCAGCACGTTTACGGTTCCGCCATTCCCACGGAAGAAGCAGCGATCGTAATAGCCGTACGTGTATATCCGGCCGATGAATCCTTCCGGTGTCCTTAACGTAAACTCCATTCCATCTTCGCTACAGACTTGACTCACTAGAATGACCATACACACAGTTTACTAACGCACGAAGTTCCAAGCTGGAGTATAATGTAGTCCCACGCAAGCATAAGTAATTAAAGCATTCAGCAATTAACAATGAACGTCAAAACTGTATTCTAAGATGAAGAGAGAGATGAAATCGTCTGTGCGCAACAAGAAACATAAGAGAGAAGTTTAAGAAAGAAGGAGAACGTGGAATTGTATATTAAACAGTTAATTAAAAATAAAAACTACTCGCTATGTCCAAAATATTTTATTAACACGTTTAAAGCTATGCTTGAGTCGGACTACATTATTTTCTGATTTGGATTTCTATTTTATGTAAGTTATTAATGAATTCTTCAAACGGTAATTGGCAATGATATTATCCACGAATACGAGGATGATTCTCTACACGCACGTCATTTGGTTGCAGACAAAGAACCCTGCGACGTACAATTAAAAAATTAAAAAGAAAAATGTATATGTCGTGGCAAGAGTAGTCTGTTTATTTCTCCAAGCTGAATCCAAGTGACAGTGTTCGACGATATCTGTACAATGCTCCGAAACTTGTCAACGCATGGTGTCCACATGAACACATCGCAAGAGTTCCTCATCATCAAAAATATCTCCATGAAGTCCGTGGAGTTGGCATCCAAGGTCGATTACGACGCTTACCGTCGAGACATTCAGCGTCCACGCCCTGTCTACCGTTGTTCCTCTCGTAGAAATCGTAATCGGAGCCTGTGTCATAGTAGACAGGGTTCCCCATGTCCATGTCCCTGGAGTCCCTGTCGCTGAGCTCGCAGTTGTCCCTTTCAGCGCCAAATGGGGCTGCGTAGGGCCGATAGTTGAAAGACCTGCAGACGAAGTCCCTGGCGTCGGCGCATTCCCTTTCACACTGAGCAAGGGAGGAGGCGGTTGTGTACCGTCTGACGAACGGTTTTCGGACCCTGGTGTGGGGGCCCACTTGACGGAAATTGTCCTGTTCGTCGCATCTCGAGACCAGAGGGGGACGACCAATGATGGGACCACCGCTCGTCCCGAAGGGTCTGGTGTTGTAGACTCCACCCTCACCCACGTAGCCTCCGCCAATTATACTACCACCGTCGTTGTTGTATCCTCCGAAGCCTAAAGGACGCGTGGGCCCAGCTGCGCCGAAGGGGGGGCGTTCTGGGTGCGATTGGGGTCCATAGCCGTCGTCGATTGGGTAGCCACTTCCGTGAGCTGGGGGTGGAGGGTACCTGAGGGCAGAAGAGTAGTGGATTAGGGTTAAGGTAGGCTTTGAAACGTTAGCTACGTCATGAATCAAGTGATTATAGTCGCTGAAAGGGATCTTGTGAGGTTGTAAAGTCGGTCGGACATCGATCTTTACAACTTAAATCGACCGCAATTAGTAATCTGACACCTTTTTAGACAAAGACAGAGCTAGACTTTTCATTCAGGGTCGTATGGTATCAGAATTAGGATGTTCATATTTCAATAACTTTTTTCTTCTTATGTATGTTCACACATAATTCTGTTGGCCGACTTATTGAAAATACTGTGGTAGGTAGGAACTTAGTTAACCAATCATCGTCAAGAGTTTTCGGTGTTTCCAATTTGGAAAAACCCGCGTAGCAAACATCAAGTCTTGGGGGCCCGGTGTGTAACGTGGGCATGTATACTTTAGAGCCGCAACACCCCTGTCGTCCTACGGATCAGTTACCTGGCCCAATAAAGCAATAACTACTGTTTCGGTTTACAATCTCACAAGATCCCTTCCAGCGACTATACTTATTGAGACTTGGTTTACGGAGATTTCTTACGAGACTTCTTATCAGATTTCTATTCAGGATGCTTCTTTAAGTAAAGACTTTGAAACATCGGCGACATTATCGGTTACGTAATTTATTATTATACTGCAGATCTTTACGCATTTATAGGAAATTTGAATGTGCAAGAACCTACAAAATGCAAACAATATTCAAGAATATAAAAAAGATTGAAAGTAAAGTTCATGTTATAATATTTGCAGAATAAAATAAATTCCTCTATAGGTTCAATTTTTGTAGGCACGTTTGCGAAGATTTTATTTTGCGTAAAGATCCGTAGTCTATTTATTATTAACAACTAGGTTTACGGAGATTTCTTATCAGATTCCTATTACAGAAGTAATGCTTTAATGAAGTCGATTTATTGAAATTAATTAGGAGGCTCGACCAAAAATAAATTTGAATATATGCTTGTCTTTTTACGTGGATAAAAGTCAGCATAAACAGTTGACGAGAAATATAAATGTTTTCTCTAAAACTTCGTGAAATTTGGAATGCCTAAAATTGGGAGTTTGGTAAACCTAGTGTTAATCTCCTGTTTCTTCTGTATGTCTGCAGGTCCTCTTCGATACAATTATCCTAGGTACTGCTACAATTAATTAATAAAGACATAATAGACCTAGCTAGGTAATTCTCAAATACCTAACTTTTTCAGTCCTTTCAAAAGTCGCCTAAAAACAGCATAAGAAAATTGTAAGAACCTCCCGTTGCCTCCACTGTCCCATTTAATTCCTTTCAGAATGTACTGGACGTAATCTGTCCAGAAAAAAGGAACAATGGCTCCTCGACTAACATAGCTTACCGGTTGGGATAAAGGTCCTTGTCCGGGTATCTTTCACTGATGGGATATCGATCAGCGTGAGGCCTGGCCCCACCTAATCCTGAGGGATACCGATCCAAGGGGTCCTCTGGAACGGGGTATCGGTCAATGGCGTTGGGATACCGATCGCTGTCGCTCGGATAGCGAGTAGGGGATATCGGGTACCTGCTACCGACTCCAGTTGGGAATCGAGGGTTCGTTGGATATCTGTCTATGGCTGGATCGGGAATTGGGTATCGATCCGCAGGCACAGGACGACGATCGCCGCCTCTGATCGGGAATCGATCGGAAATCGGGTATCTATCAGAGGATGGGTACCTGTCAGAGGATGGGTATCTATCAGAGGATGGGTATCTGTCAGAGGATGGATATCCAATTGGGTAACGATCGCTCACTGGGTAACGATCTATAGGATAGCGATCGTTACCTGGATACCGATCTATGGGGTCTGGGAAGTCTCCTCCAGCTCCGATTGGATAGTGTCCACTCATCGGGTATCTGTCTGGGTATCTGTCTGCTGGGAAACGGTCAGGATAGCGATCTGGATACTTGTCTGGATAACGATCTGGATACTTGTCTGGATACTTGTCTGGATACTTGTCTGGATAACGATCTGGGTATTTGTCAGGATAACGATCTGGGTATCTATCTGGGTATTTGTCAGGGTATCGATCGGGGTATTTATCAGGATATCGGTCTGGGTATCTGTCGGGATAACGATCTGGAAAACGGTCAGGATAACGGTCAGGATAACGGTCAGGATAACGGTCTGGGTGGCGATCTGGGAACCGATCTGGCTTCACGCTGCTGGTGTATCCCTTGTCGTAATCGTCTGGATAGCCTGGACAATAGTTTTAATTATTTTATGGATGTATTAGCTTTGAAGAATGTATTAACTTCTCGATACTGAACAATATTCAGCGACTATTTACTATCTTAACAAAGAGAGCTTGTTATTCCTCTTTAATCTTGAGGAATTCTCTGCAATTATGAATCTAATTCCATCTAATTTTAACTTATGCAAGCTATTAAAATAGTAAAATTAATATCTAACCAGGTCGTCCTAAGGACGGTCGTCCAAAATTCGTATCCTGTCCCAAGGGATCTGGTCGGTATCCAGGACTGTCTCGATCCCCATCCAAGTATTGATCTGCCCACACAATTTCACCTCAGTACCATGAATAATGTATCACCCAATACCATTACGCTAAAACTTCATCTGATTATCAAACAACTTTTCCAGAATCCTCCCCTAAGTTTCGTTTTCTGAATGGAAAGTGTCCAGAGACAACCCCCAGACGATTCCTGTACCACTCGAAAGGTACGTTTATTTTCTATTCTCGAAAATCAATCGAAAGCACGACTTTACATTCAAAGACTCACGCATAAGGTTCTCGTAGTAATCGTAATCCGCATCGTAGATGATCCTGTGGCCATCTCGTTGATTGAATCGACTCAGTCGACAAGTGTGGTAATGCTCGGAGTAAACTGCGCTCCTGCATTGAAAGCTGGTCTGTCGAAGACACTCGTCGAGGCATTCGCTCAAGCTGCGCCCGGTTATTTCCGAGTGGAATTCCCCGCTTAAACGCGAGTTCCGGTACCGCTGGAAGGCGGTGTCAGGTCGACGTCCGTCGGAGAAGAGGTGCGATGAGGAGCTGCTGTCTGGGTACTCGGAGCCGCGTGCTATGGGCGGATCTACGCTTCATAAGTGGGTAATGGCAACGTGTTGTGGGGAGCTAATTGATCATTGCAGTTTTGTTTAGATTAAGAGATATATTCAGAATTATTGAATATGTTATGGAGGAGAGAAGGAGCTCTTGTTGGAGTTTCGGGAAGGGTGTTGCTGTAATGAAGTGAGCTACTCATGATTCAACATGGCACTATAAGGGTAACACTTGAAAAATGGCTTCCCCATGAAGGTCACTGATGAGTCACTTCCACCACATAAGGGTGTAAGGTGGCTAAATGGTGTAATGAGGGAAAGGGGACGAGGTGCAAGCACTCTCGCATTTTGAGCGACTACTTGAGGGTGATCTAACTCTTAATCATGATTGATCTCGAGTTCGATCCTTGACTGTAGTATTTATAGATAGGTTGCACTTGTGTTTCACTATACTACACGGTCTGTCTAAAAAGAAACCGAACTTTTGCTATTAAAAGAAAAAAGTACAAGTAAAGTTTTTACTTTATTGAATTTTTCAATTTTGGTGAAAAAAATAATCGCAGGGAGACAGATCAGGCGAGTAGGGTGAATATGATCCAAGGTAGCAATGCCAATTCCAATGAAAGGGACACATTATAGCAATATTTCGGAGATTCAGGCCGCTGTAACCGCCGTACTAAACGGGATACCAAAACAGGAGCTGCAAAGGTCCTTCGAAATGTTAATTACGCGGTCTACACGCTGCATTGACGCAGAGGGAGATTATTTTGAGTAAATAAACGTGTGTGTGAAAACTTTACTTGTACTTTTTTCTTTGAATAGCAAAAATTCGGTTTCTTTTTAGACAGACCGTGTATGATACTACAGGACCCATTATTACTACTAATAATTCTTAAATACTCTTGTAATTAATTTATACCACTATATTTATACTACTACATTAGAATATTCTTCTGTAACTTAGAGTTAATCCCACTAGGTATCCAAAATTTACTTACGATTGTCCAGACAAACCAAATCGTAGAAGTGGTGGCTCGGGCTGTTGCTTATCCCGATGTCGTCCTTCTGGGAGACGGAGTCCTCCTCCGAGATGACGCATTGTCGCGTCTGCTCGTCGAACTCGACGCTCCGACAGAAATATTTTTCAGCTCTGAGACAGAGAGCTTGACACTCGTCCAAAGTTAGGTTCGTGTAGATGTCGACTTCGAAGGGCCCTCGGAGACGCTTGTTCTCCTCTTTCACGAACACAGCTAGGCCGTCGCAGCGGCGCTCCGCTGGGGAATTAAAAGTTCAGACAATTTTAGCAATCATAGAGATACAATTATGGAACCTTTTAATCTCTGGTTCTGTGATTCGAAACGCACCATTGAGGCATGTGTTCTCTAGATAATCAGAATTTGGATCGTCTTCTAATAATTCAGGATGTGTTCTTCTGGTGAAACGACTTAGGGCACAGCTCCTTAGGGCTGTGTCGTAGGTCGCCGATCGGCAAATGAAACTGAATTCGTTGAGACATCTTCAACAGAGAAAAGATGACGTATTGGGAAGTAGAATATACAAGGTATCCATTTAATCTGACAAAGTATCTTAACAAAGAGGGCTTGTCTTAATTTAGAAATTAAGATAGTTTTTCAACCACTCCTCTTTAATCTCGACGAATTCTCTGCAAATGAATCTAATTCCATTTGATTTTAACTACACAATACCTATCCTCGCAGTCTGTTCTGTTCGCTGCACTAACTTCCTTGATGTCCGTTAATGGTAGTTTCAGTTTCTTCCTGGGATGTCTCTCAAAAACGTAGCGCCTATTCGGGCATTCTCTTTCTATCCTGTCAGCTACACAAAAACATACCGTCAGAATATTAAACTCAACGAGCAGAAAAGTTCCGCAGCGTTTCTTTTTCTGAAGTAAACAAGGTATGAAAAAACTCGAAGAAGATGCACTCACAGCCGAGACAAACTTCCGTGAAGTGGACGCTGTTTGGCACAAGCATCAGGTTCCCGATGCCTTCTGGTTGCGCTTGTTCTCTCGTTAAGTAGCAAGTGCTTTCCTCGTACTCAGCAGCCCCGCTGAAGGACGCTATTCTGCTGCCAGGTTGGAAGTCAAAGCTCGTGCACGCACGCACCAGGTTGTTCGTCGCTGTTCGATCCCGCAGACAGAGCTCCTGACACTTTTCCAAAACTCTGAACGGCGGGGCTGAGTCTCGCACCTGAACCGACCGCAGCCATTCAGTAATATTTATTAAATCTTAATATAGTGCACACTATTGCGAATATAGCTAAATAATTCTAGTATCAGAGTGCAATATCACAGTAATGCACAAAGTGCCCCACAATGAATGATTCAACCGAATAGAAGATGATTATACATGAAAAAATAAGTTAAAAGTACAGATTAACGTGTCTTCCTACGAGGCTTCATTTCCCAAAAAATCAATTTTAAAAATTTCGTGTGCCACAAGTGCCCCAAACACCTTCAAACTCGATTTTCTCAAAAACGAAGCCTCCTACATACAAACTTCATCATACTTTTCGACGTATTTTTACACGTAGAATAATTTCTATTTGTGTAATGTCTACAAAAATTTCGTACCACGTCATCGTCGAAGCCCTGAAGCTGTTGGTCCGGAAGTCTCTCGTAAACGACTCGACCTAAACCGCCATTGCATGTGGTTTGTCCTGAAAACGCGACGATCCTTCCGTTACCGGTGCGGTATGAATTTAATCGACATGTTTGTTATTTTCTCATAAATGGATCATTGTTTCCTCTTTCATCTCTCTCTTGATTGTAAAAATCAGGTTATTTCCTTTTCGGAACGAGCTGCGCTACGATTTTATCGTCGCGACATTTTCGTGCTATAAGTGGCACAGGCGGGGGTACAATGGAACGAAACGTAATTTCGCAAGCGTACAAGTGACATCACTGCTGTTGTGCATTCCATTGCTAATTTGCACGGCCGCGAATCCCGCGAGCATGATGGCTCGTGGATTCCAGAGCACAAAAGAGACTTTTTAGAGCATACACGTCGGGTCTATCAGATTGCGAGAGGAACGTGGAAATTAATCGGTTAAATGGTTACTTAAGAAAGTTTAATTTCACGGTAGACAAATGTCTTTTTTTTTATTGTATTTATATGTTTGAGGAAATTATAAACTAGGCATGAGCAGTTATTACTTACCGTTAACTACCACTTTTAAGGTAGCTAGCACGGAGATCGTTTGTAGTATATCCGATATGTTGTTAAACTTTTTCATTTTTATTTGTTGGCTCGCCGTTCAGTGGTCGTTCCAACATCGGTGGAACTGTAAAATCAAAATTGTAATAAATTGCAAATTGTAGGTTTAGAATTTGCACGTGTATGATACGGGAAATGTCTTCGTTCGAAGAACAACAGTGGCGTGGATGTCTCAGTAACAACCTGAAGGACTTTAATACCATCGACCTACGTTAGATCTACCAAAGAGTAAAATTTCATTGGAGGCTTGCAATCTCAAAATATTCAATCAAATATACAATCAGTGGCTATCAAACTTCGATAATTGTACATGGGTGATTTTCATCTGATTTGTTGCAATAGAGCGCGTTAGTAACGATAATGGTCACTAATAATGTGATGCTTGAAAGTTGGAAACACGGTCCGTTGGCTTTACGGGCGTGTGCTGGTCCTCGGCCATCGTGTGGGTGCGCGTGTCAGAGAATAAGGTTCACTGGGGGTGCCAGTGTGTGGGAAGTGTTCAGGGTGAGTGCGGCCCAGGAATTCCATAAAACCTTGCATTGTCTCTGCATGCTTTGAATACGTCGAAAACTCCACCAAACAGAATTACGTATTGTATTTTAGCAGCAGTATATGGGCCCCAAGAAGAAATTTGGAGGGTCCAAACTAATAAAGTTGGTTTTTCTCATAAATTAAACTTGAAGGTTTTTGAATTTAACATAAATGGAATTCGGGAGTCCCAACTAATAAAGCTGGTTTTTCTATTAAATTATTCTTAATGATTTCTAAATTTACCATGAATAGAATTTAGAAGCCCCATATTAATAAAGTTAGTTTTTCTCAACAGATTATTCTTAAAGATTATTAGATTTAACGTACAAAAGGTAGATCCATTTTGTCTCCATCTTCTTTAGCACAGAAAAAATTGAATCTTACAAGTATTAGTATGTGAATCATCAAACTCTTTCTCTTGTAACTTTCCTTCATTCTTTCATTTTTAATTATTTATCAGCAAGCCTTCTTTCTATGGTCGTGCACATTTCAAGTAAATGTTTCAAATGAAAATTAGACACAGAATTCGATTCGCTGAATAATTGTCGAGGAAACGTATTAATTGGAGCAAATTGTCAATCGTTGCACGCGTGCTTCGCCACGAACGGTACTCGACCTACGGCATAGAAATGCTGCTTATTAATTACGTTATGGTTTATCGCCTCGGTAATTGTGGTTGTCTGTCCAAAGTGTATGAATGCTCACTCGGTGATTAATGTTACGGTCGATGAGAGAAAATTATAGGTTCACGTGTACGAAACCTCAACATATAACGTTATATCGAGTAATATAGTGGTGATGTATTAAATTTATGTAATTGCATTGTCCCCTGATCCAGGTTGCGAATGTGCTTTCTATAATTCAGTTCTCAAATATTAAATAGAAAATGATAGGATGAAAAATGTAATATGCTAATGTTATTTTAATAACGATGCATTATTAATAGTTTTGACTATATTCAGATTAACTTTTTTACTTGGGGAAACTGTATAGCTGATAGAAAAATTAGATAACTACATCCATGCATCATTTTTACTTTAAACAATAGTAGGAGGCACGTCGAAGTTGCGAAATTTAATTATGTTGGGGGTTCTCCATAGAATTCCTCGAAGTTTAAAAGATCGAACGATGCAATCTATCACAGTCGCTGCAATTTCACAAGTTTAACCAGTTTCCCGATCATTTGATCCGGAGTATTGCAAAAGTTCGCTTAGGTAGCTTTCGAGTAAGTTGGCTTTATACGTAAAACGGACTGCCGCCTTCTGGAAGTTCACTTTTTTCGTGAAAACCTTGTTGCAAGCTACAAGGCTATTATCGCGTTCGATTTGAATTCTACATTCTAGATGACGGATAACATTGTTTCGTGATTCGAATCACATTAGGATTCTTTGATTGTTGCGCGATATTTGCGCTAATATGTTCCCACGGAACGACAGGTTATCCGTAATTGCTTCCTGAGAAATAATTATAAATTTCAAAGCACAGCAGATGTCTTTCGAGCGCAAAGTCATTGTGAAAAATGAACTTTATCGAGATAATTTGTATTACTTTTTATTAATTTATACAGATTGATCTAGGTAGAAGTTCATCTTAATTTATTATACATATTTATATCATTCGTAATAAATTTATATAACGATCCAGTGATTGATATTAATAGTAAAATATAAATATTTCTAGACATGTTTGTACGTATATAAAAATCAGAATGATAATTTTGCGATCTCGTGCAGGTTATTGGTTCAAATTGCTATATTTCAGCATTTGTAATAAGCTCCTGTTGCACAATAGTGCATAATGGTAAAAAGATTAAATCAGACTGAAGATATAGATATATGGATATGTTATGTGAATCACACGGTGTCGAAGATGATTAAATACTACAAATTGCTTCATCCTTCAATTGCACACTAATAATAATGCACAGAGTGCATTGCATAGGAACATGTACACTTATTTCAGAACAAAATCTAAAAATAATTCGTGATGTAAATAAATTGTCAAAGTTAGGTCTCAGGACGCCCAGCTATCAAGAAGTGCAGAAACCCAACGAGGAGGGCACATCTCGATCAAAACCTCCCCTCTATTGTATTAACTAACTATCACACAAGTAAAAATTCTACCAAAAGTTTCCGTAAAACTAAAAATAACATTGAACACATCTAATTAAAAAATTGTACAAATTCCAGAATCATAGATTTTCTTCGTCTTCTCCCCTTCAGAAGATACAGCACGAAGCCCTTTCACTGTACTTACAGAAAGGTGGTCGACAAGCTTCACACACGTTCGTCGTGGTCCCGAAGAACGAACCAATCCGCGGAAGGGATCGATGTCTCCAGAGGATGATCTATCTACAACTCGAACTCGATGTTCGATAGAGCCTTCAGTGGCCCAACGAAAATCCCAACAGAATCGTCCAACGCGAATGGCACCTGTAATCAAACTGACGGTCAAA
Organism: Hylaeus volcanicus; assembly: GCF_026283585.1. Classification (NCBI taxonomy): domain Eukaryota; kingdom Metazoa; phylum Arthropoda; class Insecta; order Hymenoptera; family Colletidae; genus Hylaeus; species Hylaeus volcanicus. Next base: position 11,857,937 of record NC_071978.1, on the reverse strand, counting down.
ATCGACGTAAACCGTGGAAATAATGCATAACACCCGCACGACGAGAGGGGGGAAGGAAAGCAACGCTGATGGAAGAATCGTTTCGATGAATGATTCGTATAGACGAGCCGTAGGGGGCAGAACATAGGTGGCGAGATAACGTTGGTGGTACACAGGCGCGGTGTGGTCTCCCCACGTCCGATTTCTGGCCTTGTGCTCAACGGAAGTGACTCCATTGTGTCCGGTTTCCGTGGGGCCATCCGGGAAAACGTTCGACGTGCGTGTAAACGCCGGGACCGCGGGTTCTCAAGCCTCGTCGCTTTGGGGCCCCGTGCAGTCATTGTTTCTAGCTATAAATTCACTTTAGATTAAGGGTATTTTACTGGTATGTAAGTCGAGGAGTAGTTGAAGATGATGATCATCATTTTTTATAAAGATTTAGTCGATAAACTAAAGCCGCAAACCTCAAGCTTCGTTGCTTTGAGACCCTGTACAACAATTCTTCATAGCTATAAATTCACCTTAGTTACAAATATTGTATTAATATGTAAGTCGAGGAGTAGATGAAGATGATGTCGTTCATCCTGATCGATGAAGTTGTAGTCTCTAGCCTCATCGCTTTGGGATCCTCTACAATAATCCTTTATACCTATAATTTCATCTTAGTTAAACATTTCTTTTAATATCTAAATCGAGGAATAGATGAAGATGCTGTAGCTCGTTGTTATCGTCGAAGGTTTAGTCGATATATTGTGAGGAGCTTGTTGGATTGTTCTAGGGTCGCTGACGACCCCCTGGGGACTCGTGCCCCACAGTTTGAGAATCGATGCGATAGACAGTCGCCATGTCGGGTTGATTGTGCCGATGGGCGATCGCTGGTAGCGGAATCATGGATTAGAGACTCCTACCCGAGGTCAACTAGGATGAACAACGAGTTGGGATAGGTGGTCGTCGACTGATTCGAACGCAAACTCGTCTGTTCTTTATTTGCGATCTATTTTTAGCGTGATTTTATTCTTATTTTCATTTTAGGAGCTGGATAGGGGAGTCTGGATCTCTAGGGTTCATCGTTGTTAGAAGTATTATTATATGTACTAGCATACTGCCTTTCTTTGTTTGAATCTTCTGTCTGATACATTCAATTAATTGTTATGTGATCATGAATTCTTTTTTGAATCAAATTTAATTAAGTAACCAGGTACGTTGTATGTACTTTAGAAATAAACGTGCATGAAAAGGATTAATTCTTTAGAATTTCAACCAGACCTATAATATGTGTTGTTTTTTAACATGAATATGAAAAATGTTTGGTTTTTGATCAGGTTCATATTTAACAATTTATTTTATTTCTCTCATTTCATAGATGTTTGTTTTCTCAGTGATACTGAAATTACCTCGATAAGATCTTTATCTTTTATATATTGTCTATCATCAAAATTATTTTATAGATAAACATAGATAAATTCATCGTTTCCCTTTCAATTTACAAGCAATTCATTTGTTTATATTCCTACACCGTGTATCCTTATTATCCTACATTTATTAAACATGAAATGACGCATTTCCTGTTTAGAAAGTCATCTATGTCTTTATTTCACTCCTAAATATTTTAAATTTGTATTTTCTCTTATTAGAATAGTTACATTCTTATAATACTTACCATTCAAACGAAGAGTGTACTTTGGTACATTCAAATCTTGCCGCGCGTTTCACATGACCTCTCAGCCGATCTCATCGTCATGCTCGAAGCCAATCTACTCGTTTGTCGTCTATGGCAAGGAACTGTCAAGTGCTCGATAGTTTGGTACAGTCAGCTGATGGCAAAATGCAATTACACGCTTTCTGTGATATTTAATGAAATCGCTTGCAATTTTCTTGCGCAACTGTGAAATTCCTTGAGAGCTATCGACTCGCAACCTGCTCATCTTCTATTTGTATTTCGTGAAAGGATTTTGGCGAGGTAAATTACTGTTATATTAATACCAAAAGTAATTGTGCGACCACGTATTGATTTACGATAAATTCATGGTAGAGCTAAAGTTAACGTCAGTTGATTTAATGGGTGAATAATTTCTAAACTACGTCGTTGGGATTAACCTAAATCGGATAGTTGGGTCCTTTTATTCACCAATATTCAACATTTGACATTTATTGAGGTTATGATTATTTTGTACTTAAACAATTTCATATAATTAAATGGAAAATAAACAATATATTGAAACCACAAAGGGTATAAATTAATCCATGTACTAATGTTATACATGTTTTTTTTACAGGTAGACATACAAGGATTTTTATACTCATTTAGATAAATCTAAACTGACAGGATCAAAATGCCTTTAAGCGCAGGTAAATATAAATTCAGATTAGTTTTAAAATATGGATTATGTATTAACAGTTTAGTCTAAGAGTTGGTGTCTCTGTATAATTTCAGACATATCCACGGCGCTCCATTTATTGGAGCATGTTCAAGAAAGAGTGGAAGACTGCGACGATCCTAAGCTACAGATGCATACAACACAGGATATCAGATCTTTAATTTCCCTACTGGAAGATCCAGTATTTCGAAGTATAGTGACAATTCAAGACTCCCTAATCGAGTTGAATACTCAGTTAGGACAACATCCGTCTATTTTGCCTGGAGATTTTGACATCAGTATCAGTGGACAATTGGAGCTCTCAGTTCCCAGCACACCGGTGCAGCCACTTGGACCAAATATGTACCAGGATTTATATCAAGATAGTAGCGAATTGGAGGACCAGAGGGTTCCTGTTGGTCCATTAGTGCACAGCAGCAGCGAGGATACTAGTGCACAAGTGAGATGCTACTTTAATAACTAAAATCAATGTTTTCTCGTTTTACTCAAAATAAGAATAAAATTTATACTTTGCTATAGGTTACAAGTCCTAGCCTTGTGTCGGAGGTTATGGGAATGCCTCCAATTACAACTACAACCTATGCTAAGGAGTTCAAGAAGGTCATCGAAGCCGCCGCAAGAGGTCGCCAGATATTCACTGTGCAGGTTCGTGGAGCATATTGTACCTTATAATAAAAATGTGGGCATGAAATAGATGTAATCTTAGATGTAATAATATTCTTTCTCAGCTGTATAAGCCAGAGGGGACCAGCCTGGGGTTCAGTGTCGTTGGTCTACGCAGTAAAGACAAAGGGGAACTTGGCATATTCCTGCAGGAGATACAGCCCAATGGCATAGCAGGCTGGTAAGTCCCAACTTATTAAATAATAAAGACAATAATAGAAGTCAACAAGCTAGACAATTTAGTGCGAAACTTTAACCAAGGATTCATGACCCCTGCTATAGAATAAAACGTAACACAAATCCTATCCTGTCTTATCCTACCCTTTGATAAGGCTCGCTTGCGACCCCTGTATACTTTCTTTATGTACTAAAAACATCCCAACTCGGGAATGAAAGTAAAAGTAGTAGTCGTGTCTGGGATTTCACAGCTGGAGGAACGATCTCCAGCGTCAAATTGGGTTTGATCCAATTCAGCCGTTGATTACATTCTGTCCATCTTTGACGCTAGAGAGACACAAAGAGCGTGCGCGAATATAGAAGGTATATGTATAGGTGTGGGTGGACCAACCTGGTAGGAATGATCCTTAATTGCGTTGAAAGGTCAGTCGAGTTAGCCTGGACCATAGTGCCCGAAAAGTGTTCAGAATTCGACCTGTAGGTTCTTAACTCCCTACGCTCAATTGCACCACTGTTTCACGGCTCAGTGCTGTTACGACTACGGGTCGAGCCATCCACAGGGTTTCGACCTCCCACTGAGCACTCCCATTGTGCTTGTGTGGGGGCGAGCACACGTAACGCGATATAAATTATCTCCCGTGTCTACGGGGTGAGCAATTGGGACGGGTCGTAACTCCTATTTGCTTGAAGGCAGAAAAAGATGGAGGAAAAAGGTGGATGGCGCGACAAGGTCTATCTTCCTGTAGCCTCATTTTTCCACTTCTACCGGTGGAGTACGATTTCAATTCTTTTCTTAAATAAAACCACACGATACCTCGACTTTTTCCAGGCAATTTTATTCAAATAAAAAAAACTTATGAATAGAATTTGATACCGTGATTTTAACGAATGGCATACTGATTATAATGCGCGTCCATGGCCACTTCGATGACACAGATTGATATTCATTGTGTATATAACAACGTGTGTTTAATTATTTATATCTCCGCAATTATCGAGTTATCGTAGCCAATATTTTGCACGTAGCAACAGGGATCTCTGTAATCTACCACTCTGCAGAAGTAGGTTAATAACGGAGGGGGTTGAAGCTCCACATTGCGGGAGCGAATGACAATTATTTTTTGGTCTGAGAAAGTTCTCGATGGAACATAGTGAATCGTTAGATGCTGATTCGTATGATATTTTGTACAAGGATTTATGGTTGACGCTAATTTTAAGGGGGAGTCTATTTTAAGGCAGAAACCCTTTCGATCAACCCCTTTTGTTCACCCATGTGCTACTTTTGAATTACAAAGGGTTTTGAAAAATGTTTCGGGTGATGTTGTAAAGCGTGAGGAGGCCTGAACGTTGGTATAAAAACATGCCGAGGATATATTTAATTTTGAAAACTACAAAAATTTGATTCGAAAGATTCTTTTTTCTTGGTGTATGGTATTAGGGGTTGTTTTATGTAGACTATAAAACTAAGAATTCCATCTTTGTTCACATCTTTTATTCGAATGATAAAGCGTTTTTATCATTAACAAATCATTTGAACTTTATTTTTATAGTTTACATTATATGTTCGATTTAAAAGACTAGTTCCTTAAGAGGAAAACTACATAGAAAACCAACTATTGAGTGTTTTCTCCTGACTTCTTGTTACAGAGAAAAATTTACTCAATTCTTTTTTTCCTATGAGAATATTGTAGGCATATTTCAAAGTACATTAGGTGATTTTTTCAATTCATTTCACACAGAAATCTTCGAGATATCAACCTTCTATCAAGCACAGTTTTAGAGTTATCTCTCTCATAGATTTGAAAAAAATATTGTTCAAAAAAGAAACGCGATAACTCAAAGATTTCCGTGCGAAACGAATCGATGAAATCGACGAATGTACTTTAAAACGCACCAAAAGTATTCTCAAAGTTGTAAAAGAATTCAGTAAACTTTTTTTCTGCAAAAAGAAATATCCCGAAAAGCACTTAACATTCGGCCTCCTAACTTGCTTTTCACCCTTAAACAATACGAAAAAGAAAAAAAAGGAATTACCTCCCAGCTAGATCATCCAACCCTCCCAACCCGTTCAGAGTGGGACGTTGCGCCCTCGAGAGTCACCTCTCTCCCTAACCGCGCGTTTCTCGGCACACCCTGTGCACAGTGCGTTGATCGGGTGGCTCGTGGCACGCATGCCCGGTTGCCCGTGTCCGGAAGCCTCGCCACCGTCGAGAAAACGATGCTTTCGAAAAAGGGGCCTCCCCACTTTCTCCGTCAGTCTTCGACGGTTCCTCGACGCGTTAAGGTCGCGCAGAGTTCGCTGGCACTCGCTCGCCACCGCGGAACGCACGTTCCTCATATTATGCTTGTGGCTGGCGGCTCGACGTCGTTTTTTCCTTCAACGTTGCCCGTACTCGACAAACGGCCCTTTTCCTTCTTCGATCGTCGTCACGGTGCGGTTTCCGCCAACGTATCGCGGACCCTTGACCTTTCCCTCGGTGTGCGCGGTTTTTTCACGAGGTGCCCGACTCGCACCCTCGGATCGGCGATCGTACGACGTCGTTCTCGCTTCCAGTCACGTCGGCACTCACAGAACGAGAGATGTAGCTCGTCGATCGGTCGCGTTCGCCGCTCTTTTTTTTTTGGTGTACATGTGCACCACGCACGCAGTCACGCCGGGTCATCGCGATGATTGTTTGACGTTCGACGATCATCGCGGGTGAGCGAACACCGGGCATCAGAGGGAGAAAGAGAGAGAGGGAGAGAGAGAGAGAGAGAAAGAGAGAGAGAGACTATGCTGGCGTGAACGTGGTGAATCGGTTGGGGTCAGTGGAAAGAAAGCTTCGGGTGGTGAGTTTGAAGTTTTTTCTTTACTTTGTTGAGAAGCAGAGAATTTTTATTTTGAATGGATGTGGAGATGATTGGAGTTAGATGTGAAAGACTGCTGGATCTTTATTCGATTTTACTTTCCTTTTTGAGGAATCGAGAATTTGTTTTGTTTTGGATGAAAGTAGAGATGAGATTGATAGTAAACGTGGAAGATGATGTCTATCGTTTGTTATTAATAGACTCGGGAATGTTTATGCATTTGTGGCAAATGAAAATATGGGAAAATTTATACAATTGTCCACAACTCTAAAAATACGTAAAATATCAATAATAATATAAATGTTATACCGTTTAGAAGATAAGACATGCTTTTATTTTTGTTTCAATTTCTAGTTTTTATTTGGGAAAGTATAATTTTGCATAAACATCCTAGATTGCAGTCTAGTTATTAGCTTTAGTCCAGAGAAGAGACACTATTAATACTTCACTTAATTTTCATTATCATGAATTTTGCCACGAATTCAGAGGGAAACTCTTTGTGTAAACATCTTTGTTCTCGAGTCAATCTTCAGAATAGGACACTAAATTCATAAAATGAAATGAACGATGTGTTTCTTCAAAATTTGAGTACTTCTTACCATATACTTTTAACGAAAAGGCAACGCGTTATTCACAGTGAGCTTAGATACAGGAATTTCCTGCTCCGGAATTTCCGCAGAGCGTGTTTACATTTTCACGTTTCTTTTTTTTTTCACTTCGATGTGCGTATAATACGCAGTTTGAAATAATACCAACGAACGTTTCGACTGAATTTCTTCATAACATACCACGGGCGTTATTGTTTACTCCCGATTTATGTAGGAACCACTAGGACATTATTGTGGTCCTCTTTGGTGGAAAGGAGAATTAAAGGTTGGAACGTTTATTAAAGAAATAAACTGGCTGTTTGGACTATCCTCCTCGAATATTTTTCTTCGAGGTAGAAAAATATTCTCCGCCACAAAGGTGTACATAAATTAAACGTCGAAGCGTATGTTAAATAAACAGACAATACTTTGAACTATGTATCCTCGGTCCTGGACGTTTTTTTTCTACTAAATAAATATTTCTCGTATACTTTCGCTTATTTGGAGTTCACTAAACGTTATTCCATTTAACACAATATACAGGGTGTTCAAAGAAAAGCATTCAATATTTATATGGCGTATAGGGCACACTGTACTGAGTAAAAAAGCTTTAGTAAACATAGGTCCAAAGGTCAACCGTTTCTGAGATATAAACATTTTTGTTTGCTAGTATCATGATTGATTTACTACTGGGTTTTCGATATTTATAGAAGATTTTCTACGTGTTCACCGCTCGTTTCTGTACACAAAATTGAACAAATAAAGTTGACGAAATTGTCGACACTTGAATGGGAACATTCATTCGCATGCGATGGAAGCAAGTAAGTCAATCATGATAATAGCAAACAAAAATGTTTATATCTCAGAAACGATTGATCTTTGGACCTATGTTTATTAAAGCTTTTTTACTCAGTACAGTGTGCCCTATACACCATATAAATATTGAATGCTTTTTTTTGGACACTCTGTATATTACAATATACATGTGGATTTGAGTAAAACTGTAATATTTATCGACTCCCAAAGAGAGATCAAATTATGACTCAAAAAAGTTCCAATCAAATACATTTTTCGCTCAATTAGATTCCCTCAGGGGCTGTGGCTAGCTTAATTTTTAATCGTGACTACACAGTACGGGTTTAGCAATCCCCAGGTACCCGAGCTAAAGGGGGCCAGTGAACTCCAAAACACTACTGGCAAGAGAAGTAGTTATAAGTAGATGCAAATGCAAAGTATTTTAAAGCAGGAATTAAATAAATATAAACAAGGAACAAATACAAGACTAGTACATCACGTATTATATCCAACTTGTATGATTTCTCGTACTCTTATAAATAAAATTCACTCACTCAGTCACTTAGGTGTCCAATATTCGCGATCTCTAGCACGATATAAAAGTCAGGTATTGAGTGGAAATATTCCTGCGTCCAGTACGCGGCATTTCTATCATCCCCGGTATTTAGTTCGTTCTTCTGTCCACAATAGCCCCATCTTTATTGTTTTGAGCTCTCAATGATTTCAGAACACTCTAGTAGAATATTTCCCCTCGTATCAGAGCATTCGTAAAATATTCCCGCGGCGTGGTCTGTAAATTCATGTAAATTCCCGAGTTTTGCAATTTATAATTTCAAAGTGCCCCATTGGCAAACGTCGGAGTTGCTGAAACGAAAGCTAGCAGGGAGTTTAATTAAGCTAATGAAATGTTTCTTGACCTCACCTCTGGAATTCATTTCCACGTTATTGTCAGTTGTGTTTATCAGAAACAAGTCTGGTGTAATTGCAATTGTAGATAGTTGTAGATTTCTTGTGTGGTAGTTTGAAAAAAAAAATATTCTTTGTTTTGTAGACGTTGAATGTTTAATTTGTGTAGCGTACGTTCCGAGCTTTAAAAGCTCCAGCTTTTAAAGGTAGACGTGTTGATTTAATCCGATTCTATATTAAAAGCGCAGTAGACCTTCCATTCTTGATATTTATTTTCCTGAATTGCTTGGAAACCGATCCCTTGACTCCGTCCAGCAGTATACAATAGATGCAAAATGGGGGTTTAAAGGCTCGAATGAGAGACTGTTCTAAATTACGTCCACGAAAGGCTGAAAGTGTCAGATCGATCAGGATTTACGTAAATAGAATTCACACGCACGCATACTTAAGGGACCACGAGCACAGTTGTTTCATTGTCCACAGAGTTTAAATCTGTATTGGGATCAATCAATGTGTCTTTGACTGAAATTGGAATGCCGAGAAAATTCATTCGATTCCCTTTTCCATTTCGTAGTGGCTCGATTTCAGGAAAGTGGTACATACGTCTTTGAATTTCAAATAGATTTGTTCCAGTAAGAATTATTTCTATTGTACCATAGTAGAATTTGGTGACTGAGAGTTTAGTGTTAAATTTGCAGTTACTTTCATAAAAAAAATTCGTAGTATTCAATAGTAGCATGTACAATTTTTTTTCATTTTATTTACATAGATAAATTAGATTTCGAAAATTATATAGCGTAACAAACATTCCTGCCACTGGGTACTTACAAATCTTTAATATATTTCACGTACTTTGTTTTATTAACCCTTTGCACTCGATGCCTTTTTCTCTGGTATTTTTCAGCAACTCGAGATGTTTCTTAACATTCTATTGCTATCAGTTCTAAGCTATCGAGATTTTAGAACAAGGTCACTTTTACCTCACCGACAATCATTTTATTGATACGTCGAGCTCCGAAGAAATTGAACCTAAAAACTTTTGGTATTGTAAATTTGCTCCGTGAAATCTACTGGTGACTGAGAGTCATCCTCTCGAGTGCAAAGGGTTAATACGTTCCAAGTATGCTCCATCATATTTAAATTAAATGAAAAAACAGTTCAAAAATCATACTTGTCTTTCATTATTTCATTGTATCATATCTGAAGAAACAAGTACGTATTAATAAATTTCGAGCATGCTCCATCAAGCTTAAACTAAATTAAGGAACGCAATTCAAAGGTCTTACTCGTCCCTCATTATTCTGTTGTGTAATATTCCTATTCGAATAAACAAGTGACTCCTGTAATTAGTTTTCATTTTGCATCATCCGAGCACATCTGCGAGTCACTTTATATTTGTACCTTTCATGACGGTTAAGGGGTCAGGTATTGCATAAAAATAGAGCACTCGAGACGAGAAGTAACTTCGTTATTCCCTTCTATTCTGCGCTTTCGTATATCTCCCATTACGAAGTTTGAATTTTAATTACGCTTGAAAAAAGCGAGATGAGCACCGAATTGCATATTCAATATTAACGGGAAAACATTTTCTATCCGGGTGTAGCAAACGAGGAATGCAGCCTTAATAATTTTCATTCGTTTTCGGGTGCCATTTTTTCGCGATTAATTAAAAAATTTATCCCCCTGTTCGTTCGAACTCGCAGCAACAAATTCCTCGCGGTGATTAACATTGGATATTTATGAGCATCAAACGTGGACCCGAAAATTTACAGTTGGAGGAGTCGAGGCATTTATTTTTGTACTAAAAAAATGGTGCAAAATACAAAGTAGTTTGTAAAAATAAAGGCTAAGGAGTATTTGCAACGAATAATAAATTGATTAGCTTTAGTTCCAAAGGAAATATTATCGAATTTGTAGTATTATTCCAATATTTATTGACTTCTAAACAGAGATCGTGTAATTAAAATTTTGGTCTAGGTCTGATTTTCCTTTGTCCTCGTTTTCATGCGAAATCACGAATGAAAGTATTTTCCTTGGAGGTAAGAACGAGGCATCGTTACTATACAGTTTTAATGAAAGGCAAAGCTTTGCCTTTCATATGGTAGTATTTGTTTTTTATTTATATGGTAACGAAAATTGGTTTCGAACGATGGCGAAATTCGAAATACGCGAATGGCACAGTTCAACGTCATGAGGTATACAGATAAGTGGGAAAAGGTGTAAAATCGTGTTTTTATCGACCTGCCTCCATTCTGCGGGAAAACTGGTATGTACACGCCTCGAAGGTGAAACTGGGTTAGATCGTCCGTAGGTGTAGGCGTCATCGATCTCAGATTCGAATTCAACATGAAATTATTCTGCTTTCTGGATTATTTATGCCTCGGAGCCCAGCGGTAGCGATTCAATCCGGACAATGATATCCGATCGATGTCTAGACGTTATGTACACAGTCTGTCATTGTTTCTTTCCCTCTCCTAATCGTTGCTTCGGGGTTATTCAATTAACAATGACGGAACGATTCTTCTCTTAACCCTAGAACTGTATGATATTGCCAAACCCTCTACTGCGAGCCAATTTAATCTTATGAGAGGACTGATGATGCTTATGCAAATCTGTATTTCTATAGATATAGGTAAAGAATTTAATTTTCACGAAAATATGTCTTATTGTTGATATTTTATTTATTTTATGTCTTGTGTCGCTACATTTTCTCATATTTCCTCTTGTCATAAATGCATAAACATCCATAGTTCATGTATATTGTTCACATTTATAGTGAAGTCAGAACTTTGAATCAATTTTGGTTGGTAGCAAAAATGTATAAACATCCACAGTCTACTTATGAATATTCTTCACATCTATAGCGAAATGAAAACTTTGAATAAATTTGGTCGCAAATTGCAGAAATTGTACGAATTGTAGCAATATTTGCAATTAAAACTACAACGAAATTTTTTCCATTTTGTATTTCCCTTTAATTTTTGATGAAGAGATAATGGATAATCAGTGATGGAGAAAATCATATCGGGTTGGTAGATGGGACGAATATAACCAACGTTTAAAATCAACCAATTTATTCATGACGTTTAGTCGATGGAATGGTTGAAGTAGCCGTCGATTGTACATTTTATTTCACAATTTTAATTTCAACGATAATGCCGTTACTTGGAATAGTTGCTTGGATAAGATTTTTTCCCATTTTTGATACATCGATAATGTTATGTTTTCCCGAAAAACATTCCCCTCATATTTTCGTTTGAAAGGGAAAGGTTGTTTCTACCACTCGCTGTAAAGTGATTGATATCGTTGAACCCAGATTTTAGTTCTGTCAGCAACTAACAGATGACCCAGAAATAGATATGCTTGTCACGGATTATTTCAGTTTGCGTCTTGAATGGCACTGGATTCAAATGCACTGCTATCATCCTTAACATCCGCCATGAAATCCCTCTTGTGCCATCTCCAGCAGGGCTTCCCAAACTTTTTTCGTCACAGACCATTTATACAAAAGCATATAAATTTCCGGTATTACTTGCTGACTGAGAATTTAAAATTCAGTTGACTCTATAAATATTAATATTAATATTAATCGTTTCTACTAATATTAAATCACAAGTTCGTTTCTCTGAAAACCAACTTTTCTTCTACTTCGAACAATTACTGAGGATAAATTTGCAATTTTTTACTCAAAAAGCAAATAGTTCACAGGCAAAATTATGGACCTGTAAGTTGATAGTTGCTAATCGATCTCAGCCAAAAATGAAGTCGATTGAAAGTTGGTCTCAGGCCGTGTTGCTTTCCAATTGCATTGATTCGCAGACAAGATTCCCTCGAATCGTGAATTCGACATTTTATTCGGTTATCCGGGATCTTTTACACTCGCGCGCATACGAGTTGGTCGTCATGTAAATTTTCGAGAAAATTATGCGAGCACGCCCAGTCACATCGGTTCTGCGCGGTCGACCACTAATGAATTGGCGAACTGTGCTTTGACAAAGCCTGATCTACAGCCTGTATGTAATTTAACCAAAGCTCACTGATTGGGAAACCTGAATATTTCTAAAACAATATCAGCTTTCGAACGTCAATTAAGCCTCTGCAAAATTCAAGGTATTCCTTTCAAAAGATAATTATATCATTGGTTTTATTGGTTAATTTATCATTTATTAATCGAATGAAATTATACTCATTTCAAATATTTTTGTACTGTGGTGCATGTGTCTCTTAACAACTCTTTGACTCAGACAAGGAGAAAAATAACCACTAATGCAAATTAAATTTCGGTCCAAATTAGAATTTTCTAACTAAAAAAATTATATAACTGACAAATGTAAGTCTGATTTTATCACTAGACTGTAATATGAGGGTCCTGTCCGAAACAGGAAAGCACAGGTGAATTTGCCACCCCTTTCAAGCTTATGCTTCCCTCAAAGGGTCCAATCAACCCTAAAGGCCAGTGTTTACACTTAATTTACACCCAGTACATGGTAATGTCTTCGCTTGAAACGGCAAGAAAGTCGCAATTTTAGTCGACGACTCGAAACCTCGCCGACGACGGTATACATTATTAGCTCCATTATGGCAGCCAATTACTACCCGAAGTAGAAAAAGCGCTGGCACTACGATGCAATCGCGATCGTGGGTTACCTCGTCTCACTTAGCAGAGCAAACCACGTGTGCCAGAAGAATTACGACAACGGATAATACCGTGTTTCTCCCGATGTAGTCAACACGCCACGTTACTACGTCGTAACTTGGAAATTGATTGACCCTTAACTCGTTGCGTACCGTCGGGGCACTAGATCAATACAATGTCTCATTCGGTCGGCCTAACTATCTTCTTTCTACGGGGATACATAATGAACGCCCTTTCTTTTTTTTCCTGGGGCTCCCTCAGAAGTACTTAGTAGCCTCATTGCATCTTACAAGGGAAAGGTGCATGGTTGTGTACCGTTTGGATACACGGAACATGCCTATCTGGATGTAAATAATATTTGTTATTCAAGTATGTGGAATAATTTCTTTACGAGTACATAGTGTACATTTACTCGAGTATGTGTAACATTTTTCATTTGAATGCGTGAAGCTATTCTGCGTGGGTACATGGAATGAACCTATAAACGTGTACCAGCAATAATTTATACCTGGATACATGAAATAATTTCTTTCCAAGTACACACAAAACATTCATCTGGATAAGTGAAACATTTCGTACCCGTATGCATGAAACAATTGTATATGAATGCATGGAATTAACCATGTCTACCAGTTCTCATTCAGAGTAACGAATGTTTCACTTATTTTGTGTTACATCTAAAATTCGTAACAGTATTTCGAAATATTTTTTATTTTCAAATTCAACTTGATCCATTCCATGCCTACCATATCATATTAGGTTGTCCAGAAAGTTCGTGTCAATTTTTAAGAAAACTTCAAAGTATATTTATTGAATTACGTAAGTACCATTTTGTTCCACAACCTTTCCACCTTTTAAGGAATGCACACATGTTACTTGTTTTCAACCATTACAATATATTCAGACCTGTACCACCCACCAAAAATCGGTATGGACTTTCCAGGCAAACCAATAAATATAATCCTTAACTTTCATACTTCAGTACATATTGGGTGCCCGGAAAGTCCATGTTGATTTTTGGTAGGTGATACAAGTCTGAATATATCGAAGTGGTTGAAAACAAATAACATACTTACAACCCTTAAAAGGTGGAAAGGTTATGAAACAAAATGGTACCTATGTAATTCAATATACAGGGTGAGTCTTATAACGTGACGACCTCAAATAACTCGCAAGGTATTCGTTGTACGACAAAATGTTTCCAACAAAAGTTGCATGGTATCTAGGGGGACATACAGTGCTGTAATCTGTTTTTCATTACCTTACTTTTTTATTGAGATATTAGGATTATCTTCAGTTTTCTAAATGGAATGTCTAATATTTTTTTCGAATTCGGATAAATCATCAAATTTTGCGTAAAAAAGTATTACGTGAACTGGGACTTCAAATGAAAAATTACTGAGATATTTATAACAGAAGTTTATGGGCACTAGCTGCTAAGGTTGAAGTACGACATCCTTCATTATTCATAACTTTGTGATACCTTTTTAACCGACTTCGGAAAGGAGGAGGTTATTCAATTCAACATGTATATATATTCTTTTTTTACGTTTCTATACATTAAAATTACCATGTTTTTTGAGTCTTCAACTAAGCCTTAAGAAGGTAGAATGCGATGGCTGATTTCGATCAGGATACTTAGCTTGGTACAAGATCTTAGCTCTTATAGCATTTTCTTCATACGCACCATAAACAATTATCATAAAGTTGTTTCACTGTTACTGAACATCGTAATAAATTTTGTAGCACCTTTCTCAATACGACTTTAACGTTTACCGAGATACTAAATAGGCATTTCGTGTGGATGATTATTAATATTTAACAGGGAACTTGTTTACAGACATGACCTACCGACGTGAATAAAGTCGTGCTACGAATCCCATTGACTAAGCGTATTTTCTAATAGAAGATTATTAATTTGAAGATATCTTAGTAATTATTCATTTGAAGTCCCACTTCATATAATATTTTTTCACGCAAAATTTGATGATTTATCCGAATTCGAAAAAAAATATTAGACATTCCATTTAGAAAACTGAAGATAACCCTAATATCTCAATAAAAAAGTAAGGTAATGAAAAACAGATTACAGCACTGTATGTCCCCCTAGATACCATGCAACTTTTGTTGGAAACATTTTGTCGTACAACGAATACCTTGCGAGTTATTTGAGGTCGTCACGTTATAAAACTCAGCCTGTATATTAAAATTCAAACATGTTTTTGAATGTTTCTTAGAAATTGGCACGAACTTTCTGGACAACCTAATAATAACAATTTTAACCTTCAAATACCAAACTTAATTCCCTAAAAAGTAATACCTTAGCTTCCATAGCTCGTTACATTTAGGGCCCACATGACGTAATTCCGAGCTATCCGTGGCACTATCGCCTTATCGCGTCGCATTTCCGAGAGCGCTCTTGTCGAATTTGATCGGCCGTAAACTTGAACGTCGACGAATACTCGAATTTGAAGGGGCGGATTTCCACGATCCGGATTATCCCTGAAAATGTGACGGACGCGAGGTTTGCAGTGCTCTAGATCGGACTTATCCCTGCTTTCTCTTCTTTCTTTCTTTCATTTTTTTTTTTTTTTTTTGCTGGAAGTGTGTATTATTTTCGCGTATATTCAGCGATGGGAGTTTTGGCTCGGCGCGCTTTCCTCCCGACGCGATGACAATGGGAATTGATCTGTCGGTCTAAATGAGCCACCGATGACTCGTTTTTCGATACACGTGTATTCGACGATTTCGCTACTTCTATGCGGTCTGCTGAGAACCTATTGTGACCGTTTCTCGACGTTTCCTATATTTTCAATCACTTTTAGCGTAATGAAAGCGACAGGTCGAAATTGTGTCGTGCTGGTTGAGACATATAGGTCACACACGAAAAGTTGTATGACAAGGTTTATCTTCCCGGAACTTCAATTTTTTCGTGCAACGATGCACATACACGATTGTATTAATTTTCAATTTCACCCACATATGTCCTCCTCTTCAATATAAATTATTCGTTATTCTACGCAGACAAATATTAGAAGAATACATTAAAAAATGCTTCACCAAATCGAATCAAATAAATCATTTCGACAATTCTTCTCAATAATAGAACACTGTTTGATCCGTGTCATGCCTGACGAACCACGCGAAATTCTATATTTGGAATCTCTTTGGCGCTTCTTAAACGACGATATGAAACAAACAACCGTTTTCTCGTTTTCGACTCTCCGATATTTTTACACATAAAACATACGTGGGGACTGGACGTGTCCAAAGTGAAACGTAGGAGCCTATTAGGAAGGAATGCAATTGAATTGTACAGGTGCATCGTTACGCTCGCATAAAAAGTAAGCTCGTGAACAGATAGACCTTGTTAAACCATTTAACTTTTTCCTCTACCATTTTGTTCCATCTTCAACGGAACAGGTGGTACGAACTGTCCCAGTTGCGTCACGCACCCTATATACCGGATGCTTCGGTAATTCCGTTACGAACGGCTCTTGGCAGCTTTTTTTCCTTTTTTTTTTAAAGCTTCACCATACTAATGGCCTTTCAATCCAGTGTTCGAAAGAGAGTGTCAAACCTTTTGCGGAGGATATAGCCGTGTTACTGTTGAATCTTAAACGTGGTTGAGGGAGTATCGCATATTTCGTGAATTTTTTGAGATAGCAGAGGAACTGTTTGAAAATCAGATTTTCCAGAACACTATGTATATCTTAAACAGACGTCGCATTGAAACTATTACATCTTTACTCGTGCTTTTATTCGAGTATGATCGAGTATTTTGAACTAAACAAAATTTCTATTTTGCGCGAGATCCTTATTAATCTCTAATAATAATTTTTTAAACAGTATACATTCATTTCATTCTATTTTACACCGTTTGCTCATACTGCTGGAAGTCACGGTAAAATATTAGGTTTAGTATCATTGACCCGTTTAACTGGAGTGCGAATGGCATAATGAAGAATAGAATGCAAGTGGAAACGGACCGCATATGGCTAGACACGTTCTGCAACCACGGGAACTCTACAATTTCTCGGCGACTTTTCGCATTTGCATCGTATTAAAAATTCTTTCAACTAAAATTGCCTCAACTAGAAAATTTAAAAGCGTGTGTGTATAAATTTAGCAAGAACTTCATAAATATTTATTAGCTTCTCGCTTTATGTATAACGAGATTCAATTGAGTTTCAAGTTGTTTGATTTATCGATCGCACGGGAACGTCGTTGCAGGTTGATCTTATTAAAAGTATATAAATAGTATTCCAGAGCAGTTCGAATAATTTCATTAATTCCATAAAACGAGGTTTCGGTTAATAATTAGTTTTGCTACTCTTGAGTCTTTATTAAGTAAAAATCTATAAAAGCAGGAATTTAAAAAGGTCAATTTAAAATAGATTTATCGGTAAAAAATTAAAGGGGACTACTTGACATTTAATTTGTTCATTTAAATGTTATTAACCCAGTAATATCAATAGAAATGATGAGCAGAAATGGGACAAACAATTACAGAGTTCTCTTATTCTACAGCATTAAAGTAATATTTCCTCGCTAATAAGCTGTCGCTAGTCCCATCATTTGCAAAAACAGCTCCTGTACAAATATTACTACAACCAGGCAAATTGTATGAATGAAAAGTTGTTGAAGAGGTAGAATATATTTTACCGCGCAATAAGATGTCGTAGAAATGAAGCGGAATTTCTTATTACAAGGAAAGTGGAAAAAGGATTTCATCTCTAAGAGCTCCCGAAGTATCTTTATATCGAAAGAAACTGGGGAGCAATTTGTACCTGTCGTGATAAGAGTGGTCTAAGTCAGAAGCCTGGAGTCGTTGAATATATTACTACCACAGAAACACATTTCATTTGAAGATCGCGGATAAAGCCCATAATATTGATTTTATTTGAATAAATTACAAATTAAAAATATTAGACTGATTGCTTAATTCACTCGGAGGAATCGTGATTGGATAAATGCCTCGCGACAAACATTATTTTTGACGTTTCCTTAGTTAACGAAATGAATTATTTGAATAAATGACAAATTACGAAAATTATTTTAGACAGTGATTGCATTGCACAATTCATTGGAGTAAATCGAGATTGGTCAAATGCTCGACGGCGCGGTAAATGTCGCAATCAATTACACGTAAAAATCGATGGGCTCTATATTCGGAAGATGCTTTAATATTCAAGTATCAGCAGTGTTCTCTTGAACATTCCCCGAGTTTCAATCTTTGTATCGGGTTTCCATTATTACTGTACGTGAGATACCTTCAGAAAGTAGGAGCTGAAGGTGCACAAAAGTTGCGCGAGCGAAGAGGCCGTTCCTGAATCAGGTCATTTGCTTTTGTTAGGGCCTGCGACACGGGGCTGGGATTTATGACACGGACTTCTGCGGTATTTTCGACGTTTCGAGATTCGTGCGTTCCTTTCTTTTCGCCGCTCTTTCGTCTAGGTAAGCAGCAAAGCCCCGGGAATTCGTTAGAACTTGGTAGACTTAGAACTCCCTCGCAAACGACAGGAGCATTCCAAATAGAACTAGCAAAGAAACAAGAATTGAAAAAGAGAAACGAGTCAACTACAATTAAATAAAAATAAGAATATCTTTTATAATGCATAACAGAGATCTACTTCATTTTGTTGGTCGCACGTGTGCCTTATAGAAGATATTTTTGTTTATATTTAATTTCTGACATTGCTTGTAAAATAACTGAAGATAAAATCCAGGATAAGGATACTTTTTAAATCTAGGACGCGTGAAATGTCTCTGCATGTGTGTAATTGCTTGCCACTGTATATACTTTAGCAGGACGTAAGCAAAATAGGGGAAACCACGCAAAAAGTCCTCATTTCCGTCCTCGCGGTTCCACCTTTGCTCGCGACCCTTGAGAAGATAATTTTAAAGAGGGACTGATAAGTGTCCATGGTCGAATTTCACGCTACCTACTTCGCGTGGAATTTTCAACCGGTGTGCCAACTAATTACTTCTTCAAAGACCAACCCTTCTGGGAATTAGCGATAGGACTTGATTTTAAAGAATAATTTATAGTTATAGAGAACGTTAAATATTATAGTTTAATCACAGCAATTTATCATTAAAATAGTATTAGTAAAAATAGTATTTTAAGGACACTGAAAATTATTGAATTTTATTGTCAAATATTTTATTTATTTAGTCATCCTTTCTATAGTATCCATTGCATAGAATCGTGTTTTTATATTATTCATTTTTTCTTAATGTTACCAGTTGAAATACATAATATTAATGCACCCAGCAATGTTTGCTTACGCGTCTTAGAAGTAGAAATGGGGAATAATAGCCAGACATTCGAAATAGGACAAATTGAATTTAACTTGAAAGCGACATTGTACATCATTCGAAGGTAGAATTAGTAGTTGGATATGTTGCACGTCTCGTGGAAGAATAATGGACGTTTACGTAATTTTGTTTTGCTCCAATTAGTACGCGAAGTTTAGAGTGTTTTCCTAATTTGTGTAACGCTTGCGGGTCTGATGCGTCGGTGGTGCATACAGGCTCTGCGAATGTTGCACAAAGCGTCCCTTGGTTTCCAGGAACTGGCGCATAAATTGAAGTCCCTTTGGTCCCTACGTGTGGTTTTACGATGCGTCAATTGCCATTGAGAGTTACCTATACAAGGTCCATTTTCCATACTTGGTTGCTAAGAAACACGACAAGCCGAAAACGTGTTAATGACTGTTTTAAAAATGCCACTGTACTTGAACTCTGCGTGAATCCAACATTGCCATGTTAAGGTTGCAAACGACATTTAAAGAAAATTCAGTACAACATTATTCCACTAAAAAATCACACGCAGTTACAAATAAGGGCCTCAGAATAAAAGTGGTATGAATGGCAAAGTCAATTATTAATGACCAAAATTTGCATACTTCCAAACCTTAAATTGCATTACTATACCTGTTCCTGGATACTTGAAAAATCATATCAAAATATTCATTTCCATTAAAACTTTATCGTACCATTACTTAAATCACAGGAAAACTGGTACAAGTACGTTTCAAATTTCATTAAAAGTGTTCTATCAGGAATGCATTGATAAGAAATGTCGTCTCATTAAATATAAGAAAGAAGAGAAAAAAGAAAACGCATAGTTAATGTAGCAAGAATAATAAATATTGTCTCAAAGTGGCGTGAATCGAGTGGAGATAAAGCGAAGCACGACATTTTATCACGGGAACGCATTTGTTTAAAAATACAAGCCTGGATATTCTGTTTCGCGAACGGAAGATAACGCTCGAGACATGATCTTCAATCATGGAAGAGAAATTTTTACCACTGCAGGTCTTCCTGGATATTACCGTGAACTGAGAGACGTATTGGGTGTACGTTCAAAGGAGAATCGTCATTCAAAGACAGATTATAAAGAAAGAAAATGCATCGTGCAAGAAATTTTTCCTCAGGAACGAGGGAAATCTTGTCAGAAATATATCTATGAGGTTTGAAAGTATTTAGTGCTGTTTCAAAATGAAATGTGTGAAAATTAAAATTAAAACGACAGGTTATACATTAAAATTAATGTGGGGAAATTATTATTTTTTTTTTAAGGTGAACTTCGACGGATTAATTTTATGAGAGATTAATCTTGCATAATATCAACTTATCAGAGTCTATTTTTTTTTTTTTTTTTTTTTTAATAGTAATAATAATAATAATTGAAAATTCAATATTTTTAGAGTAACTTTTTATGTGGCATTAAAATTGATTCTTCGTAAAGAACTTGTACACAAGTTTTGAGGAATAAATATGATACGGTGTGAAACGTGATTGCGTGAGATACAGGAGGAGTATTAGTATCGCGAGACGGGGAAGTCGATAAGAAACATAAGTAGGAAAGTTGTATAGGGGGATGATGAAGAAGAAGAACTACAATTCGAGAGGAACAAGGCCCTCGCGTTGTGGATGTTGTGCGTTATCCGTCGAAATAATCTTGGATAAAATTGGTTGGTCGGATTGTAGTTCTTTTTCCTCGTTTTTCCCTTTCTATAACTTTTCTACTTAGATTTCTTTTACTGCTGCTTCACGACCGCAAGGAGGAATCCATTCGTATTATCAGGGCCACCCATTATATTCCATATGAATCATAAGTTACGAGATGTATTGAAAAATATTTCAAATAAATATTGGACGTCTGTCAATTAATGGAAAAATCTCTGTAAAATAAAAGGAACTAATATTCAATTTCTGATGAAAGATTTTCATTCGAACAATTCGCAGAATTCTCCAGAAACAGTACCAGCTTTATGTATCTTTCCAATTTAATACGGTTTTAATATAAGGGATGGCTCGTGCTAATATAGTCAAAATTTTATAAAAATTCTCACGCCACAGTTTTCCATATTTCCTTTTCAGTTGTATGAATACCATATTCTCCCAAAATTTATAAAAGCAACCACTTTTAATTCAATTACTTACATGAATCATCAAAACATTTCCAACTCAAATTTAGAGGATATATGTGTGATTTTCCTTTGCTATATCTTGTTCATTCCTGACTGCAGACTATTTTGTTCAGAGACGCTAGTCTAGACTGAAGGATTGTCTGAAAATGATGTTTGGGTTACAAAGGCGAAGGGAGATCGTTGTTCGCACTGGAGGGTTGTCGCAAGGTGGTCCTGCACGTTGGTTAGATTTTTCAGGGTATTTTCAGCCGTCAGTGACCGACGCGACGTTCCTTTCCCCTGTCTGGCTAATGCAGCTTTAACGAGGCACGAAGTCGGTCATATCGTGTGACTTGATGCTTGACGGCTCATGCCGCCACACGTTTCCCTTGAACACAGGCGGTCGATATTCTCCCTCGAGACACTTGGACACCAATCGATTCCCCGCGTTTCCGGTCTGGGAAATCGACACCCTCGATTACTGCCCTCGAAGCTCGGTTTTCTTCGCGTGCTTTGTTCCTACCACTGCATTAGTCCAAGAACATTTCCAAAAATTGAACATCCACAATCGTCCGTCTTAAATTGTTGTTCTTTTTTATTTATGCTTTCTATACATTTTTTTTCTTGGGTTTTTATATCCAGCTCCCCGTTTTGCAATAGAAATGCTCTGTATTATTACACAATCATTTTTCACACGTTATTGTATTTATATTACTTAACTTAATAATTGGGGTTATTGTTAACATTGGGTCCAGAAAGAAGTTGAGAAAGATTCTCTTCGTTTCAACTTTATTATTCATTTACCTCTATTTCATCAAAAATTGTTTCTCGGTTTCACTTGACCGTCGTGTCTGACTATTATTCATCGTTTCTACTTGTAGTATTATTATTATTATATTATAGTATTTATTGCATCGATGTTCTTATATCATCCTTTGTTTTTTGGATTATAAAATCTCATAAATAGTTAATCAGTTGAAACAGATAACAAGCTACTGGCAGTGTCTGTAGGTACGAGCTTAAGTAGAAATGTCGAGTAATAGTCAGGCATGTTGTATCATGTATTCGACGATTTTGGGAATTTATTTCCTCGAAAACGGGGCTTCCTATAAAAATATTTTATTCCACAATTTCGACTCACCTTTGCATGAAGAATCATACTCCCTCGTGATTGTATCTCAAATTTTACCCTACCTCGTGTATAGGGTGTACTTACGTGACTGGGAGCATTTCTATCAAGAGATACGTGGTATCGATTTTAAGACAATACCACAACGTATGCATAATAATAATGAAAGAAGATAATATTGTAACGAAGTAAGGAATACTCAGAGAAATAGCAAAAATAACCGTTTTCTATTATTAAATTACTTTCGGCTTAAATAAACATTGGCTCATAGAACGTTTCCATAATATGTTATAATTATGAACAGGTCGCAACAAAATTAACGACTATGAACTACTGTGTATTTTATTGCGCTTCAACCAAAATTTTTAATGCATTAATACCATCGATTTCTTTGAATTTAATAAATAATAATTCCGAAATAGTCTCCGTAGAAGAAAAATTCAAACAATAAATAACGAGACAACTTCTCACCAGTTTATTTTGAGGCGCCAAATGGAAAACGTTCTCCGAACAGTGAGTAACGACACTATTAGTCGATAGCGTTGTTACGGGGAGCCCTTATTGCGCAATCTTTGATTATCTGCGGCAATCCAAGGGCTCTCGTGAACTTAAATACAGCGGGGGGTTGTGTAAACCGTTCCGTCGCGTTGCGTAATCGAATGCAGTCGCTTGCCACGGGGAAAAGCTGTTGCGCAATCTATTCGTTTCTTTGGATTTATTGAGCCGTACACTTTGCTACGTTTAATCACTTTTCCCGTCAGGAGAGGCTCTTGTCGGAGTCACGGTGAAATAGCGGCTACTCTCGTTCCTCTGGCTTTCACGATATCCGTGATTGTGGATTCGCACTGATATTGCGAGCCGTATAAGGCGTTATCGACGAAATTGCACCAACCCCACACTCTCCAGAATATAGAACTTTTTTTCGAAACGAATCAACCTCGAAAAATCATTGGCCAGTATATTAAACAATTCTGTTTTCGTGTTTTAATTTTATTTTATATTTTAGGATCATTTTGTTCTGTACAATGGCAATAAAATTAGTTCTGCAATTTTCTTAGAGGGTGTGCCCCGGTAATTTTGAATTAGAAATCCAATTTTCTCAGTTATAAAAATTGTATACATAGTTTGTTGCGATCTCATCTTAATCAATTCATAATTGCATTTTTATTTTGTGTATAAATTAGATTCGTTAGGTATTAGGTGACATTTAGGTACACTCTTGTATTTATTATATAGGGTGGCTCGTAATTCTCTCATACGTGGCAATGAATCGAAAAATTGGACAAAACTTGTTCATCAGAGGCATTTCAGAAAATCTCGTTTTAAAATTTGTGAGGCATGCGATTGAATACGACTTCGTTATGTGTTTGCCCGTAACTCGTTATTGCCGATTGTGTTTGGCGGTGGTGAGCATTGATTGCGGTGTGGTATTATCTGTTTTTGGTCGATATTAATATCTTGCGCCTAGTTAGAATCACTTTAAACGGATAATACCGTGTCGCTGTCGATATTTACAAATACCAACGCTAGTAGCAATAACGAGCAATGATCAGACGCGTGCCCCACTCAACTTCAAGTTCAATTTTCTTGTAAATGGCACATCCGGAAGAAAATAGTCATTCTACATTTTCCCTTCATTTTTTCATGCTAAATAATAAAAAAAAATAATAATACATTTTTGTTACATCGAAATCTTATATAATCACAGATAGTTGTTGATTTGAAAAGTATCACCTAAAATAACCCCAATTAACTCTATGTGCGTATGTCACACAATTTACCAGTACATTATTGTTTAATGCTTTTATTTAGAACAGAATTATCCAGTCTGCGAATTTCCATCAGCTTTCAATTCAACGTTTCAAGTGTTTCACTCGATGTGTAATTTTATAACGATTGCCATATATCTTAATGAAGGGGGATACTGTTAAACGTGTCGGTCCTTGGTGAAAGAAAAAAATCCGTTCGTTATTATCCCGGGGGAAAAAAGCATGCATTTCTCTTAATGAAACGACGCGGGTATATTCTGTGCTTAAATTTTACGACTAATGCCTCGCACGACCGTGTTTCGCGAGTGCACGTAACTGTGGCCATCTACAATGGGCACGAGACCGAATGAAAGTTTGCAGCCACCACAAAGTAAAAAAGAGAAATGGGGTGAAATAAGACAAATAAGTAACGCAAGCTGTTTTTCATATTTTAACGCGAGGTGCAAAGATCTGGACATGAACAAAAGTTGTTGCATTTGTTTTACAAAAGGACTTTGATCAAATCAAAAGTTATATGAGAAAAATTATTTATTTTCTAATTTAATTGAGTGTAGGATAACAAAATTTAAATAATGAACCATGAGCATTGTTTAAGGTGATTGTTTTCTTTACATTTGTTCAATATAATTGTTTTTCGCCAAACAAAACAGTCGAATTTTTTTTTATTATTTTGATATAATTCGCGTGAAAAGTGAGCAAAATAATTCATTTTATTCTACAGCATTATTAATTGTTTATTTTCACAGTAAGCATCATGTTTTTATGTACGTAGGGTATATTTACTATACTTTGCGAGTGGGTCGAGTTACGGAGCTTGCTGGAAATGAATTTATCGACGGAATTTTACCGTATCGTCGATTTCGGGTTACGTCCGATATTAA
Organism: Hylaeus volcanicus; assembly: GCF_026283585.1. Classification (NCBI taxonomy): domain Eukaryota; kingdom Metazoa; phylum Arthropoda; class Insecta; order Hymenoptera; family Colletidae; genus Hylaeus; species Hylaeus volcanicus. The sequence continues at coordinate 11,832,770 of NC_071978.1, read as the reverse complement.
AATAAATATGCCCGAAACAGTTGCCGAAGTACGTTTCGGGATAGTTCAATAAAATATATAAAATACGAGAAGCGGAAAAAATATCGTGCACACAGGGTGACCCACATAGTTCGATCACCTCGGTTATTTCCGATATTAATGGGAACGATTCCAATTTATACGAGTAGCATGATTCAGAGAAAGAGCTTTGTAATTTTAACGAATTTCTCAACAGTGGCGCATGACGAAATAATATTTTTTGTAATCGTTAAAAATGAAGTATTATATTAGAATTGTTAATTCGATCGTTTTCAGTAATCTACTTATTAACGAATGCACGCATCGATTTCATTTGAACATTTTTAATTATACCTCTTGGGCAACTTTTTTACGACTCCTAGATTGCATTACACGGAATGAATATTTAGGTCGAGTGTCGAATATGAATGTGTATCGGCTGTGTTCGGCCAGGATGTAATCTGGCCACTCGAAACTCAATTTTATCGTGTACGAAGGTCCACTTGACTTTTTCGAACGTTCAGTTCGTTAAAGATCCTGCATACCTGGTGGATGAAACAAAATTCGCTTATTTTTGCATTTTCAAAAAACTTCTAGTCGTACAAACTATTAGCAATGCTGTGGGACAAAACGATTTATTTTGTTAATTTTTCACATGAACGATGGTTCTGTTAACACTAGGTTTATGGAGTCATTTTGACTCGTTGTAAATTTCACAAGGTTTTCTAAAAACCGTTTATATATTTTACCAACCATTTATGCTGACTTTGTCCATATAAAAAGACAAGCATGTATTCAAATTCATTTTTATTCAAGTCCCCTAATTAATTTGACTAAATCGACAACATTTATTAAAGCATTACTTCAGTAATAGGAATCTGAAAAGAAATCTCCATAAACCTATTGTCGATATATTAGACAGAGATTAAAAATTCTAATTTCTTTTTCAAGGAAGCTCAACAAACCACGTTGAAAAAAATACAAAAACAATTCCTAGATCAATGACTTGACATAAAATTATATTCCACTCTCAAATGAATAAGAAAACGAACAAAAAATGTATATTGTACAACCATTTATCCCTAGCACCTAGAAAAAACAATTCCCATCATCCATTTGTACTTTCGCTCATTCATTTATCCTCCCAACTGCCCTCATATGTAATCGAATCATCACATCCCTACCAGCACGTATTTACAGGAGACCTTTAAGTCGTCCCCATTCATAATTAAATGTATTTAAGTGGAGGGTCATTTATGATTGACGCGTGACCCAGTTAACAGGGTTCAAGTTGTCGAGTACACGTGTTCACGATAAAATTTCGTTACAGATCCCTCCCCCCCTCTCTCTCTCTATCCACTCTGGGTCGTATCAAACGTTGAATTACTAACGGCCACAATTAAAGTGGCATAATATATTAATACCTCGATGGAGCGCTTACCTCCCAGAACGTGCTTCATTCCTCTCTGGAGGTTTCTTGCGAAATTACACTGTTAACCAAACTTGAAGAGAGTTAGCGATACTTGTAGTTGCAGGCTCCTTTAACAGCTTATTTCGCCGTTCCTCCCACAGGCCGTCCTCCACAATTAAAGCACCCTCGGGAAATCAACATACGAATGCAGTGCTTTTAATGAATTTATTTCTCGCTGGGTTCCTTGGCCCCCTAACTCACGGGTGTTTTCATCGCGAGAACAAAAATGCTCCAAAGTGACGTTCTGGCTCGGTTGAATCTGGTAGGTTAACCTGTTGCAGGGGCGGTGTGTGTGTGTGTGTGTGTGTGTGTGTGTGTGTGTGTGTGTGTGTGTG
>NC_071978.1:11808266-11830957 GCF_026283585.1 Hylaeus volcanicus | reverse complement strand
GTGTGTGTGTGTGTGTGTGTGTGTGTGTGTGTGTGTGTGTGTGTGTGAAATTATCGGTCTTAAGGCGAGATTACACACATTCGTATTACCGAGTAAGAGCATTAAGCGGACAGGTTGAGTGGTCGCTTTTAATAACGTAGGAGATCTGTTTAATACTGATTACGGCGTGCAGGGCCACAAATCTCGCGCGTTCTGCCCTTTAATCAATGCTACTCTCTTATTTCTCTCTAATGAACCGCCTCGCTGAGTCCGCGGACATGTATTTCCCAGTGGTGACGAATAGCCTCGATTCTTCTCGTAATATAGTGCCTATGAAAGCATGTTTATGTAAGATAATCTAAACACGACTTTAATATTTTATAGTCAGTTGGCACAGTATTGCAGTTATGTAAAAATGTTCTCATTTTTGCCTTTAAACGTTATCACCCTCTTCTATATTTTTCCTTTTCTTGCTTTTGCTCGCTTAGAACCCCATTTTCCACGTAGACGATGTTTATATAACAACGACGTAATTTTCTTAGTAGTCTACGTGACAAAATGAATGGAAAATGTACAGTAACATTTTCGTACGCGAGGCTTCCTTCCAGAGTAATCTAAGTTCAAAGATTCCTGGGGCACGATGCTCGACGGAGTTCTTGGCGTGTCTGACCACTGCTCGCTGTTTCTACTTGTCTCAGTATTTGTAAACGTTAACGATGACGTGATATTATCTGTTTCGCCTGGTCACAACTCGTTAGGGGGATACTAAACGGACCACGCAATGCCACCATTAGTATTTGCAAACACAAGTGGAAGTAGCGAGCAATGGCCGGACACGCCAAAGCAGTTGGTGCCCCGAGAATCATCAAACTGAAACATCTGCGACCACGAGCTTCCTACGAATAAACATCATTGTACATTTATGTCTCGTTTTTGCGCGAAGAATCATTCCCAATTTCGCATACGCAATAATTCCTCCTCCAAATAAATGTATCAATAATTTTCCGTTTTTGCGCGAGACACGAATTCGATTCGTATTATCTTTGCTCAAACAGCTGGTCTCGAATTTCGTCGGGGTGCTTCATCATTGTTCGCGGGAAAATATTTATTATTCCGTGCTCGTCTTGGCAGCCACCTCGAGCGGAATAATTTCTGCGTGAAAAACGTATTAGGCGAGTCGAGCACATTCGTCGGCGTATTTCGCGGCTGATTGCGTGCCTCTGTTCGTTTTCTCCTTGGCAGGATGGTAGGGGGAACGCCTTCCGCGCGGATAAACACGCCGTGTTTATCGACCATCAGCATTAGTTTGCCGGGATATCAGTACGATGAGAACGTGTCTACAGGGTGGTTCGCGTAAAGTGTTACGAGCCGTTGTCTAAACTACCAGGAATGCCGATAAAATTCTTTCCCAGGCAATTTGGAGTTCATTGTTGCTCTTTTCCCAGAGAGATGGCCTGTCTGGCTCTATTCGAAGGGTTGGGCGGACCTCTTCGAGCAAAATACATACGGGGTGGTGCTGAAACGCGTGATAGAGCGATAGTATGTAAAATGGGGAGGTAAGAAGGGAGCGGGGGAAATATTATGCAAACAGAAATTAAAATTTGTGTTAGTTCTGAGTGTAGCGTTTAATTTGAGTAGTTAAAGGTTAATTTTATTCTGGAGTTGGTTATTCACGATACTAAAGGTTCCATAGATCTACCACAAATGAAAATAATGAGATTAACTATTGTAATGATGTTATTAGGTACGAAATTTTTATTTCTCTACTTGGGTAGGTACAAGGAGCTATTTTAGAAAATTGTAGGTTTGTTCTGAAAGGTGAATTGTAATAATTAAAGTATAATTTTATTTTGGAATTAATTAATCATAATACACAAGTTTCCATGGATTTAATAGAAATCGAAACGATAAACTTAATAATTGTGGTGACGTTATTCGTTATAAAATTGTTATTTCTCTATTTGAATAGTTATATGGTGCTATTTCTATTAACAAGTGAGCTGGGAGAATGGCTAGAAAAGTCTCTTCAGAAAAGGAGAATAAAAAATGTATGAAAAATCGATAGACGTCATCAAAGTGACGTAAAACATAGATTCCATATCTGCTGAAAATGACAGCGTGCAACAAAGATGCGCACCGAGTAATCTATTAGTTGCAGGCGTACCGAACTCGTGCGATATCAGTCCGGGATATATCACAAACATTTACTTTGTGGTTATACGTATATTAAGGCCGCTCGTATCCTCGGGACTCCATTTATTTGAAATGTGTTTTCATTTGGACTTCCTCTGACACGAAACCAATCAACTGTTTATCAGACTTGAACAGGCCTTTACTTAAATAAACAATACATTTATTACCTCGGAATTGAATGAGAGAAAATGCTCCACATTTTAGTTAGCAAATGCAATTTATTTAAATTGAACAAAAAATGGAAACCGCTTCTTTTGCATCTAAAAGCGTAAAATATTGTTCGGTTTCATAAAATGAAGAATGTTCATTTAATTACTGGCTCATTGAACTACTCAATATTTTATAGTTTTAGTTATAGTTTTGGAAACTAACAGGAGGAATAAGAATCATTTCTCAGTTTTATTAAAACTCTCAATTTAAATAATTATCGAAAATTCATTTAGTCGTGGAACCAACCAAGATTTTGCAGTTTCAATTTTAGTTTTGAATACCAAGAGAAGGAATGAGAATTATTTCTGTTTCATTAAAACTCTCAACTCGAATAATCGAAAATTCACATCTGACACCCTGGTGCAAAATACATAAACCTCAGAACGCCAGAAAATCTTGTTTTCGTTTCCTAGAATTCCCAGGAGAGCCAGGAGCGATTTACACTCACTAAATCGCATGGGTGCATCACGGCAAACCGCAAACACACGATCGTTGTGTGCCCGTCCGTTGGAAGCGACAGTAAAACGATCCGAATATCTCGTCGAAACCCCAATTTAACATTCCCCGCGTCTTATAATAGAAGGGGATCGCGTGGAACGGTGAAATATGTCGACGAGTAACTCGATTTACGACGCGGCGGCGTTCCCCCGCGTCTGTTATACGAGAACGACGATTTGATGCCGAATCAATCTTATCTGGCCGATTCCAGCGGTGGCAGGGGCCAGACGCGAAATGAAAAATACCGTTTCGCGCGAATATCGTTCACGATTCGCGCCATTAATAACGATCGACGCGCGTCGGGGCGGATTTGAATATTTTTCGGGGCGCGAAATCGATGCAAGAGCGTCGAGGCGGCTATCCGTACGGCGAAGCCTGATGAGACACGCCTGTGTTACCAAGCCATTTCTATTCAAATTATACGTCCACTGAATTTCATATTCCTGTTACGTATTCCGCCGCAATATGTTGCAATTCCTGCGTTTAATGGGCGGGGCGGAAATTATCAAGCGTAAGCGGTGGATTTTGGAAAAGGGATGTGATTTATTTGATCTTTTTTCGAGAATGTGGGATTATTTTGACGATGTATGTGACTTTTTGGAGGAGGGAGACTCAAGCAAAACATTGAAAATAGTTATCAAAAATTTAATAGTGGCACACCCTGCTATGAAATATACTCGAATTGCAACAAAAAAATTTAGTTTAAAATTCGACTTCATTCGCGAATTTATTATAAACAAACGATTCAATCAAATTATTAACACTCCCAAATTATTAAATTGAAATTATCGACTTGTAGTGCTCTTTTCTACAATTATGTTTGTTCACGAATTTATTGACATATTCCACAAATATACGAAACACGTAAAGTGGATTTTCTCGTCGTAAAGTCGAATTTACTTCGCGTCGTAAACGTATGTAGGTCGAACAGCTGCGAAGTATTTCTCGTTTATCGAATTATTTGGCAAAAAAAAAAAACCACAATCAAAAATTGCCAATTAAAGCTTCGCGTCAGTTGATTTTCGAGGTAGATATTTCCGCAACGAGAACCATCCCCCCTCAAGCGCTTTAAAATGATTAAATTTCAATTTCAGGCATGCCTATATTTACAAAAATATTCAGAGTTGGATTTCCATAACATCAGCAATATTGGCCAGCGATTCCGTTGGCATCCGAACAAGGGGTAACCCGTTGTGAATTTTTCGCAATTCCCCGTGCTGCAACAGAATTTAATTCATCTTGCGAGCGTAGGTTGAATAGCAACCATGAAACGTTATTCGTTCACTGAATCATGGTAGCTGGGAACACGACGAGAACACGACGACCCTGTGTACACTGGTCGGTGTTTACTGAAAAAATTAAAGCCCTCGTACAAAGGCATTTCTGCGCGAAAGATAAAAGAAACGTGCGTTATAGGGTCTTGAAATGGGAATAAACGAAAGCTCTCGGGCGAGGGCAGACTTGGTTCCAGGGTATTAAAGAGTTATATGACCCGCCAGCGAGAAAATCTGCAGCTGCTGTTGCTTCGCGATACTGATAAATTTACAACATCATGAGCCACTGTTTGTAACAGCCGATTTTACGAGCTTTTGAAACAGGGTCGAGAAACGAAACGTTGCCTGTGAAGATTGTACGGAAATGTACGCATTAACTCGTGGAATTTGCGAACAATTGTTTACAAAGTCCATCGGCACTGTCCAAAGACACTCTATAAATTTTTTTTTATTATCTTCAGAACGTATTAACCCAGTTACAGAATAATATTGTAGCTTTATGTTAGGTGTAGTAGGCTGAGGTCCTTTCAGGATGAAGGATCACAGAAGAACTTTGTAGAAATCATGCTGGTAGTAAAGTATCTTTTCGAAATAGCTAAAAGAAATTCAAAATTGTCTGAAAAGTAGACATTCTTTAATAATTCATGCAGCGTTGAGGTAAACAAGTTAGTACAGAGAAATAATGTTTCTCAATCATTCATACAACAAGAGAACGAACAAGCATTAACAGTAATGTAGTCAGCACGTACAGGTATGATATATGTATAGCCATAACCCTTGAAGTGAATCCAAGCGATGTATATGTGATTATTTAGGGGTTGGTTTCCCTTTCTTGTTGATATGTGAGTGGTGTTGATGTTGTTGCTGGTATCACATATCAACAGGGAAGGAAGAGCTACCATCCCCGAACAATGACGGTTAGGGGAGCCCGAACAGACAGGCCAGAAGCATCCGACTCGCTTTAAGTTAGGCTCTATTATGCATGTGGGTCCACTGCAAGAGTTACGGACGTATTGTAGCCTGGCTGCGAACCCGGTGAATAGAGTAGCCCTAACTAATTGTAAGTCGAACTCGGGTGAAGTCCGAGATGACAATTCGATAGAGGATAATTTCAACGTGAGTGAATTACAGTGGATAAGTGAGAGGTTCCATAAGACGTCGATGAGTGTGGACGCGCTAATTAAGGTATTTAAAACTAATAAGAAGTACAAAAACTATGGATATATCGTCTTTTCGGGTTCGAATACAATAAAAATTTTTGATAAGTTAATACACATTCAGAACCACCTCTAGTTTATTCATTCTATATACAGGGTGTTCAAAAAAAAGCATTCAATATTTATATGGTGTATAGGGCACACTGTACTGAGTAAAAAAGTTTTAGTAAACATAGGTCCAAAGGTCAACCGTTTCTGAGATATAAACATTTTTGTTTGCTAGTATCATGATTGACTTACTACTGGGTTTTCGATATTTATAAAAGATTTTCCACGCGTCCACAGCTCATTTCTGTACACGAAATTGAAAAAATGAAATTGACGAAATTGTCGGCAGTTGAATGGGAACATTCAGAACGCAATTTATAAACATTGACATAAACATCGCATGCGATGGAAGCAAGTAAGTAAATCATGATACTAGCAAACAAAAATGTTTATATCTCAGAAATGGTTGACCTTTGGACCTATATTTACTAAAGCTTTTTTACTCAGTACAGTGTGCCCTATACACCATATAAATAATGAATGCTTTTTTTTGAACACCCTGTATAATAAATGTCCCTCAAAGAATAGCTTTTCCCTAGAGTTAAAATATATTTTGTACATATTTTAAATGTATTCTACATATATACAACGAATGTTCCTTAAAAAATAGTTACTTTTCTCGAAGCTATTTTAAATATTTATATATATTTTCAAATATCCACCATCACCCTACCAACCCTTCAAACTAAATTTTCAATACGCCCATCTCGCGGCTCGAATATCGAATGTAAATTTTCCTTACGGTCCCGATCGACGTGGTGCGGTCGAATTCTTCCGAGCAACAGCGTTTCTTTTCGCGGGCGTGTTCCTCCGCTTCTTTTTGGCCAGGAGTCACTGAAATAGAAACAGAAACGGTAAGAATGAGGTTGTACGGTATAGCAGAAGGACAAGAAGGAGCGAGAGGTGGACGGAAAAGGGGCAGGGGCTTGGAGGGTGAGAGAGATTCGTTATTGATTCGAACTCGACACAGCTTGGGGTACAGTCGTGGCAGACTGTATCGTTCGTGTACGGAATGGACTGACACAAACGCAGGCAGAAATGCGCCCTCGCAAACGAATGACGGATGATCGCAGCCAGTATCGACAAACAATCTTCGGAAAATCCCGTTATAGCGCCAGAAGCAACAGATTCTGGTGGAAATGTCGGACAATCGAGAATCGAGGCACGTTCTTCTGTGGTTCTCTCGAGACGTTTGAATGAATACGATACTTAAACATATTTATACGAGTTTAAAACAAAGTGGGAACTACTAGTCATGTTTTCATGGAAATTTCCATTTTGGGAGGAGTAAAATTCAATTCTTCGATTGATTTAGGTTAAAATGTTCAGTGAAGTTTCACACGCTCAATTTATATACAGTCAGTTAAAAAGAATGCAATTTACAATTTTATTTTGTTATATATACTTGTTTCGTGAGAATTTTTTTGTGAGAATGTTCCGTTTCAATTCTACTATTTTTTGCAGTACCATAAATCAGGATAAATGATGTAGATTATCTTCACGTTTCAAGTTTATTTTCAAGGTTTTGTAGCTAAAAATTAATCTATATAGGAACTCTACTTAATTGCCTGTTATTTTATAAAAATTCCCCTATATTCTCCACGACTACTTCATAGTAACTTTGCAATTGCATACACAATTTCCACTTCTGTCAACATTCAGCATTTCTTTTCAGTGCCATCAAAATTTTCTAATCACACCAAATTTCAATTGCATAGCCTCTCGTTTTTCTCTGAAAGGGTTTTTCTCGAGTCTTTCGACGTCAAACGTTGAAATACGCTCGCATGGGTCCCAAGGAACGATTATCTCGGCGTGAATTAATCGAATACTTGAACAGGGCGAGTATTCATCCCACGCGACATGAAATAGTACCTTCTTGTCGCGCACTTTTCGCGAGTGTCAGGTTCTTGCTTGGCCGAATTATTAATAAGTCTGCGAGAGAAAAGAAAACGCCCTCCGTCCCTCGGTTCTTCTTAAGCGAGTGTTTCTCGTGAATTAATAATTAAACATTAACAAAGAGATACCGTTCCCCGATACTCTTCTTGTTCACGCTAGGACGTCGTCATCCTCGAGAATCTCTCTTCGCGAGATGCAAATTACGTGCTTAGCGAGCTCTGGAACAAAAAGAGTAGCTTGGTAACTATTAATTATTTTTCTGTTTGAAATGAAATGGATTCCCCAGGGTTCATAACATTCAGGAGAATTATTATAAAACAGCAGAATAAAATAGTAAATAAACCAGGATAATTAATGTAGATTATCTTCGTGTTTTAAAGTAACTTTTACGATTTGTTTGGTAAAGATTAAATCTATACTGCAGTTAGTCTACTATAAGTGTAAATATTAAAGAAGTCAAGGTATACAAAATATTCCCTTTACGATTGTAAAACAATAGATCGTTATACTGGTTTGGATAAAAAGCATTCCGACATATCGCGAAATTGTTCGACGAGATTAATAATAGGATTCTATTTGCGATGGTTTGATTTACGTAGCAGCGTATACAGGTTCTATCTCCAGATCTCTTTTACGCGAGGAAAGATAAAGATACGATCAGAAATTTGATCGTCGAGTGTTTCTTGTGTGTATCAGAGAAGATTAATTTTCAGAGGATAATGATTAGGTGCGAGGTCTCGTGGGGTCAATATCATTTAGACTCACGTTCGATTGGTTTACATGGAGTACCTGGAAATGATCAGTTGCGAATCGATAGGTGGAAATAATTACCCTCGCCGCAGTGCAATTTACCGCGTTACTTCGCGTTACTTCCCCTCGTGATCTATTCGTCCGGTACACTAACCTTCCAAAGTTTGGGGTTACTTGTGCTCCAGAGTGAAATTCGTGAATTTGAATCTAGAAGGTGAGTTAAAGATCATTCTTTATTCATTTTATTGGCTTCTTTCATATTTATATTTAAAAAATGACATTGAAAAGCAAAGTAACCAACCAGCCAAAGATCTTGGTGGCTACAGTAGACAGTTTCGTAGCACTCTGTATAATTTTTATAACCTCATTGAACACCAAAATCAAATAATTTATTTTAGTATAATTCATTATTTAAGTCACCTGTTATAATAAGCCAACAGCAAAGTGCACTTGACGATCAATATTAGCAACCAGTCTAGACTCAACTTGTAAAAATGAGAATCTAATAAAACGCCATCGCATCCAATTCTTTCCTGTCGAAAATACAACACGAAGGCCACGACAAACTTTTATGATAATCGAAACCGTAAAAAAAGCACTTCACGACTGCGTGTAACGATCCAAATTCCCAAGATTGTTACTAGCTCGCAGCTTTGGAGCAATTGAAAAGTTTTCGAAATAGAAAAAAACGCCTCACGAATTTCCTGCAACGATTCAAACCTTCCCCAATACTGTTACGAGCTTCTCGCGCCGGTGATTCGTAAGGATTTCGTAACAAAAAGAATAAACTACCCCTTGAATCGCATTTTAAGGTCCAAACTTCCTTTTCCGAACCTGCCACGAACATCTCGTGTGTTTGAATCGAAACGTTTTATCGTAACACGTCTGGCTACCAACTTTCCGACGCCTCGAGTGAACCGGAAGTGGGTTCGCCGTGCAAGTTTCGAAAGATGCTCGGAATACAGCGGTTCTACGAAATCGTTGCGGTCTCGCGTATTGCAAATCCATCCTCCATTTAGCTCCGTCGCTTCCGTTCGACGCGATCGCATTCACGGATGAATGAAAGCTCGGTTTCCTGGGGGGATGAAATTCGTGGCGGGTCGTCGAGATTTTATCGTCCATGAGGCCACGCTCACGATCCCGAATGCACGGCCTATAGCATTCGAGTTTTGAGCTTGGTAAGTCGGGGAGAAAAGTAGCAAAGATGAGAATATTTAAAAGCCAAGAGGGGATGAAAAGGGAGAGTAGGTGAATAAAAAGTGGTGGGGGTGTTTACTGTGCCATCAGTGGCCTCTTAGGTGTATTGAAGGCAAAACCATTTGAGCAAATAAGAATTCATAATTTTTGGCTTCTCAAATTCATGGAGAAAACACTGATAATACTTTTATGAAGGTATAATAACATGGGTATTACAAATTATATATATACACATGTCATTGTATCTTGGGGAGATTATAATCAATGAATTGGTGAGTCTTTTGCGATGAAAATGAGCCCAAACTCGAGCCCATTCGAATAGGATTGTCCACTTCAAGCTATAGTATCGCGTGTAGCATGTACTATACATGTAGGATTAAAAGTAATCCGATTATGGCCGTGTTTGTACTCATTTTCATCGGGAAAACATCACGAATTTGATGGCAGACATGTTCATTACATTTAATATAAGAAAATCATAGTAAATTCAAAAATATACTTCAGTCCTTTGCGTTGCGTTATTCCCGTTTCATGGGATGTCAATAATAAAACGGACATCAAACAATGTCAGTGCGCGGGGATCGAGGGGAAATATATTGGAGAAATTGGTATTCGTAGGACGTGGCGCAGCGCCGCTTCAGAAAGGATTAAGAGCGGCCGGTTCACGGTTTGATATCGCTATAAGCGGGACATTATGTTGTCGCATTAAATTATGAAGGATGATGGATCACTATGGCGGAATATCGAGCGACGGCGCCTTTAGGAAGCATAATTCACGTGCTACGTTCAGCTCGAGAGAGAGATTACATTTCTCTCGAACCACTAAGAACGAAGATTAGAATTCGACAGCATATGGCGACGTGCAACATCCTTTGTGCGGGATTCATTTCTTTTTCGCAAGAAACAACTTGAATATTTTACAATTCTCATAATTTAATTTCTGTCAATTCGGAAGAAGTATATAACTTATTACACCACATCTGTTTAATTTTTCTACTTCATATTAATTGTTAAGAGCTCCATTAAGGTTCCCCAAGAAACTGCTAAATGACTTTAAGCGACAGTTATTTATAGCACACGACCAATTTAACCGCAAACTGCTACTCTCTCCTTATCGTCAATGGAGCACTATACATGTAATTATAACTATGTTAACTACTCAACGCTCAAAGCTAATCTAGACACGAGTTCTGGTTATTAGTTTCTCATATAAAACGAACTTTGCACACTACGTCCCGTTAGCTCCCAAAAAATTGCATCAAAAATCGCGCAAATGTATCTATAATGCTGCAATGAACAAATGTTGAACTGTATCAGTTTATCGATCGAATATTGCATCGCGAGGCAATTAATTAACCTTTTACGTATTTTATTCGAGTGCACTCACAGGCAGGCCACGGTACTAGTCTACCTAAACAAATTGAAGGAAATATCAGGTATATTTTTGCTTTTCGTGAAGTTTTGTTGGATTTTTTAATTTCATAATTGAATTTATTTCAATATTTTTTCGTTTTACATTATTCCATGACTGTATAAATTTGTTTATACCAGGTCCGTTATATTTATACTGTACAATTTTATACAGTACTATTTTATATTGTACAATTTTTTTAAAAGCCAAAAATACTTCGTATCACAAGCGGTTAGTTTCAACGCACAACATTCAACCAATAAAAGAATCAGTCCACAAAAATCAATAAAAAGAAAACACACTTTCTACCCAAAATATTCGCGATACAAAGTTCTTTATCTACAAATTCACCTACACAAAAAAAATTGTCTTTCTTTTCCAAGTTGTCTCTATTTCGAAACAGAATGAAAAACCCCGATTTAAGTTAACCGTATCTACCGGAGTGTTCTTCCCGTTGCTCGAGTTCGTCCTTATTCAGGTTGAAGACTGCACCGGTAACGATCTCGCCAATTGCGCCGCAGAATAACGTTGTTCCTTTACGATGTAAATAAGAGAAGAACAAAGTCACCGCGGACATTCCTGAAGTGCTGGGAATACACATGACGAATTTAAATGTGAGAGCCCAGCTTAGATGTGTTCTTAAAATTCTGCCGCTCACAGGGTTTCCTTCCATCGGGAAACGTACACTGGTTTCCCGTCCGTTAACGAGGCTCGCTTCTACGCACTGAAAGCACCCTCTGAAGCTTCAAGACCTGTCTCGCAATATTCGTGGCATTCATAATTTACGAGTCCCAGTCAAAGAAGCCAGGGGCGCATCAGTTTTCCCCTGTACGCGCGATATCCTCGCCATTATTTTTGAAGGAACGCTGTTCCTACTGATGCACCCTTTGCTTTGCCCATCTAATCGTGATTGAGAAGAAGGGATCGTCGAAAAGATGGCTAAAATAGATGGTGGGGTTGAAATGATTTTTGGTAACATTTGACAGCATTTTTCGAATTTTCTGTGGGGAGTTAGGTTGGAATGGAACGATTATCACTTTCAGGTCTTGAGGAAAAGGGTCTGCTTTTCCTTAAAGCAGAAAGAGGGGTGGGTTTCTAGCAGGGACAGAAAGCGACGACCCTCAGTCCGACAAAATAAGTCAAGCGGTACGGGTCATTGTGAATTCGGACACTCTTCCTTGAACATTCTTATACATTGTAATCTTTAAGAAAATAAATTTATAAAAATAAAATTCTAACAAGTTAAATAGTGCAGGTTATTATGGCAGAGGAATTATGGCAAGGTACAATGGCATGGGTGTGATAATAGTGATTACTAAACTGCTAATTTTATGCATTTATTACATTATAAACATTTATTACGTTACAATTTACATTACAAACTAGTATAGCAAATACATGTTAAATATAACCATGTATTTACACTTATGCAAAACGAGTATTAATCGGAGAATACATTCAACATACATCATGTATATTTTTGATATGTTTTCCATATATTACTACACTCCATAAATGCATAATATCCACAATGTAATGGTTACTATAATACAAATTGTGTGCTTATGAGGCAAATAAAATAAACAGTACAATATATACTGAACTGAATGAGAAACTAAAATGTATAGTTAAATTGACAACTATGTAATAACATTTTACAGAATTCTTTTTTAATCTTCCTGTATTATAAAAATGCCACGAATTAGTGAAGATAAAATGCTCGTAAAGGGCCTGACGAGTAACGTTACCAATTATAATAAAAATTCTAGTACAATCAAATATTCATCAAATATCATATCAAATATTTGAACGTCTATATTTCTGATGGCTACTCTTCTGATCTACCTTCTGGAAAATAATATAATAATACACGAAACATTTGCTATTTATCAAAGTACGCTACGTTGGACGTGTAACGAGATTTATAATCTCGGTTTCGCCCTTTGTAGCGGCTACATTGTCTTGCCCCGGCAGGCGCTTTTCTTCCAGAACGTTGTCGAGACTCTTAAATAGATGGTAATCTGTAGAGAAGATCCGGGGGAGAGTAAAGCGGATGAGGGAAGAACTTCGTAGCCCAATTGTCGCAGTTCTTTAAGGGTCTTTGTTGGCATTTATGGTCTGTGCCACTGTCGAGCTGAATTGGTTCTTTTCGATTCACCAAATCGGCTTGGGCTATAGACAATCCTTTATGCGCGGTTCCAGGCTTAGGGCAATGTTTCGCTGCCTTGCTTCCTTCTATTCCTGATCTGGTAATGAAATGTGTCGAATAATGGCTTGGCAGACCTTCAAATATTACCATTTTTGCCATTTTTGTCCTCTTTGCCACTTTGGCCATTTTTACCATTTTTCCCGATTCTCGTTCGTACGCCACTGCAATTTTTTGCACGTTTTACATTAAATTTCCTGACACTGCATTTAAGTCAGACGCGTAATAAATAATTTTCCAGTAATCTGAAACGACGTGCTGAGTAACAATGAAAAATATAGAATCGAATGAAACCATTCATTCTTCCAGGCAGCAACCGTTCACGACACACTTCAAAGTCCGAGAGGAGTCTTTCTCATCACTCCTGTAATTACATCTTGAAAGTTCCTCAATAGCGGCGACCTTAAAGTTTCGATAGATTGCTTCCTTTCAAAAGAATCCTCCCCTTTTTCTTTCCCTCGACAATTCCTCTCTCGCAGTCGCCCCCATCGAACCGAGGCGTTTATGCCAAGAAACTTCCGTCAAGGGCCGGAACACCGTCGCAAATAGTAATGAAAAAACTACACAATCGATCGAATAAGAATATTACCTTTTTCATACAGTTCGAACACCAATTCCCGTTTTCAATCCAACGGACACGCTATTCGGATCAACGAGTTTGCCATCCATTAATGCATCCGGGTTTCATTTCTGCGGAAAGTTTTCAATTATATTAGCGGGGCATGCCTGTATATTTAAAAATATGAAAAAGCATCGATCATTAATGGCATGAATGAATATGAATACTTTTACGAGCATTTCCATACAGGTTTTGAAAATTGTATAAAAGTGGCAAATTCTTGGTGGACATTTGAGAACTCATAGGGAATTATAATAATTATAGTCTGTAATTTCTAATTTTGATTAAAAATATAAATTGTTAAAGAAACTACCAAGCCATTTTGATCCAAAGTGTCCACTTTAAAAAATTACTAAAATTTTAGTTACTACAGTTTTTGACATCAATTTTTGAAACGAGGTTCGAATTATACGGATTGCAATGCTCCCAACAGAGCATGTTCCATTAATTCCAAAGAGAATGTACATTTCTCTGTTCTACATTTTAGTTTTTAGTTTTTCATTGCTCTAGATTGTGCGGGTTAATCCCAATTGATTAATTTATATGGAGTCGTAGCTCTCGCGTCGACAGGGAATTGCATTGGATGGCGTGGCGTGCGATCGTATTCCCCACGATGGAATCTGGAACGGTGCATCGACACGATACAATGTCACGGTTCGTCGTGCCTTTGATCCGGGAAAATTCTGGGGGCATAGATTACCTTGATCGCGGCGCGGTATCGTTACCGAGACCAGAGGTAGCGAAATTCGCTTTGGTTAGAATTAGGTAACGTAACCGCTATCAGCCCACTAAACACCCCTTTGCTCTCGTAGTAAAGCCTCCACCCCTCTGCGAACGCTTAAGTGTGCCCATTCAACCGATAAATAACCTCACGAGGGATCTAGGGAGGCGACGATGACACTCTGCTAATTTCTCAAAAGAATATTCCACCATTGGTTTCAGCTCTTTGGAATATTCTTCGGAGTACAGCGGGGACGTTTGGGACAGGTCACCTGGATAAGTTTATTTTTGAAGTTGGATGATAATTAGGAACTTTCTTTAGCTCGATGAGAAGCTTATTTCTATCCCTCGTTGATGTATTTTAAATTTAGCGAATATAAGGGTTCTCCCAGTTTTAGAATGTGATTTTATTTCTAATTTTATTTTATGGGTGTAGTTAATAATATCGTTTGGAGAAAATAGATTGAGGTGGTAGGAACAGTAAACAAGAAAGTTCTGTCTTAGGAATGGATTTCTATTTTGTTCCTTTTAACACTTTATTGATGTTATTATTGATCCTCTTCAGGAAACATTAGAATCCCAGAAAATATCATGTATTTTTAGAATTGTATTTTTTTTTCAAATTCTAATATATCTCAAAGAGGGGCAGTAATGACATGATTGAAACACCAGAAGGGAAAATATTAAAATTCATGGCTAAAGAATTTTTCTGTTCACCGTTTAATCACAAAAATAATATTTCATTGCCTCGTTTTCAAGTTTACATCGATGACATTTTGCCACTTTCCTATTTACAATTTCCCCAAGTAAATCCACTACAATTTCAAGGGTGCCCGTGTCGAGGCAAATTGGAGTCAGCGCGATCAAAGTTAATCGTCGAAACTTTCGCAGTTCGCATCACAATCGATGTAATTGCATTAATTCGCCTGAAGAGCTGGACGAAACCGTGGAGAGACGGAATTCGTTAATAAAGGCGCGTCTGTGCCAGCCAAAGCGCATTTGGAACAGATTCAAAAAACGGATTCCCGTCTTGTCGGGAATCGTCGACCGTCTTGTCACGTCGCTTCCCGCTTTTGAGCTTCGCGTTTTTTGACAGATTACGGCCGTCCGCGTGACGGGCCAAGCACGTTCCCTGATTCTCGGCAAACGTCTGATTTTAATTCGCGTGGGTGTGTATTTATACTATAACGATTTCGAGACGAATCGAATTCGATTTCCTGTTAATGGGGTGAGTGAATTATTTTCAGAAACTTTCTTGGCCACTGGCGGTGAAACTGAAATATGTAGTATTATTCGAACAAATATGCAAATTAAATATTCTAAACACTTAACGATTAATGCAAGTATAGAGCATAAGGAAAATAAAAATAAAAATATGAATTAACGTAAACATATTACTGATAGTGGAACTGTATACATATTCAAACGTATATGCAACTCAATTAATTGGGACGCTTAATAATGAATGCAACCATAAAGCACAACAAAAATAAAAAATAAAAGAACAATCAAATATAATGTAATCCCTTTTTTTATTTTGAAGTAAGTTTTCTCTATCGTTCGCATCGATGAACGATTAAATCACGTTTTATCCGCGGAAATGCCATGTAAATGCGACTAGTTTAATAGTGGCTATCTCAATTAGCGCGGTTAATGGATTCTAATGGCCGAGGGACGTATGAGTGGATCGGTTCCATTGAATTTCGTTTAACAGAGAATCGATTTGCTTCGCTACTGTGAACCTAATTACCGATCCTGCAATTCCAATATCATACTTCCCGTTCGATATTATTATATTTTATTCTCGGTATTTTTACAACGGTAACTGTATTTTAGATAGCTTGGAGTTAGTGGTTTTTTTTTTTTGCACTAAAGGTTTTACTGCTCTGTTTCAGTGATGGTCGATTGGTAGAAGGAGATCAGATATTGGCGATAGATGGACAGCCACTAGACTCGAACATCTCTCATGAGCAGGCAATCTCGATTCTTCAGAAGGCACGTGGTCTGGTTGAGTTGGTCGTAGCGAGAAGCGCCCAAGGTAATTTACATTCTATATTTTTGTTCTCTCTCTTATAATTCGCTTTTTCTCTGCTTTGATCTCTCTTTTGAACTTACCCTCGTCACATTGGGAATAAAATGTTACACAGATTAGAGCAGATTAAAAAACACAAATCCAAGAATGGTTAAAATTCAATACGTGGAAAATAATTCATAGGAGAGCAAAAAGATAGCTACTTTGCAAAGAAATATATTTAATTTTTGAATGAGTCTAATTTAAGGGGATTGAAATACACGATTTAAATAAATCCGGGCCTACGGAAATATTTTGGAACATATTTGTTTTTATTGCAACGTCAAAAGTTTCTTTTCCTACGCGACGTCGCGTTCCCGTTTTCATGTTTAATGACAAAGTTACTTAGAAAATGTAGCCAGGTAATTGAACTAGTTGGGAAATTTTCGAATGCGATACCGAATACGGTGACCAAAGTATCGGCGAATAGGAACTCTGCAGTTCGCGAAAGTTTGGAATGGCTCCCGTGATCCAGAAGTATATCACACGTATCGCGCACTAAACTAGATTAGTTATGATGCGCATACGAACAAATTGCAAATTTTACAAACACCAACCGGGGCAAAATGTACACGTTATTGGGTTTCAAACTTGTTAAGCGAGCAAATAGTAATCGACCTCCATGTAGTAGAAAATAACAGCACGTTCGAATAGTGCTGCAATAAACAGAAATTTCGACACTATGCCACAAAAAAATTCTTTGTTAAACTACCAGTATTTATGTTAAAAAAAAAAAAAAAAATACAAAAGACCCAACTCTCTTTTTAAGAATTCACAGAGAATGTGTTCGGTAACTGTCATAATGTTATTCTTTATGTTCCTTCCCCCTATCCTTCACATGAATTTTTTCTGTTATAATCAGTGAATGATATGATAATAACGAGCAATATTTCTGCCAGATTCTTCCAGTTAAGCACAATTTTATTAAATTGACTTTCTCTTTCAATACATATTTTTCTCCCCCTCCAACGCAGGCTCCAACATCACTCCTATTATTTATCAACCCCTCCCCTTTTAACTAAATTTAATTTTTCCATAAACAACAGTCAGAACCCAGACCTAGCCAGTATCCACCACAATTCTAATATCTACTCCTATCATTCATCATCCTCTTCTCTCTTCAAAAATTGACTTTCTCCAATAAGCAACAGTCAGAACCCAGAGCTTCGCTATGAATCGCCACTTGCCAATTGTGTCGCCCGTCTACCACTCGATCTTCGTCGATAGAGTCGATTATAAGCTCTGTATTGCCGTTCTGTCGCCAGACATTGGGAGTTCCTTGCCGACGGATGAATTGTCCGGAGGTTCGAGTTCGACAACGGCCGCGGGAGCAGGTGTGTCCATCGTCGGCGGCGTTGTCGGTGCGGCGACCAACCAGACCAGCTCCGACAAGAATCAATCGGTGTCAGTATCGTCCGTCGTTACACCGGCGCCGACCCCGAAGTCTAGCCAACCAGCCAGCACCACCTCGGCGGCAACACCGACACCGACACCAACGCCGACACCCACACCGACCTCAACACCGGTACCCGGAAGCCTCGTTGTCGAAAGGAGCCCCTCCGCCGTCAGCGACGCCTCCAAGAGTGGCTCTGACATGGTGGTAAGTGTCGCGATGCTATTCTTTACGCTCTTTCCCCTCGACCATTCACGTTGTTTTCATTGGAGAATACTACATCGAAACTATTTCGCCTTGTTTAATTTTTTTAGTAATTTCTGGAATTTCGGGACATGCCAAATTGAACTTTAGGTTGTTGTTCATACATGCCTGGCGAAGTTATTTTTCTTCATGCAGAAATACCTAATAGGTGGAATGTTCGATAAGAGTCGCGACAATTTTGTTCAGTAACTGCCACTTTGCTATTCCCCCCCCCCCCCCCGCCTGATCCTTCACTTTGTTTTCGTTGGAGAAATTTACAAAAGACGCTATTGGCACCATCAACAACAAATTCTAGTCCCTTTATTTTTTAAATAATTTCTGGAATTTCGTGACACGACAAATTAAAGTTTAGGTTGTTATTCATACATGCCTGGCGAAGTTACATATTTTTCTTCATGTAGGAATACCTGATACGTGGAATGTTCGATAAGAGACGCGACAATTTTGTTCAGCAACTGCCACTGTGTTACCCCTACCCTCACTCCCATCCGCCCCTCTCCTCTAACCCTTCACGTTGTTTTCGTTGAAGAATTCTACATAGAACGCCACTAACACCACCAACAAAAAATTCTGATTCTTTTATTTTGTAAACAATTTCTGGAATTTCATGCTACGACAAATTAATGCCTTCATTCTTATTCACGCTTGCCACACGAAGTTACATATTTTTTCCCTCGTACAGGAATAGCTGATACATCAAATGTTCGATAAGAGTCCCGAAAATGGTTCAGTAAGTGTCATTATACTATTCTGTATGTTTCTTCTCCCATCGTATGCCGAAGACTAACGAGTTACCATGGTTAATATATTAACGAATAATATCCATCATTACATAATGTTTTTATAATCTTCGTATCACAAAATTTGTCTGTCTTTCGTTTTTATTACTGGTAATCCTTAGGACAGTATCCGTGAGAGATCTTCACGTCAGGCACGGTAGGAAATTAACTTTATGATTAAAGCTCTTGAATGTTGGTCGCCTACGAACGGGCACACCGGACGTCGCATAGCTGGAATAATAAATACGACGTTCCTGTCTGTAAATCCGTAGAATTTGCACGTCCGCGTAACAGAGGGTTACCCACCGTCAAATTCGTCCATCTGGTATGGCTGTGATCGCTGTCGAAGCAATGGATTTTGTTCGATCGCTGTCGGAATTGAATACGACTCGTTATTTCTCTGTGCACGTTGCAAGGTTCGTTTGTTGTGACGTGGATGTGATAAGTTTATGTAAATTGTAGGTGGAGTTGTTACATCGAACCACGCTTGAATGATGTACAGAATATGTGTCACTTGATATCATTACGAGCACTTGTTTCTTTAATTTATGCTTGTTGTTCCAGGAGTTTCTGTTTTCGACCAATGATTAAAATAGACATTCTGACTAGGATTGGCGAACGCTTGATAATCGCGTAATACCATTACTATTGAATACAATTGTCATTCATTACTGTGGATGATCAAACATATTCCTATTTATGTTAACAATAATTCACAGTGTAATTCTTTGCATTAGTATTCTGGCAAGATACATCCAATGAACACAAAATTAATACTAATATCATTTTCTATTTAGAATTCTTCAATTCTCTTTTATTTGTTTACGTTCTGGTAAAAACACTCACAGTCAGTCCTTGCTACAAGGATCATTATTTTTGTGAAGAATTAAATACTGGAGTAAGCTGACAAGGCTTAAAAATACAACGTAAGAAATAAGAGATCAGTAACGTGCCAAAGCACGTAGAAAAGGATAAATTCCAGAGAATATTCTCGCAGCTTTTCCTCATTTTTCCGTCAAAGAGAAAACCTTTAAGGGGAATCAGTTTCATAAAACCTTCTTGTCGCGCTTCTATTTTCTCTCCTTTCTCCGTCAGTGAATTTTTTATCTCACAAACAACGGTGTGACCTTCCCCTGTTAGGGTGGGAAGCTGGTATTCAATCAATTAATATCATTAAAGGTATTTAATTATAAATATAGGCGGTAGGAGCTCAATCAATTTACACCTTGCTCAGCGTAAATCGATCAGTGGGATTCCTAATAAGGCCAAACGATTCCGGTAGTATTAATTACCAATTAATTAACGTGGTTAGCAGAAGCCTCCATTTAACGAGAAACGTTGTTGATTCGTATTTGTGGGCATAAACGAAACCTTTTATAAAGGTTATATAAATAAGTTGAGTTTATCTCGAAAAACATTTTCCCGTTAAATACAATATTATTTCCTCTTCAGCGGCAAAGTAAACAAAAATTATTTCTCATAATTCTCCACCAATGCTGAATATTCCGATAAATGAGATATCAATCCTCGCTCGCAAAACAAAGAAAATTTTTTCTCTGAATTTGACGTGAATCTTTAATGATGCAAAATATTCAAATAAACAAGGTATTAATTATTTCTGCTTCATCCCCAAAGCAGAATAAACATTTTCTCACGATACTTTAATAACGAAAAATATAAGGTAAATGTTTTAAATAAATCTAGGTCGCTCGTAAATGCATTTCTCAGTGTATCGATTTATGTCAACTCTGAAATACTCAAAGACTATTGTTCTTAACTGTCTATGAAGGCAATCTACCTCAATCTACAAACATACATTTAGCTGCATTTCCGGTGCTCCTTTAGCCACGCTTTCAAGGGTTAAAGTAAAAGTAAATGGTCGTAATATAAGATGCTCGACGGAAAGGTTTCTCGAGGTAATGATACCCTGATCGTCAATAATATCGACTGTGCGAACGCCGGTTTGGCAAACACACTCTTGCAATATTCCATCTGGCTCGGGTTTCGTCGGTGAAAGGTTGCCCCTCGACATCCAAGAGGCATCGGTTCTTTTTCCTGGCTGCTTTGTGTCCCCTTCAAAATCGAGGGTGCTTCCACGAGATTCGCGAAAGATTTGCGGCCGGGGCTCGTTCGACCGTTGTTGCAATAAAATCGCGATCGATTGGTATTATAATTGGCCTCATTTGGAAATCCCTTCGTTAACCGTGATTCTCACTTCGGATCTCGGCGAACAAAACCATCGGGTGAAAATAGAATTATTGGCGAGATGTTCCGCTATTTTGGGCAAAGACATTTTTCACGGGAGACTTGTCCAATTTTCTTGACGATTCAGTTTGTTATTTCTATTTCAATTACTAGACTGTGTTGAAAGAAAAGAATTTTTGTAAATACACAGGAAGTTTATATTGTATTATTGTCAGTTTGCTTCTATGTTGACACATAGTTTCAATAAATAATTGTACCCTCCATGTCTGTTAAAGGTATAGATCGAATGATAAGTTTCATTTTTACAGATAAATTTCTATTTACGAATCTATGTTCATGTTTAAAATTTTCTTATATACACATCTGCAATGAAACATTCATTTTGGAATCTGTCGTTTAATTTAGACATTTTTCGGTGAACATAGAGAGTAATTATATACAGTCAGTGTAAGAAGTATTCATATTAGGTGAACCGGAAAATAATGTCGTTTTTGCAATTTTAAATAATTGTTTATCGTTCATCAGCTCATTGATTTTTATCGATCTGCCAGTGGCAATTTGCACACTAGATGGCAAAAGGCTATTAATAACGGGATCGATTATACAATTAATAATTAAAAATAGAAATTTATAAAAAATTTGTTTGAATTTAATGTAAAAGAAACGACATTACTTTCCTGTCCACCTAATACAACAACCCATTTAAAAGAAATGATTCCTGTACGAATACTTATTACACTGACTGTGTATGGTACTTGATATAAAGTGTCCATGTTGAACACAGAAAAAGTAGGACATTTTTGGAATTCACAGTATGACAAATTAAAGGTTGACTTGTTAATCATACATGCCCCAAGAGTCCATGTTTTGACACAGAAAAAGTAGAGCACTTTTGGAATATACAAATTAAAATTTGCGTTGTTAACTATATGTGCTTCGCAAATATCAAAAGTTTATGTCAAGTCTGCTGAATGCAAAATAAAAACCCCAAAACTTGTCACGAATCTGCCCCCGAAAAAAGAGTAGCTGATCCCTAAACCTCACCCAGTTTATTTTCACCACGAACGTTGTATCGAGCATTCAATCTCTAATCTCTTAGTCCACTTCGACACGAACCCCGTCCCTTTCACATGGCGGAGTAAAAGTCGGTTCGACGCGAACGTTCATGGACTGCCTATCCATTACAAAGCTGACAGGCTCCATCCACCGTGCGACAGGATTGATCCTTCAGGGACAGGAGGATGATCCCTCCGAGCGACGCGCATAGAAGTTGCCCGGACTTCCATACAAACGATGTCACGAGTCGTCAGCTTACGGAAGGTGATCGAATCCGAAACACATGTAGCTTACGTTTAAACCACGTGCAACCCAGCCGCGTCTAACGAGCTGCTGACGCAATCGAGACCTCCTGAATCAAAATACGAGTTTCTCGAGCGTGAATATTCGCGTTCGTTTGCTCGACGAATTCGCGTGCTCGGCGCAAACGATGGATTTCGGCTCAGCAGCGTTTTCTTGGGTCAAAACAAAGCCCGGATAAATTTCGTTAAGAGTTGCTTGTCGGCTGCATAAGTTACGATTAAATTACCTGCAGGAGCGAGGTTAATCGAATCAAATTCCCCCTTGGTTGTTTTACTACCCCTAAGTCAACCCCTAATTATTGAAAGCGGCGTTCGGACGCAGCCAATGACCCAGACGGTGATTCTTGATATGAAACTCTTTTAGTTTTTATATATATAAAATATATATATCTCTGCTCCTATA
>NC_071978.1:11687357-11807866 GCF_026283585.1 Hylaeus volcanicus | reverse complement strand
ATCTGTTAATGATGTATTGAACGCGGTGTATTTGGTATCTGAACGGGTAGCCATGTTTGTTTTGGGCCTGGAGTGTGTTAAACATTCATTGCGTACACTTTGATTTGGTAGGATTTGTGCTAATATTGTTCTAAACATTCGATCTCTAAATCTGTATACATTACTGGATCAGCAATGTATGTATTATGTAGGCATTCTATTCAATATTTAGCTTCTAAACAACTGTATAACCATTTTAACTCCATGTCAACTATAAAAATATAGAACCATCTTGGCTCTGTATCAATGATACATCCAGTCATGTTTACTCTTTATCAATGTTACATTCTCCGTTGCAGTCTCTAAACCTCACTCAAGTTTTAATTCAATATCTCTAATCTTATCAATTTTCAAATAGAATTTACAGAGTTCGTAGGCAAAAATTAATTCATTAAAAGAAAATTGTCAACCTCTTCAACCTCTAAAAAATTCACAAAGTTCAATACACTTGTGCTGTGTCCTACTTGTATTTCATCCTTCAAACTACGAATTAAGGAAGGTCGAAGAACCCCTGCTTAACCTCCTTCATCCCATCTGAAAAAATTCACAAAGTTCCATTCACTTGTGCTGCATTCTACTTGTAAGAACCTCCGAAAAAAAATATTTAAAAATTGTATTTGACCCCTGAAAGTATGCCACGATTTAGAAAAGGTTGAAGAACCACTGCTGGAAAACTTGATTCCCGCGGCCACGACAATCGATCCGCTGCTGGAAGGAATTCGTCCCCGTTGGTCTTGTAATAGGAATAAGGAAAAGTAATAAGCCAATGGATCGTTAATTTTTTTCCCTCTCCCGTCTGTAATGAGAACTCGAATGGTTCTGGCAGCTGCATAAGAAACGGAATCGCCGTTAAAGAGGACCACCGTTTCCCCGGGAGGGGGCCGGGGGTAGTTCGTGTTTGCCAGGAGCGATTATTCGATCGGTGGAAATGCAGCAGCTATTGTGATCTCGTTAACGATTCGAGTGACGTTCGAATATTAACGAGAGCGTCGTGACGCCGGGTCATTGTCGATTTTAACGACGCCCGCGTGCACGCCAAATTGTACATTCGCATCGATCGAATGACATCTGTTTCCCTTCCACATGTTTCGCCCTCCTCCTCCCCGCAAATCACGTTGTCTTATTATGGGAGCGGAACGATAATCGCGACGTGTCATTTCGTTTCGGTATATCACGCTATTTTAGCTTGTTAACAAATTGGGCGGTTTGAGTGAACGTGAGCCGACTGATTGGCGAGTCGTAATTGGGCAAAGGCATCCTTTGAGGCTACATGATCATTCGAAGAGGAAAACATTTTTGTTTAGATTGGAAATAATGAAAGACTACGAAGGAAAGAGATTTCGTTGAATTATTTATTTTCAATTTGAAGCAATATTTTTATTATTTTAAGTGTAATCGATTTCTAGACATGTTGAATAGAAGAATATATCATTTTACTGTAACAAAAGATTATCTAATATTGTCCTGGACAAGTTCAACTCAATAGCTGGCAGGATATCAGCATAACTGAATGAGCATCATCGAGTGCCTTCGCAATTTTCGTTCGAAAGTTTCCAGAGATTTCAAGTGTCTGGTCCACTAATGGCGTTACGAAATTCATTCAATTATAGACTGAAAAGT
This sequence comes from Hylaeus volcanicus, assembly GCF_026283585.1. NCBI lineage: Eukaryota > Metazoa > Arthropoda > Insecta > Hymenoptera > Colletidae > Hylaeus > Hylaeus volcanicus. Next base: position 11,806,207 of record NC_071978.1, on the reverse strand, counting down.
GGCCGCACTTCGGGTCAGCAGAAGTTATTGGTTTCTTCGAGCAACTTCGTTATCGACGTCAGGAGCAATCAACACCTCAATTCGGCACTAATCGCTCGATATTGGTTTTCTGTAATTCCAACCAAGTCCTTGTGTACCACTTTTCCTCGCTGGGGAGACAGAAAGAATTTATCTCATGTCTTGGAGACGTACAACTAGTTCCATTGCATTTTATTTTTCCTTCTGTACACGCTTTTAGGTTTACCAATAAAATAACAAACATAGATAACAGAAATCGACAGAATTTATTTCATAGGTGTATATAAAGAGTTGAAGCGAGCGGTGAAACTTTAGGAAATATTTTTTCTGCCAATATTGATAGGGTTTTCTTTCATAAATTATTGGCAAAGGAGAATATTTCCTAAAGCTTGGTCATCTACTTTAAGAATAATTATATATGCACATACATTAAAATAAAAAAAAATTGTTTATAAAAAGGAATTTGTATATACAATTTATGCTTTCAGTTTGTGTCCCTCTAATTAATATTTAATAAACGTCGATGGCCCAGAATTAAAATAAAAACACCCCACCTTCATGTTACATGGTTACCTCTTTATATATTCTTTCTGTTCAACAAAGTATTTCTGTATGCAACCCCTATTATTTTCGAAAAGGCACTAATTTGGTACTCTAAGGGTTAATCGTCGAGGGAAAGGTAGTTTGCGATGTCCTCTACGATGTTTGACACCCTCAGGTTTATCGTGACTCGAGATAAGGTTGGCGTCGATTTTACTGATCTCGTCTAACGTGTTCCCCCCTCATCGATTTTTCCCTGGGAAACTCCGCGATAAAGAGAACAGAAAATTTTATTATCTGCGCAATTTCGTACTCATCCCTCAGCTATATTTCTCGGCGCTTAACGTGCCTCGATAAAGTCGATCGCCGACGGAATTGTCCATAAAAAGGAAAGAGAACTTTACTTTCGAAAGGGAAGCAATCTATCGGAACTTTCGCGTTGTACTTTTCAGGGAACTTGGAGGTGTAATTATCGGATTGCTGAGACAGATGCCTTTGATGTTTCCAGGCTGGTTTGAAATGTTGTTCAATATTTTTCAAACTATAATTGTACAGGTTGTTGTATTCAAAACAATTATGGGAATGAATATAATCCGAACAGGTGTTGTTTGTTTCATGTAAACGTCTTGAATTTATTCGAATCAAGACTCTCGATGAAGCAACATGTATTCGAAACAAGTATTACGATGGATATATAATCTGAACAAGCTTTATCTTTTTCAAATAAACGTTTTGAATTGATTTGAATCAACTGTCACGATGTTTATATTCCACAAACTATGGTCATGTAAACTATCCTTATGTACATACATGACACAAAGTGTGTTTTAAAATTAATACATGTAAAATAACGTAATACTACAAAAACCATAGAAAGAAACCACCTTCGATATTTTTTTAAACTCATTCCACAGAGATCTACATCAGTTTCCTTTTGTATTTGTTCCAGCTGAACACGGAATGGGCACAAGTTGAAGTTATAAATCTAATCAACGATGGCAGCGGTCTTGGATTCGGAATTGTCGGTGGGCGCAGCACCGGCGTTGTCGTCAAGACAATCCTCCCCGGAGGCGTCGCAGATCGAGTAAGTTTTCTCAGCAATTTTTGCGCTATTCTACAGGGCGACCTCTGATACGCGACTTTACGCGAAAAACCGAGTAAAAAACGTAGAGGCTAGTTTTTTTCTGGGAGGTTTTGATTCGGAGATATTTGAATTTAAAAACACGCGAGGAGCGTGATGGGGCACATCTGCCCCGTTTGCGTTTACATTCGAATATTTGAAGAACGGAACCTCGTATAAAAAAAGTGGTTGCATGGTTTTTTCTTGTTTTTTTCATGAAAAATAAGTCTCTCGCCGCTTGACTGCGGATTTTATCCATTTATCAAGCATATTGATATAGGAAACACACGTGAAATATGCATAACGTACGTTGGATTATTATCCAATTATTGTAATGGTATTGTTAGTTCATTTTGCATATATTTATATAAATATACTTTTTGGGTATGTTTAGAATGTGTTTATATAATTAATGCATAAAATCCGCATTTATCACACATCGATCCTTTTTGAGACCTAATTCACTACATAAAACAAACAACTACACATTTAATTCTGTCATTTTTTACATCCTCTCATGTAAAATTGCTAATTACCAGAAATTCAAATTCCCAAACTAACGATGACCTATCCTCGATTCGTATTCGACGAACTGAACTCGATTACTCAGCAAACTCGTGCTCGCCGAATCGCGTTTATTTGTTACGTTCGCTGAAAATTCATGCAAAGGGAACCGAACGAACGCGTGGGAATTCGTGCATGGGCAGCCGGAAATCACGATTTCGATATGAAAAAACGTTGAGGGGAAAAAGAATACACACATTCGCACGCGCCCGGGAACAATAAAATACGGGCGAGAAATAACCGAGGCGCGCACGTTCGCTGGCTGGTCGTTCAATTTGCTAATTAAACATCGTCCGTTTGCACTGCGAATTGCAGGATAATCGGCTGCAGAGCGGGGACCATATATTGCAAATCGGCGATGTCAATTTGCGGGGAATGGGAAGTGAACAGGTTGCCGCGGTTCTGCGACAATCCGGCACACACGTGCGCCTCGTTGTCGCGCGACCTGTGGAACCAACTTCACCTGACTACCAGGTATGTACCATTCATCACTTTTCTACACATGACAAAAATTGCGCTATTTTATTAGAAAGAGAATTTATTGTATTGCGTGATAGAACAGTGAAGGGTTGTTAAGTGCCCTGATAATCGTTTGTTCGATAAGTGTCGCGCGGCTATCCCCCCTCCTTGGGAGTAATAATAGTCATGAGGTTGGTAATGTTGTTTGGCTTTGATAGGTTTGATCAATGAAAGAATTCTTCTGGTATTGTTTAATTTTAAAGATGATTGTTTTAAAAATGTAAATGAATCCTTTAAAAGTATGAAAGATATAACAAGAAAGTGCAGAGTAATAAGAACCAGTGACTTTTTTCTGCTATTTCAAAAGGGCAACCCTTGTTAATAACCTATCAAACTTGTCCTTTATCAATGTAGATTTATTCTGTCCACTAAAAACTCAATTCATTGCTATTATTCGGTATTACTTTATTCGTATTCAATTTTACTTCATGCATATTCAACGTTGCTCTATGAATATTAGACGTTTAAATTTGAAAACGGTACCTCAAACGCAATATTCAGTTTTTCCGCCCTATCATCATTTGCCTTGTTCTCCATCCAAGTTTTAATGGAATCGATTAATAAAAGTTTGCCCCCCCCCCTTCCCGCCCTGTAGAATTTATACGAGAACTCACGATTAAATATTATTATGGACAAAAGGGATCGCCACACTTGTCCCCCTTCCTTGATTATTATTTGCTCGGCTTCTTGCCTTCCGAAGTGCTAATGGAATCGGTTAATCGAGTTTCCACTTAATTAAATTGAACCAGAGTGGTGTCATTAAATTATCGGGTAAGGTCTGTTTGTACAGTAAATACGTTATAATTGATCGCCCTACGGGCCATGTATCTGGCGAATTCATAAGCATTTTTCAAGATTGATCAAAAAAGGAAGTCAAAATATTGTCTTTTAATCATGCATATATTCCTCGGCCAACAATTACCAGTGCTAGCGTTTCATTCCCCAGCACTTGATAAATCAAAAATTCAAAATTCAGAAATTATTTCATGAACATTCCCATCCCTTTGAAGGGGGAGAGACACTCAGTCACTTCCTGTGATTGGAAACATTAGCCAGGTAGGTGCAAGGGTGGTAATCCCCTCATCTTTCGAGGTGGACAACATTAAAAATAAAACAGAAGAACTAATAAATAAAAGTTTCTTAAATAAATGGTATTCTTCCTTTTGTTATTGTGTTTTATTGCTCCTCTCCTTTACGTCCATGGACCTCCCTCTCCTATGAAAAAAGTTGAATTCAGAAAGTTGACCACACCTTTCATTTGGATACGTCCATGACTGTAAGTATAAATTATTGACAACGTTAAATTTCTCCTTGAGATGATTATGAAAAGGAGTAAACTAAGAGTCACAGTCACCTCGAAGGACAAACTGGGGGCCTAGAGATACAATTTCAAAAGCTCAGTGTTTCTGAGCCATGCACCCCCAACAGTAGAACCCTCCCCTTTGTATTTTCAAGGATTCTCCCGGTTAAAGAAACCATTCCGCCCATATTTCTCCATTATGTTCATCTACCCTTCCAGAAACTTGGTCCATTATGAAACTTTCGTATCGCCGTTGGCATTGGAGTCACGATATACACTGTCTAGCTAGCTTATCCTAGAATCCGATAATTATTGGCGATGTTCACGGACGAAGAATTCGTGCATGACGAAAGTAAAAAATCAGATACGGATTCCAAATGGATGGTGGGTTTCAGGCACTCGGTAGCCACGCTCCTATCGTACCTACGAAGATTCTCGGCGACCCGGATGAGCTGGATCGCCACCTGGTGCACAGCGTGCCGGAGACGTATAACATACGTCACGTGCAGAGCGATACGGCATACGACAACGGCTACATGTACTCGCAGGAATCCGACGTCGAGATGCATGTGAGTTTCTCAAACATTTTAACGTCTGTGGGCGCCGAGGCGAATATTTACTGTCGACCAGGTTCAGGGATAGAAAGGTTTTATATCCAAATCTGGCGAATAAAATCGAACTCGTGGAAACGAGTCAAGTATTGGCAGTTTTATAGGCTTGAATAATTATTTTTATTTTGTTCGTGTTCCTCGTTATTTTCATAATTATTTTCATGTTTCCTAGTTTGATTTAGAGTCACGTTTGGACCCTGCAAATGTGGGAATTTAATTCATTAAATTAACATGCAGGTAGAGTTTAGTTGGTTTACATACGAGGGAGGTTTTTTAAAGTCAGATGTAAAAGGATTTATGTAATTAATGTATAACGAGAATTTTCTGAGCTTAAATGTAGAATGAATTTAATAAATTAATACGTAGTAAGAACTTCCTAAGTGGACATATAAAACGAATTTATTGAATTAATATATAGGACGAATGCATTAAATTACCATTTAATAATCGTACATATAACAAGAATTTATTAAATTAATATACATACAAAATTTATTAAACTACAATTTAACAGTCATACATATAACGGGAATTAACTAAATTAATCTATAAAGACAATGAAGGCTTGGAAGCACAAAGTTTCTGTTGGACCATTTTTGCCATTCTCCACTCGATGTTACAATAATTTTATCGTAACTTGTTGATGAAACTGTTTGTCGAAGACGTTCTCGGTTCGTAGGCGAGACCTGGTCTCATCATGGACGTAGTACGCAATCCAATGCCAATTGGAGCGATCCCAGTGATACCGGCGGTCCCAGTGCAGATCCCTGAGCTGCCTGTTCTCACCATGGACACCATCGACGTTAATTCACTGCCAGAAATGGAACGCTTTACCGTCGAGCTTAAGAAGGACATTTACGGCCTTGGGATCACTATTGCTGGATACGTTTGCGAAAAGGGTAATCCATGCGCCATTTATCAGTGTCAGCTAAAACTCGAAGCTCAGACTAACTCAAACTGCAACTTTCCATTGGCTTTTGTACTAAGCTGAAACTTTGAATGAATCCTAACTTGTGGGATGTTTTTTCGTATTTTTATTTAAATTACTATCATCGTGTTCTAATTCGAGTGTTTTTTTTTTTTTTTGCAGAGGAGTTGTCGGGTATTTTCGTAAAAAGCATCAGCGAGGGTAGCGCGGCCGATTTGAGCAACAAGATCCAGATCAACGATAGAATAGTGGAGGTAGACGGCCATTCTTTACAGGGTTACTCGAATCACGAGGCTGTCGAAGTTTTAAGGCGCACCGGGCAAACGGTAGTTTTATGCCTGGAGAGATATTTACGTGGACCAAAGTACGAGCAGCTTCAACAGGCAATTGCGGCCAGCGAACTGAGACTACCTCAGCCCAGCTCGCCATCGATAACAAGTCTACCAAGCTTTCCCATTAGTGCTGTGAGTTTCCCTCGTTTATTCGAACCGTAGACAGCCTCCATTTTTCAATATTAAACTTCGAGAGTATACGTCATCCGACTTTGTTAACCCTTAAATGGACGATTTTTTTTTCCTAGTTGTCAAAATTACAAAAAAATAAAAGAAGGTCAATTTTATCTGTGATGTTTAGTATGTTGTTTAAAAACAACATTGTCCATTTAAGGGTTAAAAGAATAAATTAACGAGGTAGGAAGTAATAGTCCATGGAAGAAGTTAAGTTGGTAACATAATATAGTCTCCAATAATAAATCTGATTTAATGGAAGAGTCTACAGTATGTAAAATAATTAAGTACTGAGATTTGTTCGTCAAGCTGAGCTTCCTAAATAACATATTCTGCTGTTCCATTATTCTTCGTATCGTCTGCATATTTATGATAATTAGAGAAATAGCTTAATAGGTCAGGATAGTGATCCCTGTACCCTGATTAACTCAATTCGCGTCCATTATTATATGGTCTACTGCTCTGTTACAGGATGGAGAAACTACTACCGAGATAGAACCGGAAGGCGAGTCACACACAACCGTAGACAGCGCTGTCCTCCAAGAAGGTGAACGTGAAAGGGCCTCCGAAGAACTGGATGATGCAGCTAACGTGGAGGCTCTATTGAGCGATCCATCCAGCGAGCTGACGCCACAAATTCGGGCCGCGATCAAGTCCAAGTGGCAGAAGATCGTTGGTCCAGACACGGAAATTGTGGTACGTAACAAAAATTTATAATTTTGTCATTTATACAATGTTTTGTAAATAACTCTCTATGGTCTAGCTATACTATCTGTTAAAATCCTTATTCACGTCATGTTGACAAACTCTATTGTCTGACTAGTAAAAGTAGGAGTTCTATGTGACAATACTTGTAGGATTCTATTTGTCAACTTTATTCAATGACGTTATGCTAAACTGCAGAGGGTTAATTAACAACTATCATTTGCATTTGAGTACAGAAATAAAGGGCGTTTCCTTTGTCTTTGAGCAGGTGGCACAGCTGAAGAAGTTCGCAGAGGGTAGCGGTCTTGGGATCAGTTTGGAAGGGACGGTGGACGTGGAGAACGGCCAGGAAGTGAGACCTCATCATTACATACGATCGATACTTCCGGAGGGACCTGTAGGACAGAATGGAACGCTGCGTTCAGGGGACGAATTGCTAGAGGTACCATCTTGTTTGTCAAGTTGAAGAATCTTGTCTCCACTTAAACGTGGTTACCATCGAAATTAACGCCTCCGGCACTTTGATGCTAACTTAAAGTTTGACAACAGCTTACTCCGCTGACGGCTAAATATACATTAATATTCATTCCAGTCTGGAGTAGCCAGCAGAGCAACTCTACATAGAGATTTCTATTTACATAAATTGAATCACTTTGAAACAATATGTTAACTGATACTGACTCTATTAAATATTCAAAACAATCCCCAGCAAGAGGATTTATAGACTACATGTCCTGTTGTGCCGGAGGGGTTAACTTTTTTAGAAGGTTTACTTATTAAAAATTTTCTTTTGTTTTTCCCCAAGGTGAACGGATATCGGTTGCTCGGTATTAATCATATGGAAGTAGTTAGCGTGTTAAAAGAATTACCTATACACGTTCGTATGGTTTGCGGGAGGAACATCGCGTCGCAAGATCCTCTCTGCCCCATCGATACTGCTCAACATCAGGCTGCGTTCCAGACCAGAGTAAGACATCGAATACTCTGCGAGTGAGTAACGCGAGTCGATGTCGAGTCTAACCACGCAATGTTTATTTTGTAGAGCATTCTTGGAGGATCTCTGCAAAATTTATTGCCAACTATGGATCGTCTGGTGAAGGCCAAGTCCGATGGTTCGCTGGCCTCGACGACGACCACGGCCACCGTGACCGACGCCAGCTTGAACAAGATGAAATCACGTTCTCTGGAACCGTTGACTGGCCTTGCGATGTGGAGCTCCGAGCCGCAAATCATCGAATTGGTAAAAGGAGAGCGGGGCCTTGGGTTCTCCATTTTGGATTATCAGGTATTACCTAAACATCAACTCCGCATTATTAACCATTTGATACCTGGAATCATTTATGCCGTACTAATATTATTGTTGAACATACCCAAAGCCATAATTAGGGAGCAACGTTGCAAAATTATGGAGACTAGAGTTATTAACTTCCCGATTTATAGGGGTTATTGTATTTTTTTAAATTTCGGATCATCGTTTCAGTTTCTGGACATAGATAATCCAGAGGAAGAATTTAATCAGCATTCAAAACAATATTCACCCTGCCATCTCCAGTCCTACATTCTACCATCCAATGACTTTTTACTGATCACTAGTCTGTCAATTATGTCTAACCTCAAATGAAGTATCGAAACATTGAGGAAGATTAAATATTTAAATTAGACTCGTAGTTGTATAAAGAATACTTTGATTGGAAGTGTTCGCCGCCCAGAGCATAGTCACTTAGCAGCAGTAGTTGAGACGCGATAGTTCACCTGAAGCACGAAACAACTTTGCTCGGTTGCAGGATCCAATGAACCCCAACGAGACTGTGATAGTAATAAGATCCCTGGTGCCTGGAGGTGTGGCCCAGGTGGACGGGCAACTGATACCAGGCGATCGCCTTTTGTTCGTCAACGATATCGCTCTGGAGAACGCGACCTTGGACCAGGCGGTGCAAGCACTGAAGGGAGCCCCGAAGGGCACCGTTCGCATCGGCGTGGCCAAGCCGTTGCCAATACCCGACAGTATTGTCCAGGTGAGCGATCAGGACGATCGGATCGAACCGACCAGTGATAGGGATAACGAGACGACCATGTGCTCGATTATGGATAGCCACAAACAGAGGCGAGAATATTTCAGGGAGCGTAAAGTGAACGTAATCGAGCCGCCCCATCACATGGATTTGATCGAGGGATTGAAGCACCAGCATAATCTTGTTAAATCCGAGAGTTTCTAAAGTGTCCAAGTTTATTTAGATAAAAAAAGAATGAAATCGTTCAAGAGCACACAGTTTTCCGAGATTATTCAGCCTCTGTTGGACAATATACATATATATATAAATATATGTGTTCCGCGAACCCGCGTGTCTTCGAGACGATCGACTATTCACGGCAACGTTTCATGATCGATCGATTGTTTCATTGATTAGGGCTCGTGTGTGTGTGTGTATGTTGATTTTTTTTGTTTGTTTTTTCTAGACCTCCAAATAGCGAAGACAATTTTTAAGCTTTCTCGCTTAGTTTCTAGGATCACGCGACCGTCACAGCGCAACGACACGTTGCGCGATTTTTCCGGCAACATTCCGTTCATTGACTTCCTGATACTTTGAAATGATACTCCGTTACGCTGTCCGGGACCGTCGAGTGATGATTCTATTCGCTGAACAGCTGATCCGCTCGCGACGAAACTCAGTGCTCAAATAGTTTTTATCGAATCGTTAAAAGTATTCATTGAAAGGGAGTCGACCTGGTTTTTCGATGCAGGGTCACGATCATTTTGTATTCGTGAGATTCCGGCATCGTTCTTTTTGATACGAGCTCGAAGTGAAGAGTATTAACCAGGGAAGGAAACAGTAAATTATTTTTAATCCTGTCAGAACTTGTGCTTTTTCTTTTGAAAGGTATCTGTTTCTGCATGAATTTTATGGGAACAAACTTTTACTTCGAAAACTTTTTTGGAGGTTGTTCCCGTGAAACAGGTATTTTGGAACTCTTATAATCGAAGTTCCAAGGTGATAGCCATTTTAGACGAAACTATACAAATATTTTAGCCAATAGTATTTTACCTAACAAACACAAGACTTTCAAAGTACTTTCAAGGTACTTTCAAGGTGTATTACTTCTCAAGTGATTGAGAACTTTTGTGATCTGACCGTCTTATTCAAAAACTTTTATTTCTGTTTCATATAAATTTTATTCCATAACTTTTATTTAGCCATTCTCATTGAAACTTATATTACGAGAACTTTTATTATAGAAATTTCGTTGTATCTGTTTCAATGGACTAATTGAAAAGTTTCGCAACTGTTTCGACCCCTGGTATTAAACGCCTTAGTATTATCGTCGAATCACGCAGGCCTGATATAGCTTCAGTATAGCTTTACTGAATTACATTAAAGTTTATATTGTTTTCTGTTAACACGCCTCCGTTCACCTCGCAACAATTTTTGAAATTTTATTTATGGTTATGCCACAGGATTGCTCGTTGTTCTTTGCACAGAGAAATACATAAGACTGCATCTTACCGATCAGCGTGAACTACAACGCGGTCCATTAGTAGATAGACGTTTGGTAACCTTTGGGAATCTTACTTATTTTTACTTCGATCTTTGGGATTATATATGCGACTATTTTAGGAGTAAAAATGATAATTATAGCACAACGAAGGTAATATCTTCCTTTACAAATCGGAATAAAAATTTTACACCGTCTATGAGTTAAGAATAAATAGGGTGCCGTACACGTTGTTTTTATTTTGTTTAACATTATCCATGAAAACCCTCATCCCTTTCATATTTTCTATGTGTCATACTAATTTATTTTATGTTTACCTGCACTGTTATTTTATGTACACCTGCGTTTTCTGTTTGTTAATTATTTTGTATAATTCATGTTCTTTTCATTTGTGTTTTAACAGTTGGTGTCCGATCACACTTTCTTCGAATAAGATTATTCTGGATCAATTGTTTAAATAATCGTAACTTTGCTGTATTCGAACCAGATGTATTCGTTATTCGAGGGGCCTCAGCGACGAATAAACATGGATGTTCCTCCTTTATTCGTCAATTCGCTCGAATGAAAATTTATTCGTACCTTTATTCGAAGTAAAATTTATTGGAAATTTCATTCGAGCGACGCCCAGATCTGGTTTCAATACAACATCCTAACTGATCAAATACGCGTCGACTTGGACCCGAGGTGTCCGAGTCTTATCGATCGTCGAACGAAGACTCTCTTTAGGCCGTGGACTAAGCTTAGATAACAGTGTTATCGGAGCACGGTAAATTGTCGGGAAGAAGAGATGGTAAACGAAGTCGCGTTCCCCTGCGAACGTGACCAGTGTGCGAATCCAAATCTAAAATGTTAAACCCCGACGTGACCGGTCCATCCGTGTGTCAGAGAAAAGAGAAGAGAACGAAAGGGTACGCGCGAAAACACGTGAATGGATAATAAAATACGAATAAAAAAATATATACACTGCGATTCGATTAACGCGGATGGGTTTTAGAAATGCCAACCATCGGACGAAGTAAGTACTGAACAAAACGATTGTAATAGTGAATGAAAGTTGCCTGGTAGAGTAGCTGAACAGAACGAACGGTATTTTGCATTCGACTGACTCTATTCTCACCATTTCTTCGACCTGTCCGAAGCTCACGACGGTGACACACTCGTACGCATACACACAAAAGTCACGGACACATACACACAGACATGTACACGCTACAAAACGCAACTGTCTTAGAGATCTTTGTTTTAGCAAGTTGCATTCATTTGATGAATTTTTTTTTGTTTCCACGTACAGTGATTCTCACTTTCGAGTGACGAATTCACTTGAAAGCGGGGTAGGCTGCGACCCTTGGCTCAGCCTCTGGTTCATGGATCTAGAATGTGAATGAAAGGGCAACATCGAGACTGTGGGTGGCGTTATGGATCAGTAGTTGAAAATACAGTTTGGTGAGGTTTTTATGATCAAAATGAATCCAAACACGACCCTATTTGATTTTAATCACTTTTTAGAAATTTCCAATTAAAAATAGTTCGACTAAAGTATCGAAGTTACAAGTTTATTTTGACATTCCATTTAATTTGGATTTACAGAAATTATTTTCAAGAAGATCTACTGTTCGTGCGCCAGAAGAATTACCACATGCATTCTTCTCGCGCCCCAACAGTGCATATCAGTCGAAAGCGTTAGAACTTCAATAAAATTTCGTTAAAAGCAGTCACATGAAAGCGGGGAATTACTGTACCACATTTGCCGTTTGTCTCTTTACCAGGGTAGGGGTGAGGCTGAGGGTGACGGGGAGGAGAGTGAAAGGAACTGCGTGGCTGGGAATAACTTTCGAAGGAAAAGCGTCCGTCTAGAATAAAAACGAAAAAAAAGAGAGAAAAAGGTTCTCGAAGAGATTGGAACTATCGTTTGGAGGGGTGAGAGTTGGGGGAGTGAAAGCAATAGGGGAACAAACGTGTCGAGACAGTACGAATAGGGGGCGAAGGGATATAATTGAATTTATAAAAAAAAAAATATATATATATCTAAAGGCAAAAACACGTGTTAAGGAAGAGGCAAGTAGAAAGAAGAAAGTTCACCAGATTTTTCTCTCCCACCCCTGAGACCCTGCCCCCGTCCGCCCTCACTGCTTCTCTTTGTCTCTGTTTTTATGTATCGCCTATTATCATTTTCTGTTCGATTCTCTCTTAACGAATCTAACGATATGTCACAGCTCGTATGTGAACCTTTTCACCTTTTTGTAGAGGTCTACTACCATTCTACTACTGTCTACTACTCACTGGCACCTTTCTTCACTATTATCAAGAGGCTCCCATGTCCGGGGATCGATACGTGTACGTTATACCACTACTTAACACGGGGGACACGTTTATACCTGAAACTACTACTCTTCTCGACTACCCAACCACCCCTGAATACTCGAAACGAGCAAACGGATGGTATAAGCCTTTCCTCGATGGTAGCCGCTGGATAACTGCCCGCAAGTTACGTAACAACAATCGATTCTCCCGCAGGCTTCCTTTTTTCTATTTCATCACCTCGCGTGTACGTGTACTTTTTTACTTTTTCAAATACATGTTAATATACACGTATGTACACATCAGCATAGCTGTGTATATATATGTATGGTTTACCTTTAAACCGGAGTCTCGAAGGCACGCGATTAATCACTGTCGTTACTGTTCACAATCGTCATCGTCATCCTCGTTATTGTTCGTATCGATGAGTCTTAAAAATCCCGTTGCTTTCGTCGCAGGCCGATGACTTTCGTTAATGTGACCGAGTCGTATGGGTGGGGACGGCCCAACGGTGGCCTTGAGCGACCAGTTGAGTTTGAATCGACTCGGTTGGGTAGAACACGATTCTGACAGACTTATTAGAAGGTTGATACTTCTCTTTTCACTATTACTTAGTTTGTACTTTGTTTAACTTTGTGGAGATTACAAGTTATTACTTGTATTAGGTTTAGTTATTTTCGTAAAAGGGATTTATTTAAATAAAATATAATGGTTTCTTTTAGGCTATAAACAAATCATTCTGTTGCAAGTGAAAGCGTATGTATCTTTTGGCTGATACATATTAAGTAGATTCCAACAGAGAATTATTGATGAATCCACATTAATTTAAAACTCATTGAAAATCTGAATAATTTAGTGTTCTACCTAACTAACCATAGTCATCGCCGTAACTGCTGCCATTAACACTTCGTCTTGCTCATACATATTGAAATATATCTTCCATTCATAATATCTCGCAAAAAGCATCTATATCGTCACATCGATAAGAACAATAATAACTCTTCCGCTAAGAATAGTTGAATGCAATCGCGGTGATCTACCGTGCAACACGTGCTAGCAAAACGTGAATTCACGTTGGTTGCGCTATAGATAGAGCCGTCGGACGAAGAAAGTTTCAGATTTCCTCGAAATACCTCTTCCTCCCTTCGAACTCGACAAACTAAAATTCCAGATCACGTAAAATCTTTCAAATTTATGCCGTTGAACGCTCAACCGGAAGTCTTAAGCGTTCAACTCTAAAACTGGGTGTCCAAATTGATTACGAGCACGCCCCCAACGCCAGAGACACTGCGGGAGTAAATTGGAAAACTTGAAACTATTCTTCGTCGGTTTTATCCTCGACCAGAGGCAAGGCAAAGTCGTGTTTCAGCTTTGAATCGAGTTTCCACGGCGGCGAAATGTATCACGACGCCCCTTGCTTTTATCAACGTCGTCAACTTTCCAAACGCAGCCCCGAAATTTGCCTCGCCGCTCGGTACATCACTTTGAGCTCTCGTTGCAACATCTACTTACACGAGCATGAATCATTTACTAGAAAAGGGGAATATCAAGCGGTGGCGTATGAAGTTTCGAGTTGCCTCGAATATTTAGAGGACGTACCAGAAGCGGAAAGTCGATTTAGTGTGCTCTTCAGACCTCGACTGGTAGGACTAACTTTTGGCTGGCATGCGGTCAAAGGTGACCCACATTGATCCGTCAGTACCCACGAGGGAAACTCAATTTTTAGGACTAGTAAGATGAATTTAGTTTCTTTTTTTACTAGCAAGCTTTCTGTGGTAATTTTGTATTTTATTGATTGTGGGGTCGAAGTGATTCACATTTAATTTTCAGAACTCACGAGGGAAGTTCAATTCTAGAACTATTAAGATGGATTTATTTTTTATTGCAAGTCTTCTACAGTAATTTTATCATTTTTTGTTTGTAGGTTCGAGTGACCCACAGTGATCTTTCAAAAATAACGAATAGTTGAATTTTTATTTCATTAATTTAAAACTCCTCGTCTTGGAGATTTTTCAAGTTAAATTTATTCTTCAGTGTACCTACATTTATTTTTCATTACTTCAAACTATGCACATATATTTTCTCTTATTGTCTAACTCAGCTTTATTGAGAAAGTTGTTTCAGCTCGATCAATTATATTAATTTTTTTGATGAATCATATTTATCAGAAAGTAGGTCGTCGACCTAATCTTGAGTGGAAAATTCCAAATGGAAAACTCTTGGAGAAGGTCAGGGTTCATACCCCCGGAAGCCTCGAGTGCTACCAGTTGTAAGAACCCGGTCAGCGCAATCCTCGAATATCTCATTATACTTCATCCTATCAGTCGAGGGTTTAATTTCGTTCTCGCGTTGGCGTCGTTTTGACATCGAACGCTATTCCCCGTTTCCGCTAAACGATTCGAGCCCGGTGCAAAAGCATCTCTAGCGTCTAACACGTTAGCGCTTGTTTCTTGGTAGAGATCAGAGATGAGCAAAATTTTCATTATATAGCAGTTTGTTTGCGTTACATTTTTACTCGTTCATTCGTTCTATCAATCAACCTGAAATTTCTATTCAACGAGTGGAGAATACAAATTTCCATATGTTTTTATCGCTTCCAATATTCCAAACGTTTATTTAGATAAAACTTTTGCTCATCTCTGGTAGAGATTAGAGGGAATGCTCCGCGTGGAATGCGTACGGCCGATCACACGGTACTAGCCATTGTTTTTAATCGGGACCGTTATGCACGATGTTTCATAATTCCTGGTACAATCGAGAGTAGACTGATTTCTTGTCAAAAAATGAGTCGAAAATGTAGAAGAAAGTTTTTTGATGAGAAGCTTCCTTTCTGAGATCATTGACTTCAAATACGCATGGGGAGCGTCGATTGAAATACAATTCACTTAATAAATCTTATTCCACGGATTATTCATGAATCTTATTACAGAGTACATTAACTTACTAACAGAAACTTGGTTTTCAAATTAATATATTCAAATTTATTTTTTTAAGAAATCCGAACGATCAAGTGCCTACGTACCCCAAATATTTTTAAATTCAATTATCTCGCCAACGGAGCCCGATAGAAAAAAATTGCAACCTACATTTTCAACTCATTTTTAGACGAAGAATCGTCCCCTCTCGCTTTTACCACAGATTACGCAACACCTTGTATAGCGTCGGTCTTTGCACGCGTTCCCGCTACTAATTCGGCAATTTTATTTTCATTTTCAGGGCAATGCTTAAACGTCCGCACCGGGACCGTTTGCGAAGCAAGTTCGATCAATTTGCCGCAGTTAACCGACCAAAGAACGAACAATCGAACGAAAAGCGAATAGAGAAAAAAAAAATATTGAAAGATACACACGATGTGCACGTCTATGACCGTTTTATTAATAACAATGATATTCATATCCGAAAGCAATGACCAATCATGATGTAATATTATACATGAGTGTTTTCTTTTGCCTAAACGTGTTCTTCGTATGAAACACCCTCCACGTTTCCCATTTTTTATCGTTTCAGCCTTATCATGCGTTATCGGCGAGGCTTACCTTGCCTGATCGAATATTTTCCAACGGACTGTAGGAAAATGCCTTTTTATTTTCCACTGGAGCTCCCGTAGAAAATGGATTTTTATTTTTCAGTGGAGCATTCTTGTAATATTTTCCACGCGCCGTAAAAGTGAATAGAAAATTTAAAAAATCGATACGTTAATCTATCAAATCGTGATTCGACATTCATCTATCATTATATTTGTTTTATCCTTATATTATTATAATTATTTCTCTCTCATTAATCACTTTCGTTGTATTGTTTAGTATCCATAATTTTTGATGGATTTCTGTTTAGGAATAAGTAGAAGTATCAGTTTATTTATCAACAAGACAATCGATTTCGCAATTTTTACATCGAAGGATGTATTTTGCGAATAGGTAAGTTTTCAAGTTCATACTGTTTGAAGCGATATATCGATTCGGCGACTTTCATATCGTCTTTGAGACGTATCACCAGAATGTAGGAAGTACGAAAGTTTTTATTTCTCTGTGATATTAAATTGAATGTTCAATACTCAATTTAATATTAAACAGAAAAATTAGTTTTAAATTTATTCTGAATTTTCAAGGCGCCCCCGTGGAGGTGCAGCCCCTCGATATTTTTTTAGAGGCTTCGACAGCCAATTCGCGCGCGTCATACTTCCTCCCGAATTTTCGCCGCGCGATTTTGCTCGCACTTTTCGGTAATCTATTTGTCAAATTTGAGCTGGATCGAAGCACTCGACGGAAAGGTGAGGATAAAAACGAACGAGTCGTTTGACTCGCGAAAACGCTTACTTGTCTAATGAAACATTAATGCTTTTTGTCTTACATAACGGGATGTCGACTTCCATCAAGACAAAAAATTCGGATCTTGGACGAAAGACTGAAGTGTGTTTATCGAAAGAGTTTTTCAGTAGGCGATACACCCCTTTGAACCTGCTGTCTTCTCGCTGAAACATTATTTAACTCTTTGTCTGCTACATAAAAGTCCTCACAACTATCAAAATTTTTATTTAGGAATTTTCTAGAATTTACTATATTGAAAGTAGTGTTTTTAGTACTTTTACATGTTTATATTTGCTGTAATACACGATCAAGTGAATAGATAATAATAAATTAATTATATTTAGTGCCTGGCGTCGAAGGGTTAAAAATGGAGAGTCTTTCAACTACACCCTGTATACTTTGTACATACAATATCGCTTTCAACGTGTTGTACTTTTTATCAAATACACTGCCCAAAGTATTTTATTTTAGTTTTTTATTTTATAACAAAGTATACGTCAGATGATCAAGTTAAAAGGGATACCAGATACAACTTTTTGGCTTTCGTTGACAATTCTGACTTATTTTTTAATTTTTTCATATATTTCTAGGTACCATTAATGCAGATAAACATTGTGAAATTAATTTCAATGAGGGTTTTGCTATCACTGATTAATTCAGCAGTGAGAAGGTTAATTAACTGTTTGAAAAAGTCGACAGTGAAAGTAGCTGTGATTGGCTATCCATGCACTTCGTATGCTAGTGATTGAGTACACAAATATGTCGTCAGTGTATGTTATCATCAGCACTAATTACCACTGGACATATATATATTTATCCTTCTATTTTGTCGCTAGTTAAGAAATTGGACGATTTTTTACAAGTTTCATGATCCTTTATTCGAATATTGAGTCGAACCATAAACAACGCAGTAGAATCGTCTACATTGGTGTAATACATATCGAGTGAAGATGTGAGAAAGATGAAAACGATGTAGTGAAAATAGCTATGTAAATAGTAGTTAGTTATTCTTTCTCTTAAATGTTCCAAATTGTCGCTTTATCTCGAAGTCTATTCTATCTGATACATAAAGCTGTTTGTAATATAATTTCCAATTCTACTGTGATACTTGTTGAGCTCGTATTGTTTACTGTTGAGTGAAGGTGCTGCTAATGATTTGTTAAATTATTTGTAACTAACTTTTGCTCGAAACAGCTCGCAGTATTGTCTGCCACGCTGTGTCTGGCACCGGACGGTCTGTTTCCACTTGCACTTCCACGCTTCTACTGAACCAAACAAAAATTGTATTATACACAAGTCTTAACAAATATTCACAATAGAAACATGATGATTCAGAAAACATTACTGCAAAAATATCTATAAAAAAAAAAAAAAAAAAAAAAAAATATTTTTTAGAAAAAAATATTGCAAAAAAATATATAAAAAAAAAAAAAAAAAAAAAAAAAATTAGTTATGTAGATAGACAAATTGAAGAAGAAGATTTCAAGAGGTGCAAAGTTCTTACATTGTGAGTTTTACTATTTGAAATAATCTTGGACAAAAATTTCTTTAATTTCAAAGAATTAACACAAAAATACTTGTACTTTATATTACTTGTGCTTTGTATTACAGCATATTGATTTTATTATTTTCAGTATACCTGTACAGTTTAAAAGCATTCAGTTCATGGATATCTGACGATAATCATTCGTTATCGTTAGCAGCACCTTCACTTTGGTCTCTATCGTTTCACCTTAAAATTACGCTTCGAGCTACCGATTGTACTCTTTGAAAGTAGCACTCTGTCGAATCGCTTTTCTTCCCACGCGTAAATCGCTCCCAACTTCTATCGCGACTAGAGGCGAACGCTGTGGACATGCTTGACGATGACAATAATTGCTTGATTTTTCTCGGTTTTTTTTTATGTCCCGATGACCGATCCCACGGGTAGAGGGTGCCGCCGATTTGTCCCGTGAGACGCAGCAAAAGCTTCCCCAACGAAACCGAAACGACAGATCACGCAGCCGAGCTCGAGGATTTCCTCTCCTCAAGATCAGGTATTCATCTATTCGATCGTCTTCCATCCCCCTACCCCCAAAAAATTTCACAAGAAATATCCAATGTAGAGTATACAATTTTTAATAGTTTACATTTTCCATAAACGTTGAAATTTGATCGTGGAAGCAATCAGTAAATATTCATCGCCTAAGTGAATTTTTCACACGTTGCACAAACATTCTGCATCTCTCCCAAATTTAAAGACTATAATACGCAGTGTAGCTGCATTTGAGAATTTTATTTTATTTTAAATAATATGTACCTATCAACAAAATTACAAAGTATTAGAAGACATAAATGATTAAGAAATTTAGCTTTGAATATATAACAAGTGGATTATGTAAGACTATCAGGGGTCCAAGATCTATAGAATGCCATCTTATCCCTTATCCCAGAACCAAATCTTTGTCCCCGTTAGTTTTTATTTTCTGATTTATCGCTGGAATTTGGAGCACACGTGAATTCGTATAACTAGGTCACTGCTTGGCAATAATATCAGTAATAAGAATTCAGTGGCTCGAGTGAATCTGGCATCGACTAAAACTTCATTTTCCACACTTCCTACTCTTCTTAGATCCCTAAAGACCCACCTACTACAAACAACACCTTCTAAAAACAACTTGACAAAAATTTACCCTCCACTTGAATTAATTTTCACTTCGACAGTCTTCAGCTTCCAACAGTAAATGCTCAAAATTAAATTCTCAATCTGACTTCTACATTTCAACTGTATTATACAATTTATCAAAACAAAATTCCCACTTTCCAAACATTCAAAGCATTCTTCAATATTTTCCAAGGTTCCCCCATACTATTGTACAATTTACCAAAACAAAATCTCCACGTTTTCAACATCCAAAGCACACTTAAACATCCCCATAAGCCACCTCCTCCGATGCTATGTATCTAAGAGTCCACTCCGTCCTGCAACCCTCGATTACCGAATTGACCATCCCGCGCGTCGCACAATTAGCATTTTGTATCGCGGATACCGCAGCGATTGCAGTCGCGTGCTGGTCAGATCAATAACTGGCTGCCAAGGCGTCGCGATCGCCGTAGAAATGCTCTAATCGTGCCGGTTGCGAACGTCCTCAGGAGTTACGGAGCTGTCGATGGACAAGCCAGAGACGGACGAGGAGGACGAGGACCACTGGAAGGACGCTTCCCCGCTTACGCCGACCTGCAGCCCCGCGAAGCGTTCCCTGAAACCATTCGACGAGCCATCGAGGACTGTGGAGGCCGACGTCCACGAGTTCCAACCCTCCAGCGGCCCCTCATCCCCCAAAAGAGACGTTCTCGCCAGTGGAACATCGCCAGAAACGAAGTACGGTCAGGACGTGGCCACTGAAGTCGAGAAAGCAACGCCCAAAGTGAAGTTAAAGCGAGAGCCACTGGTCGAAGACGAGGAGGAACGATCGATACAAAAAGTGCCTGAAACCGAAACGTCTGTCCAGAAGCGCACAGACCAGGAGAGAAGGAGAGGCTTGAGGCGCATGGACTCGGTGGATAGGATGTCCATGTCCAGGGAGACCCTGACCAGGAGGGACTCCGCGGAGAAGGGCGCCAAGAAGAAGATACTCAAGGATAACGAGGCCAGAACATCTAGAAGAAGAGTAGACGAGGAGGTGGATTCCAAGAGGTTGGACTCTATAGGCAGCGAAGGATCCACGAAGAGGAGGGATGAGGAGACGAGGTTTTCGAGGGAGCACAGGAAGAGCCTCAAGGAGCAGGAGTGCATCGAGAGGGTCACGGAGTTCCTGGCGAAGCATAGTTTGGGGTACACGGAGGCCCCTAGCATTGTTCCAGAGGCCATGGGCCCAGAAATCATTCAACCGATCAGTAAGCCTCCAGATATCCCCAAAGAACAAGCTCAGCGTCCATCCACTCTAATCGAGCCTCGTCCTTCTAAAGGAACCATGGAAGATAAGAAAGAAGTCGCTCACAAGTCACCTGAGGAGTCGAAGGCCTCCAAGACGCCTTCCTCGGTAGAATCTGAGAAGCCCATACCACTGGAACGAGTTTCAGTGACCGTCGAGGAGCTGAAGGTGGTGACGAGTCCCGAAGCAGAGACGTCAGGGACGAAGAGGAGGAGCTCGATGCGCAAACGAACCTTCTCCAGGGAGTCCTCCAGGGAATCCTTGCTGGACGACACCAAGAAGGAAGTCAGGATACAGGAGAACGTCGAGGAGATCTTCTTCGAGGTCCCCTGCGAGCAGGTGGGGATCCTCGCAGAGATTCAACTTGTGAAGGCCAGGATCATCACCGCTGAAGAAGCAGCTGCCAACCGATTAGAAGAACCCGCTGCCAGGGTAGAGGTTCACTCTCCACCGGAAATAGTCTTCGTGTCGGACGCTTTGAGGGTCAGAACAGGGCGTGTGCCCTCCCCAGAGACTGTGGACAAGTCTTTGCTGCAACTGGCGAGCCTGGCTAAGTCTACTTCGGAGAATACTCTGGTTGGATCGAGGGAGCAACTGGAGGAAGAGAACAAGGTGTCCCAGAGGAACATCAAAGCTGAGATACTGTTGGATTTGTCGAAGGTGGACGTTGGCGAGGGGACGAAGACCGATGGCGAGAGGAAGGAGAGGAAACTGAGTAGGACGGGCAGCGAGGGGTCAAAGAGGGCTGCCCTGAGGGCTCAGGCCAGGGCGAAGGAGACGGATGGGTTCAGGATTGGGAGCTTGGCGCAACCTGATCAACCTGAGCTTACGGTTCTGGTGGAGACCAAGGCGGAGAGGAAGAGAAGTCTTGACGACGTGGGGGATGGACTGGTCGAGGATGCTAAAAAGTGAGTGAGTATGGATAGATTTTTTGGTTGAGTCGAGGGTTGATGGGGCAAGTTTTTTTTTTAATGGGACTGGGGTTGATCCTCTGGGTTAGGTCTGGAATGGAATTTAAATATTGATGAGCACACTGTATAGGATGTGGACATTTTCCTGTTAACTTTTTCCAAGCACTCCTCTTCGTGAATTACATTTTTCTTTTTCTGTATTTTTCTACATTTTTCTGTACTTTTCTTTAAATATTTTCTTTTTTTTTTTGGTTATTCAATTTTTGGAATTTTACATTTTTACACTTCCATCTTCTTCATATTAGGTTGTCCCGAAAGTTTCTTTCGCGAGTTGCACTCAATTATTTTATGTGGTCGTGTTTATATAAATAGACGATCTAATTTCATAGATATTCATGTTGTAACAGTAATAGAGCAAAATGAATCATGCACAATTCAGTAATGTAACATAAAACATAAACTATTGTGCATGTATTACTTAATAATAAAGCGAAAGAAACTTTTGGGACAACCTAATATTTACAGCCCTTCATAAACAAAGTTTTTAATATCGTTAGTAGTTTTATGAAGGTATATAAGACTTGTTTGTAGACATAAATAAGAAGGGGACTCTGATATAAGGGTTTCCCCCTCGAAACAGGGGTGTAATACTTGAATTAAACCAATGAACACATATTCCAAAATTCAAAATTGGAATTTTTCCTTTTTATTAACAATTATGCTCGAATTCTAAATATATAGTATTTTCAAGTTCATCGAACTTCTTTAAAAATTAAAATTTGACTAGAGTCTTCCCTGAATAATTTATTAAGCTCTATTAAAATAATTCAACGAATTTAATTATGAATTCATCAACGTAAATGTACCTTCTATTTATAAACCGCAACCACAGGCAGTTCTTTTTCCAGGAGGGATGCTCTCCAAAAATGTTTGCAGAGAGTTTCAGTTTAGTAGAGAGATTACACAGGATTAAACAAGCGAACGTTGAAACCCCGAGAAATGCGCACAATTGATTGGAAATCTAGGTCGCCTGGAATATCACAGAGTGTTTCGCGACCCGAAAATTCTATCGCCAGAGGCCTCTCTCCCTCCTTTCTATTCTTTTACCGAGCGATTGAAACCAAAATAGGCACGGCAATCAATTATTTTTCTTTCCGGCGTCGAATGTCTTGGAGCTCGTTCGAGGGGCGTTACGAACGATCGCTTCAACGTTTCCGTCGTTGTAACACGACACTGACGCGAAAACATATTTTTTACCGTTCGCTTTTATTGCTGTCCGATGAACGTTCTCGTTTCTCGTAAATCCGCGGAATAATAAATTGAGAGGACGTTGCTTCGGGATACTTTACAATAGAATACTCCATGGAATTGTATTCCTTAAAATTTTTTTAATTATGTGACGCGTTTAAATGCCGATAATGTCAAATTAAAGAAATATTTAACGTAATACTAATTGAAAAAGAAAAATAGCAAGTGGTTAAATATATGTCCACAGAATATTTAAAAAACAATTTAGAATTTTATAAACTTGGAAGTTACAGAAATAATCTTAAAAATTTGCAATTCGATGAATGTAATATAAATATCATATGTCAGTCTTTCTACACTAGAATTCGTCTTGTTACCGTGTAAAACTTCGAAATCTATATTTGAACTACATTCGACCTATCGCTACTTACGTAGATACACCGTGTACGGCTTCTTCGGGGCTAACCATACTGCACATACTCATAATCGATTTTCTTTTTGCACAAGTCGAGAGTTCTACGGAACAAAATTCCTCCAATTTCAAAATAAATATAATCCAAGTCTAGACAATTCAACCATGAAAACAAAAAGTCCCTGCTCGTTTAAAATGCGATTTCAATGGCAGATAAAACGGATCCATTGTAGGAACGGATAATCATGAATGTTTTATGGACAAAAGCCTCTTGTTCTTTCAACTATTCGACGACTTCCTTCAAAGAGAATACCCGGCCGTTTCTTTTCAACGACTCTGAACGAAGCTTTTCCGAAGTAGTCGATATTCCATAGGCTGGGAGCATCGATCTCCGCCTAGTATCATTCTCTGCTTTCCCCTTCCCTTTATCATCGCGCACAGTCGAGCTTCAAAAATACACGAAGCCGTACAACGTACACCCAAGATGTTCACTGAAAAGATTCGCATTCCTCGGTGGCTGACCAAGCTGGACGTTGGAAAGTAAAGCTGCGACGGAGTGAATAAACTTAAACTTATTGTGGACTGCAGCTTAAAAAGACTGCCATGGAAATGCGTCTGAAAGAAATTTGTTTAGACCTCAAATAAGGGTCGTCAATTGGAGAATTTCTACAGAAAAGACGGCTTCATCGATTGCTTTAAAATTTGGCACATAGCTTTAGCGACTGGTGAAGAGTGTATATGAATTTTACTGCATTGATGAAATTCATAGTTTTCGTTGAAAAAAAATATGTTGAAGAAATTGGACGTAGAAATAATTTACCTCAACGCTTCGTAAGAAGATATCTTGGAATATTTATAACTCGTATAAATCATTTTTGGGATTCAAGAAAAATATATTCAGGGAGCTTCATCCTTCTTGATTAAAAAAAAAAAAAAAAAAAAAAGAATTGATATCTGTAATAGTTTCGGGATTAAAAATTCATTCGTAAAGGCAGTTTTCGTAAAGTGTGATAAAGACTGGTAAAACGTATAAACTTTGAGGACCCGTATTTCGTGAATAATCGTGAATCCAGAAAAGTGATAACTTAAACCCCGACTAATTTCTCATGGACTGCAGCATATTTCAACACATACTCCCATAGCCGCGTTATAACTCGGCCCATCATCCCCCTGTCTAGATGCCAACGATAGGCCAAGGCCTGGCATACAGAGGCAGGAATGACAGTGTTTATGAGAATGAGTGACGCAGCGTTTGCTGGTGGATACGCCTGTTGGACCTGGCACATTCGTCAGCGATTCGGTGAACTTGTTTGACATTCACCTTTCAAACAGTGGCGCTGAACGCGCGGGCACGGAAGAGATCTATTCTCTTCCAATTGTGCAACCAGCCAGAAGCCCGGCTCGCGTGTGCGAAACAAACCAAATACATTTCGTCTTTCGACCCTTAACCTTATCCAACCAGCCCGCCTATCTCGTTGGGGGACGCGAACCCCGAGGGAAGTCGAATTGAAACACAACGAGGGAAACATGAAGCGAACACGGAGGCTGGCGTCACAGACGACGCTCGAATGGCCACGAAAGTGGGTTAGAGGAATAGAAAGCATCGGCGGCGGAGCGGAAACCGAACACGAATATAAATATAGGAGAGTGTAGTCGACGTCTAGAGACGAATAGAGACGATAAAAGATAAGGACGAGACGTCGTCGGTGCCGCGTACCGGAGGAAACATGATGGCGGAACAACGCTGAAAGAAACAGAAGTTAAAGCCGTAACTATAGGTAACCGAAACACGGCGGCGACGGTTGGAGGGGTGAAAGGGATAAAGGGGGATGTACAGGGTGAATCAAAGGATGAACGAAGGGTTTATTCAGGGATTTGAGAAGTGTTTTTTGGGAAGGTGGCTACGGGGAATTGGAATTGTTTGGAATAGTTTTTGGTCATTTGAGAATCCTCGTTTAGCATATATGTTTATTGTCTCTGGAGGTATTCTTCCCTTTATTTATTTTGTTCGTAACGTCGACTTCGATCATTTTCCAAATATCTTTTTTCGCAAATTTAGTTTTTCCTAATCTCGTACTACTTTGCAAAATTTTCTTATCAATTTAGAAGTCTACATCAAGAATAGTAGAGTTTTCATACAATTACAAATATGTTTGCAACAAAAGTTGAGATCAGTATATGTAGAGCTCTCAATCCTAATCCATTATTCAAACTTGTCCGTACCTCTTTGAATTGCTTGACTTTTGACCCTCTTCTATTTATACAATTCTCTCGCAAACTTACAGGTCTCCCCAACGAGAGTAGTGTTTTAATGCGATCTCAAACATCTTTGGGTCACCATGTCGATTCATAAATCGTCAACCATTATTTAAACTAAATATTCTCCACTTCTATGAACACTCCTTCTATTTATGCAAGTCTCTTACAAACTTATAGACCTCCACCCTTAGAAAAGTAGAGCTTTCATACAACATCAAACATGTTTGTACCATACCTTTTGTCACTATACATAAACTATGTATAAACTTCCAAATTATCGTCCATTATTGAAACAAAATTTCACTCACCTATTTGTAGACCTCGTTTATTTATATAATTCACAAACTTTCAGCCTTTCCCCCTCCAAAAAAGACAGTAGACCTTTCATACAATCTCAAACACGTTTATACCAAACCTTGACTATCCATATAGCCTTCCAAATCGTCATCCCTAATTAAAGCAAAATTCTCCCCACCTCTTTGCACGTTTCAACCTCCCTTCTTTCTATTTATACAATTCTCCTACAAACTTACAACCCTCCAGCCCTCAAAAATGTTTGTATCGCACCTTTAAAACGCCCCCAAATCGTAATCCCTAATTAAAGCAAAATTCCTCTTCCCCCACCGCGAATTTTGACTCGCGCGGTAGAACCGCGGAAGGAACGGAGAAGGAGAGGTTTTTACCGCAACGAAGCTCTGCTCGGTACTTACCCCCACGCAGTCTCCCCTTCGGAACTGAGTAAATCGCGTGGATTCACCCACCGTCACGGTTGGTTGTGTGCGTGCCGTGCACTCGCGGGATACAGCTGGAGAGGTGGTTGCTCGCGATTAGTCGTGATTCGGACCGCCTAGGCGTCGCGTGCTCTCCGTCTCGCGACAGTTAGAGAGAGAAACGTTGGACGCCACGCGACGTCTGCGCCGCTCGCGTGTGTTTGTGCGCATTCGCCTCGCGCCTACGTGCGCGTTTGTTCGCGAGTGCACGCGAACGCGCGCCACGTTTTCGTGTACACGCGGCTCGGAGTGTGTTGTTTATTAGATCAGAGTAAGCCAGTTTGCAGTGACGCACGGCCGCCCAGAGACACGCCAGTGAACACCTTGCCTTCGTAGCGGAACGTGACAGAGGTACCACGACTTTTTCCACCCGCGATTTAACGCCAGTTTTTCCACCCCCCCCCTTTTCGACTAAAAAAATTTCAAACGACCCCAGAGTTGCTCCTTAATATCGCGAGTTCGCACCGTGGCCTTTCACCTTTCGACTCGCTGCGGATCCGAGGAAGGTTGTTAATCCGTTTGGAATTAGGGCACGGGAGAAAAAAGGGGAGTTCTGAGATCAGGAATACAGTTGTGGGGAGTTAAAGTAATTGCTGAGTGAAAATTGTTCGTTGGGTAATCGAGCAATTATTTGACTCGTGTTCATTAATTTTCGCGAGATTGAAGTTTGATTTTAATTGAGTGGATTTTTGCTAATGTCAGTGGATAGGTCAGTTTTGTTATTTGCGAGGTTTACGTTTATTTCGTGGATTTCGGAGCTTATTTCAATTTTTCTAACCGGGTGCTTAACCTGAATCGAGTCACGAATTACGTTTGGAACGTCGTTTGTGTTATCTGAGTTTTATGATAAATAGAACAGTTCATTAATTGCTGTAGTGACTAGCAAATTTGCTCCACTTTCAATTATGAAGATAGGAAGCATTTCTGTTTAAGACATACTTATATAAAATTAATAATTTGAAACGTACGAGTGAGTCGAATAAAAAGTTCTTGGAATTTAGATAAGTTGAATAGATCCCACGTTGTGAGTTGAAGCAGAGATGGGCAAAATTCATAAAAGTAAATCTCATTTGATTGGTCACTTGTTAACTAAATGTATATTACAATTCTGAATTATAAAATGAATAGTTGAATAAAAATTGGAATCTTCAACATATAATCTGAATCATATTATGACTCTTGATAAATAAATAAATATTACGATTGAAGGTATGGAATAAATAGTTCAATTACAATTCCAATTTAGAGAATTAGAATAAAATTTTGCTTGTCTGTTCTGATCGATGGAGTTCCGGTGAATCGTGGCACATAGGAGTTGTTTGTTTTGTTTTATTTCGCGAGGATTGGGGAACTGGTCACGAAACGATCGAGGATTGAATTCTTAACAGTTCGCTGGGTGTGCTGTGCAGGTAAACCTCGCGCAAAACGGCGCTTTGAGACAGAAACTGCGACGATCCTTCTATGAAACGACGCTTTGAGAACACACGGTTTCGATTTGAACGACTTCAGGGGCTGTTCTAGTCACGGTACAGAGAAACAGGGGCGTCTTTGGAATTTTACCGAACGAAAACGATTTATGATATCTGTTCGAAACTTTCCGTCGTTATTGATACAAGTCACAAGAAGTTATTTAAATTTTTTCCTGCGGAAGTACTTAATAGTTTTTGTAGATGTAGATTTTTTGGGGAGAAAAACTACCCTCGCGATTGGCGTGATTTTTTATTTCTGATTAATTTTGGAAGACAGTTAGATTAAATGATTGCGTAGCACAAATGTTATAATGGCTGGGATGAGATTCTTCGACTATTCTCCTTAATTGTAGACCACACCTCGAGTTCACAGCATCAGGCTGTCATTCATCACACATTCACTGTCGAGCTATTAACGTGTCTTCAAAAAGTCCACTTGTTTAGATATACGATGCTGTCATCGTCTTAAAATACTAGTCTAGAATTAGGATTGGCGAATATCTGTGACGATTGCGAGAGAAAAAGTACACACTTAATTTCTAAATTAATCTCAACGAAAGGTATTTTTATTCTTTTGTCATTTTTCTGAGGAAAATTTCATTTCTAGTTTTTATTTCATTCGATATATTTATTTTCTCCAATGGTATGGGATATTGTCTTCTCGTTCTTCTTCTTACCATTCCTCGTAGATATTTATTTCCCACATGCAATTAAAAATGCGCGAAGCTGCAACTTTTCCCTATTATCTAAGTGCACGTAATCGAACTAGATTAGATATATAACAGGCGTAGCAGTTATCCAATGGGAACATTTCAATCTTCTCATGATCTCAGACCTTTAGCTTAGAGATACCAGCATGTCACCCATCAAGATCATCCCCCGTGTATCCATCATCCAGCTATTACGGTGACGTCTCACATTTCTGCCGATAACGTACCTTCATCGTACTCTTTTTCATCTGGAATGATATTTATCATCTGATCGTAATACATTGAAATCTAGAAATACGATGAAGCGAATATCTATAACCTAAAAGTACAGACACCAGACATTAGTCAGAACTCCCCTTCATCGAATGTACACCCTAAAGTATCATTCATCACACCGTGCTCTTAGCGTGATGTCTTACAATTTCATCCGAGAATATATCTCCCTCGCAATCGTTTTCCCTTAGTAATGGTATTAATCATGCCACCTAAGTTTTACCTCAATTGAGGGGTTAGGAAAATGAGAATACAATTTTTGTCAGTGATATTTATAATTCTAATATGAGATAATATAAAATATCACGTGGAATGCTTTAGGTCGACCTGCGCAATTTCATTAAATAATCATTCGTGACCTACGAATATAGATTCTAAATATTAGCATACTGATATTCAGAACTCCCTTTTACCGATGCTTTACTTCCATCACGCAAGGATCAATGAAAAATCATCCCTCACGATTTCTGCCTTAACTAATGAACCATCGATATGAAAACACAATTAAGTTCAATTACACCGAGTAATCATCCATAACCCAAGAGCACATATATAGTTAGGACTTCCCTCGATCGCAGAGCAGATCTCCATCGCAGAAACTTTCGCCGCGTGATCCGTGGCGTATTCCCCATCGGGCCATTAGCGAGATGTCTTACAATAACGGCCCACAATGCAGCTCCACCGTACCCTTTTTTCCCCATTGACCGTATTAACCGTCCGACCAGAACCTCCGCCGCAATTAGTGGGTCACCACGGGAAGACCTTTCCATTCGCTGCTTTAGCGGATTCGCTCGAAACGTTATCCAGAATAAGAAGCCCTCGGAGCTTGCTCGTTAAGAACCGCGTAGACTTCGTTTCGTTAGACCACCCCCCTCCGCGTTTCTCCTCATTACGCGGTTCTTTTCCACGCCTACATTTCGCCCCCTGTGTTTCCTGTTTCCGCGAAGGCCTGAGGACCAGAGCCAGTCGAGTCCGCGACTGACAGAGACCGAACCAGAGGAGCCAGCGGGGAAGTCCCCCGAAGTTGAACCGATCCAGAGGGACGAGAGGTCAGAGGAGGAACCGAGCGACCTAGAGAAGGACCCAGAAGAGGATCCGGGGCCTGGTGATTATGACAGGATCCTCTGGCAGCAGAGGTGCCCGCTGCTGGAGGAAACAGTCGCCAGATCCGAGGAGGACAGCCTCATCAGCAAGGAGCACTCTCTGGAATACCAGAGCCAGACCCTAGAGAGCCAATCGGATCATCTGTTGCACCAAGTGCTCTCGTCCTCCTTGGAGGATCTGCTCAGATCCGTCCCCGATTGTTGGCCGGAGTCGCAAGACAAAGCCGTTGAAGAAGTCGAGCGTAGCTTCAAGGAGACCCAGTACTCCCCGAAGGAGAAGTGCGACGCGGAGACACAGACCGAGCAGGAGACAAAGAGCACCCAGTGCAGCCCCGAACAGAGCATCGTCAGTCCATCCGAGGTCTCCAGGGACAGCCCTCTGCAGAGGAGATACTATCAGAGCCCTAGGAGGGAGGTCCAGACACAAACCCAGGGGGACAGCAAGAGCGTTCAGTGCTGTTTGGATGATTTGGGAGGACTTGGGTTCTCGAAGACTTCAGAGTTAGGGGATTCGTTCGATAGCCCGTCTAGATCCGAGAGGAGCCAGGTGAAGGAGTCCAAGAGCGTACAGTGCATACCTGAGGATATCTCTACTAGTCCTGGCAAGTCCATCAGCAGCGTCGCCTGCTCGCCTTCTTTGGACAGGTGAGTAGTAGAGAGCATGTTATATGCGATAATTAATCGTTTTTGGGTAATCTGTAATCGCGATAGTTATTGGATAGGTATGATTAGGTTGCAGCACTGCTGTTTCGAGTACGTGTACATTAGGGATACTTGAAACGAAACGAAACGAACCTTGGCACCGTTTATGTTACTTCAGTTTAAAATATAGTTTTAACTCGTTCAGAGCCCATGACGTGTCATGTCTGGAATTTACTTCTTGAATTTGTTTCATGAATACAAATTTGGACGCGATTATGACTTCTTAAGTGAGGGTGGAGTTATACAATTTTATAATATTATTTTTCATGTTGACGATAAAGGAACTCCCACAGTATGCATTGTATGAAAACACTTTCAATACAAAATTAGCATTATTTGAAAGGGAACATTATGCAGTGCATACGTTCCTGTATGACATGAAGGTATTACAAAGAGCCACGTTATACATAACGTGGGTTTTTAATTAATATATAATAATTAATATGAATAGAACAACTTTGGTAGAAAAATCTCTTTAATGCAATGCATACTTTAGGAGTCAATCAACGTATGCAAGTTGAAATAGTCATACAAGTATACATGAAAACCAAGTGGTGTTGAACCTCCCTTGCAATATCAAATTCAAAATCAAAGCCCATTTGCTGTCTGTGTCGGGTGAGGCTCGACAGAAATGAAATCGACAAATCTGGACTGCAAATTCTTAACACAACCTTCTTCAATTTCATCCTCAGAATCTCCAAAATTTACAATTTTAAAAAACCTCCCTCCACTTCCCTCCCACGACTGCCAATCAATCCACCAATTTGTACTGAAATATACAAATTCTAGACTGCAAATTCTTAACGCATCCTACTCCAATTTCTTTTCTAACTAAATTTTTACACCTCTAAAAACCCTTAAATTTATAATTCTCGAAAGAACCTCCCTCCACATCCCTCCCACGATTGACAATCAATCCACCAATTTGTAGTGAAATATACAAATTTGGACTGCAAATTCTTAACTCATCCTACTCCAATTTCTTTTCTAACTAAATTTTCACACCACCAACATCCCCTAAATTTACAATTTTCCAAAGAACCTCCCGCCATATCCCTCCCACGATTGCCAATTGATTCACCAATTTCTCAAACCACGAAACTAATCACCACCCCCGAATACAATCCTGCTCCAGGTCCTTCCGCAGTCCCCGAAGGGAGGTCGAGGTCCAGACAGTCCAGGAGTCGAAAGCCATCCAGTGTAGCGACGATGAGTTGTTAGAGGCCGAGTTCGTGGACAGTGGTTATCAGCCACGGTTACAGAGCCGACCGGTGAGCTCCGTGTCCCAGAAGACCGAGAGCTCGGGGTCCTCCAGCTGCGGCTCGCCCTGCAGGATTCCAGCGGTCGTTTTCGCTGACGAGAGAGTCGACATGACGGTCACTCACCAGGTCCACGACGGGAACATCAACTGGTCCAAGCACTGGGGCCCTGAGCGGTTGGTGGAGATCTACAGGGAGCCAAAGACTAGTCTGGGGCTGAGCATCGTTGGTGGAAAGGTAACGCAACACGCCTACATTGTGTAGTTAAAAATAAAAACCAACGATGTTTGCTGGTCGCGCGTCCGTGGCACGTGTTCCAGAGGCGCGGCGATGAACAGAGCGTGGTCTGTTAACCGGAATTAAGATCGCTGAGCGTACGTACTGGTTTCGTGGACGGTCATGGGACACCTGCTGTTTCTAAAGAAACTGGAGCAGTTTGCTCCGTGCGGACTATGTCGCTTGAACATTTTAATTAGTCGGTGCTAATGGAGTTAGGGCTGGGAGGATTACTCTTCTTGTTTTATTTCAATTCAGGGAGGTCTGATATACTGACAGTAGTATACTCTTATATGGCTCTTTTTTTTTAATTATAATTATAATATTTATTTTTGAAGTAGTTTCTAATTTTGCATGTGTTCAAAAGCAACAGGCCAAATCGGGAAAGTTATTCGATTTAGATTGAGAGAAATTGTTTGTTCGTCATTCATTCATCTTTCAAGGGAGCTTGTTTTCTATTTATTGTTGTCTAATGTGAATGTTAACAACCAATACAAACATGAATTTATAATTATAATTATTATAAATTTATGTTTACATTGACAAAACGGTCACTTTTTTATTCATAACATATCATTCATATAGTTTCGTAATAGATCTTCAAGTTGCATGATTCTGACATTTACTATACATTTCATCCCATCAGTCTCACATCACCATGAACCTTCACATTATAATCTGTACTCAATGTATTTAGACGACAAAACTCACCCTAGAATATTCATACTTTAATTCAATTTACATTTACACTCGTTGTAGCTTCTTTTTAAACTATATATTATTTGCATCGGGCCACTGTAATGCACAACGTCATTCATAAATTTATTCAGCATTTTATTAATTGTTCACCAGAAAAAGATGAATGAACTAATTTAGGCGCAACATTACATTGCTGCGCGGCCACATTCACGTTTTCCTTGCTTGTAAAATTAGCAACAATAGACTTCGCTAACAATGATTAAACGCAGTTCTTCCGGGTTTGATAATTGCTCGGCTAATTACGTCGTGTACCGAGGAGCTAATGGTACCACGTTGATGGCATTGGTTGTTAATTTCAGTCGAGTGATCCACGGGTATATGACGCACAAAGTTGTACTGGTATAAGTGCATTATGGCTTCGAATGTACCGAATGGCTTCGGGACATTAAAGTCGACTTGGTAACGTAACGGAATTGTCGGTTCCCATTTTCCTTGGTTCGATAGTCATTTGAAAAATTCAAATTGATCTATTGAAATATATTAAAATTCTCTCCATCTCGAGATTGGATCAAAAATCATGCATTGTATGTGGAAAACACTTAGTCATGTTTGTTGAGCACGTGCACTGGACGCCTATAGGCGTTCATCGCATGAGTGAACACTTAGAAATGCAAAAGTACGTAATAACATAGTAGTTACGTGCAGTAAAAGCTAAAATTGAAAATTCAACCAAATGGGAGATATTTCGAGTAATACAAAATTTCTTCAAGTGTTAAATTTAGCTTCATAACTTTAGAACTTTAGCTTCATAACTTTAGAACTTTAGCTTCATAAATAAAAATGAGCAAAAATGTTTGATCTAAGGGAAATAATTGAACATTTTTTACAGTTATATTTATAATTCCAAAACGAGATAATGTAAAATGTCATATGGAATGCTTTTTATCGTGGTCGACATTCGTACTGACTTTAGTGGATTTGTAAATTATTAATGATTCATTCAGCCAATGTTAAATATGTGTTTTAGGTCGACCTGCACAATGGCAGTTCTAGTAAGTCTCAGAACATATCCGGGATATTCATAAAGAACGTTTTGCCGAACAGTCCCGCCGGAAGAACCGGCGAATTGAAGGTAACGTAATAATTCAGATTCCGTTCGGTACACTTTCCATTAATTGGACGCAATAGGACTAATTGTAAAAGTAGAACCTGAAGAAGTTAGTTACTATTCCACTCGAGAGCTTTGAAAACGTAAAAGCTCATAAAAATCATTCAAGCGGAAATTGGTGTTAATTTTTCAATAAATATTCAAGGCAAATATTAGACAAACGAAATTCAATAAATATTCTCATTCATATATTATTATCATTAATATATAATATTCCCATGTTTCAATAATATATAATCGTTGAATTTTTTTCTGCTCGAGTATTTGAAACTGTTTAATGTAAAATTAAAATACAATTCTCCTATTAGAGCAACACAATTATACCATTTATATAGGAATAAACTATAAAATAATACAAATTAAAAGATACAAATACGCGTGTTTATTTGTATACGATATAAAGTGTCTAATCCAGAATTGAATAAAATTTGCTCGACAATCGACCACTCAAAATTGATATTTGAATAAGAAATTTCAGTTTTATGAAAATAACCAAAAGAAATATTCATTCAATTAAACATCTATTATTTTGAAAACACTTTGGGGAGTCCCCCACGGACGATTAGAAACAGAAAGGACGTGTATCGTGGGTAAATCGAGCGAAATTAAAAGATTTAATGCGCGCGTTTCTGTTCGTGTTTACTTTCAGGTCGGAGACCGCATAATCGAGGTCGATGGCGTGGACCTGCGACATGGCACGCACGAGCGGGCGGTTGAGGTCATACAAGCCGCCGGAAATCCTGTCTGTCTTCTCGTCCAGTCTCTGGTGCACCTGGTGAGACCTCGCCACGACCAGGAATATCGATGTGCTTCCACTCCCTCCCAAGTTATCCTCAATTTTCCCATATTCCAACATTATTCTCGTAGAACTAGTCCTCGAAAAAATCAACTTGGGAGAGTTAATTATTTTATCAAGGTTCCACATGCTTGTAGGGAAAAATCAAAAACATCACAAGAATTCTTAATGCTCAAACAACTTTGATATTAATTTTGTTCGGGGTTTTATTAATACTCACATTTCATTGGCATAGTGGCCTTAAAAATTGGGATTCACTCGAAGTGTTTGAATCTATC
The DNA here is from genome assembly GCF_026283585.1 of Hylaeus volcanicus. Classification (NCBI taxonomy): domain Eukaryota; kingdom Metazoa; phylum Arthropoda; class Insecta; order Hymenoptera; family Colletidae; genus Hylaeus; species Hylaeus volcanicus. Next base: position 11,771,052 of record NC_071978.1, on the reverse strand, counting down.
ATTACTAAATAAGAATTCTTGCGATGTATTCCAATCCCATCAATAGTTTCATTATATTTTATTATCTTAAAAACAAACATTCTTAAAAAACCAAGTATTCTCGCGATACGTTCGAATCCAACGCTACTTTCATCGAATCACGTCTAATTTTAAGTATCCGAAGGAAAAACTTTCTCTCGACAAAAGTTTCCCCAAGTCGATTTTTCCATCGTCTCTGTCTATATATATATGTGTGCTCCTTGTATTTTGTCCAATCAATAGCCTCCTTTTTTAGGAAAATACCTCGTGTTTTCTACCTTTACACACGTGACGTTACATTGTCCAAAAATACAGATTAGTTAAATATCACAAATTAATATCAGTAAATCAATTTTAAGATAATTTTCTAATCAATATTGCAGAAAAAAAAATATTCTTCGCAACGTAATCTTTGAAATTCCGTAGTGTAAAAATTTACACAGTGCCTCCAAGTATTTTCTATGACATTTCTATAACGTACCAGTAAATCAATTTTAATATATTTGCTCGTAGATAATTTTCTAAGCAATATTTCAAAAGAAAATATTAATTCTTCACAACGTAATCTTTGAAATTCCGCAGTGTCAGAATTTACACAGTGCCTCCAAGTATTTTCTATAACATTTCTATAACGTATCAGTAAATCAGTTTTAATATATTTGCTCGTAGATCATTTTCTAATCAATATTTCAAAAGAAAATATTAATTGTTCGCAACGTAATCTTTGAAATTCCGTGTTGTCAAAATTTACACAGTGCCTCCAAATATATTCTATAACATTTCCTCGGTGAATGTTTAGATATTGTCACAATTGCTACGACAAAGATATTTTCAATCGTCCTTCGTATCGTGTAAACAATACTCGCAGCCAAGATCGAGCAAAAACAATATTTTTCACACGAAACTCAACCGGATATCGAAGGATAGAATTTATACAGCAACCCAATATTTTTTCAAACGAGAAATAACTTCGGTGTTTTACTTTGCTTTCCATAATTCATTTATCGCGATCAGTATAAACATCGCATGTATAATTTCATTAGAGCACACTGGCAAACCTACGCGCGTTCATTATCCGTTTGTTTGTTTTCCGGTACGTTTCATGTAAATACTTTTGTTGTTCATCCGCTACCCACGCGTCGAGCATCAACGAAGTTCAATGATATTTACGATCATCTTTAGCGTTCGGCCAAGGAATAAACTGTTTCCGGTTCAATGGAACCCGGTTAAGATTACCACTTGCGTTGTGTTACTGAACTTTTAGTTGATATTATAAACTTCGATGTAATATTAGTTGGTTTGAAGACAAAAAATGTGTAGGAATATTTGATCACAAATTTAGTGTAATTTTCAATGCAGTTTTTATCACAGTGATCTTTAAATATTTTAATATTTAGGGATTTGAGATTGAAATTAAGATATGTGGAGTTTGAAAATTTAAAATTGAATTGTTTAGTAAATATTTGATTGATTCTAGCTACCTTCTTTTTAACCAGACATTTTTTAGGTATAATTGCAATCATTTGCATGTGTTACCGCTTGCAATTTGCTTGGAAATATGTAGATGCAGGCTGGTTGAAACTGACAATTTGCATAATGCTCTAGTGTTTAGAAAGCGAACAAAACATCTATTATCGTTGATGATTAGTATCAAGAAGGATAATTTATGTTTCCTGTGCCTCTAAAGATTCGAACATTCCGAGTGCAATTTTTTGTATTCCTTTTTTTTCTAATTTCATTCAACAACCTTATTTTCCATATCAAGAACCAGAAAAAAAAATGCAATATTGAAGCAGAGTGATAGGTCAAGAGAATGCACTCAGGAATTAAGGCTACTCTACGACATAACCCAAATCCAATTATTCCGTTTGAGATTACTTCAATATTTTAATATTTTTTTCCTATAAATAACAACACAAAGAATTTACGGATCTTAAATGACTAAATCGATGAAGTGACTAATATTAGATACTTCTTATAAATAATACAACACAATCAAGATAAAATATTGAATTATTTGAACAAATTTTACAAGTTGAAAGTAACTTCAGTAGCCATTCAATATTTTTTCTGACTATGCCAGAAGTATAGAAGAATATAGCTTGCCCCAGTTTTTCGAATCACCCTGTATATTGCTTGTCAAATAATAAAGTATTATACCCGAGGCGCCATCGGAGTGTGGATGTTTTTATCGAAGATAGTTCGCAGAAAAGACGCATTTCAGAACGTCAGATTCGTTCGAAGGAAGCCATCCTTGAAAGCATCACTATTGTGTCCTTGAGTTTCATTCCCTCCTATTCCTTCGACACCTTTTTACACCCTCCGTAACCGGGACCCTAGGGAACTTCTATCGCGGGCGGTAAACTAATTTAATCTGCAAAAAACAAGGGTCGATAGATACGCCTGAGTTTTGGTTTTCTTGTTTCTAGTTTGTAGACTGGGAGAAAGAGTAATTTCAAGATTAGATTTCAGACAGAAATTCAAGGTACAATAATCAGTTTTCAATTAAAACACTGGTCCAGGAAAGTATTAGGTTGTACCAAAAGTTTCTTTCGCTTTATTAATAAGAAATACATGCACAATAGTTTGTTTTATGTTACATTACTCAATTGTGCACGATTCATTTTGCTCCATTACTGTTACAACATGAATACCTATGAAATTAGATTGTCCATTTATATAAACACGACCACATAAAATAATTGAGTGCAACTCGCGAAAGAAACTTTCCGGACAACCTAATAATTTATTTTTATATAGGATTACAAATAGATGGAATTCAAAATAAAGGAATTTATTTTTAAAATAGAATTCCAAGTATGAGTGATTCAAACCTCTAAAATTAATTCTGCACAAGCAAAGAAATTTCCACGTGGAATTCAAAACAGAGGAATTAATTTTTAAATAGAATTCCAAATTGAATTTATTTCAGAATAGAAATTATAGAGACCGAACGACAACATGAACGCGAAAGTGAGAAAAAGAGTGCGGGAAACTAGAGGGATGCGGACGAGGGGACGAAGGAACGAAAGTGGGAGAAGGAGGGTTGAAAAACACGAAAGAGGGGTTGGAAGGGGCCGGGGGGGGGGTCGGAGGGGGTATAGAGTCACGTAGACACAGCCATTGTCGGCCAACATCCCTTATGCATGTACGATGCATCGAGGTCGAACTTTCCAATAAACCCCCACCGAGGGGATGGACGGAGGGAAACAGCGCGAAAAGCAGAAACAGAATGAGAATCGTGCAAATCAGAGCAAACGAGATCGCGGATGTCGTGTATCGCAAACGAAAAACATCCAGGGACAACAAATGTCTGGTCAAAAAATATATCTGGTAAATAAATGAAATCGATACGCAACGACCAAGTATTTAAACAGACTTCATTATTTATTTGACGGCACTGCAATTTATATTAAATACATTTTTTGACGATTTAGTCTGTTTCAACAAAAATCCATGCGTTACTTGTTTAGAATGTTTACAATTCATGTGCATTTCTTTCAAATCTGTAGTCATTATAAATTAATCTACATATATTTAATTAATTTATTTTGCCAAATACAATCATTAAAATTATCAGAATTATTAGAATTTGTTTAATTCTATCGTAAAGAATGTTTGTATATATTTTGAAAAATAATTTCAAACTTGAAAAACTATTGCACATAAATTCTAGAAATTAATACTGTACAGAGTTTTACAGAAATATAATAAAAATAGTGCAAATACCGTGACAAAACTTAATCGAAAATAAATTTTAAGGGCTCTAAATAAATAACGAACGCAGATCGTCGCTTTTCGAAAGACGAAAGTTGTTTTTGAAAACCATAATTGCTCCTCGAGCAAACGGTCGTATGGCGTTCGTAATTAGAGCCGTGGTAATCGACTTCAGCCAGTTTCAAATGAACGAAGTTATTCGATGCACCGTAGCGTTGCGTCGATCGAAACGTAATTCGCAAACGCGAAATCGTTCACCGTGTTGGATTAAAGCTCGAGCGGTTTGATGGAGTCGACCGATCCATATAGAAATTCAAAACAAATCTTTGATCAGTTATACCTATTGTCTATACGAAACCATTGGCACTCCATCATCCGTCCGTTGAATTCCTATTAAAGGACAAAAGAATTGAATTAAAAAAAAAAAAAAAAAAACATTATTTGTAGCGTACAGGCTGGATCTAGTTTTGAGGGATATAATCGTTAGTTAAATTGATAAGACATCACTAACGAGGTAACGATTGTTCTATACGATTAAAAAAAGGATTGAACTTTGTTTTAGAGTATTAGATGTAAATTAGGTTTATATGTTAGATTATTGAATTGTCACAGGTTATCGGCAGATGTCTTTGTGAGTCTCAACATTACTAGGAAAGTAGCAACTCAAGGGTCACAGGGAACAGGGTTATTCAACTGGTTAGCGCAGGAAATTATTTCATTATTTTTCAATCATAAATTAATGTTTTCTATTCGTGTACTGAGACCTCACTAACTGGTCTGTTATTTTCATTAGTTGATACTCAATTTCATTAATAAGATAGCAGTTTAGTAAGAGATTTAGCGTCTCAAATTAACCATAAAATTTGTGAGTCCTTCGTCAATCACAAATTAGAATTCTACTTCTGTATACTGAGATCTCACTAACTGGCCAGTCACTTTCATTAATTGACACTCAATATCGCAAGTGAAGCACCAGTTGATTAAAACTGCATAGTCCAGTAGATCATCTCTAACATGTTTCATCCCTTCGTCAACCACAAATTGACCTCCCACAAAACCCACTCACCCAATACTCAACACGATCATTAGAGAACCAATTCACGAAGACTTCGATACCACATTATCTCCAAAACGTTTCAATTCACGTGAATCACAACCAAACGTCAACCTCCCAAGGCATCAGAAACCCTTATCAATCACCTCTACCAAACATTACTAAAACAGTAATCCATTAAAACTCCCCAACGAAGCCAGTGGCCATTTTCCATATCCCTTCATCAATCACAAATTACGGACGATGGACGTTCCCAGCGTCCATCTACCTAAGGCATCGAAAACTGTCCTCCGTCTGCATAATGCTCAACATCGCTAAAGTGTCAGTCCATTAACGCCTCTCGCGTTAAATTGGCACCCAAGAATTTCTCGATTCCTTCGATCGGGTCTCCCGACCGCAGGGTTAATTCCACGCGAATTTATTCGAAAGGGGTCACCGCGAACGGGCGCGCGCGCCCGCGCCCACTAGCCGCCCGGGGGGGGAAAAAAAAGCAGAAAAAGGATGATACACGCGCGCAGAGCAAGGAGTGGGGATGCCCGCGATTGACAATGAGTCAGGGATGCCGGCGGTTTGACGGAAAGCGTTGATTACGTCGTTGCAACGAGGCGTCCATCATCGACACCATGGATCCCTACCACCTGGCTTCCAACCCCCTCTGATCAACAGCATCCACCTTCTCTCTCTCCATTCTGATATATCGACAACCGGCAGTTTCATAGACGAATCCGGCCGGTAGACGTTGGCTGGCTCGAACCTCAAGAGCATCGCGATGCGCCGCATCTTCGGACGCAAATGCGTCACGTTTGTTGTACGTTACGTAACCAACATGCACGCACCGTCGCCTAATGTTCGATCGCGAAGACACACGACTTTCGGGGTCGGTTCGATCGTTTGAGGATTTTTGGGAGGACGGCAGTGATTTTAGTTGCGACCACGATTAGTAGAGACGTGTAGCGACGACGAGTTTAATGAGACGAGGAAAAGGTTTGATCTGCTTTTGGTAGAAAGTTGAAAGGATTGATTAGTGAGGGTTTAGTGGTGAGGTAATACTACGTTAATGGATAGGAGAAGGATTTGATTTTGGTCTCGGTTTTTTGAAGTGATTAGGTTCGAGAAATTATATGTGGATTGATCTTCTAGATGCATTAGATGACAAACTGATTGGTTGTTAAGGAAATGGAATTGGAGGAGTGAGAGTTTAAGAGATAGATTAGTGAGGCTTTGTTGGTGGGGGTAAGTTTAACGAGGTACGGAAAATATTTCTTTTGTATGTAGAATGATACATTAGATGAATTAGATGGTGAATTGATATGTTGTTCATGAAATAGAGTTGTAAGAGCAGGGAGTTTGAAATATAAATTAGTGAGGCTTTATTCGTGAGCAAACAGATTTGATTTGTTTTTAGTCTGCAAGTGTTTAAGTCCGAGATTTGTATATAGAAATCGTCCATAGACCAAACAAAGAACATGATAAATTGATTGTTTATCAAACCAACAAAATCCTGGTACCAAGGATGGACCAGCGAAGCCTCATTGTATAGTGGAAACACTAAGATGAGCCCATCCACTTAGACTATCATCTAGACCGAATTAACCCAGTGAAGTGTCATCTATTATTATTTAAAATAAGGATGTCAAATTGAGATCTGAAATCCGATTTCACTTGTTGACTATCTGGTGAAACAGGTGGTACCAATCGAATCGATGTCTAGAACCGAATGTCACGATCGTGTTTTCTTACTCTCTTTTCTCGACTATACTCTGTCTCACTGTTTTCCAAAGTATTAAACCTGAAAGTCCATTCTTAACATAGACAGTTAACTAACTAATAACTTGGTCTTTTGTGGTTAGTTTGACTCTCTCAGTTTAATACCAGGGACCATGTTTGCTCGTAAAGACGTAGCTCAACAAGTTTAATGAGAAAGGGATACGACTTGTTTGGTCTGGGTTAGGTCTGACAAACTGTCTCTGGGTTAGGTTGATGTATCAAATAAAATGGCGGATAGGTCTGTTATCAAGGAAAAATAAAATTTGTTGGAATGGAAAATCCTAGAAATGAAGGATCCACTAGTGAAGCCTTAAAAATGACTAGTCTAGCGGATTTAAAGTTGAACGCCACAATTTTGAGCATTGATAGGATGAGACCAGGCGATTGGATTATCGCTTAAGCCAATAATCTAGCTAGTTAATGTTCTATTTAACCTCTTTGTACCCACATTTAGATTCTTTTTGTTCTTCGATGACGTTGGACTGTTAGCAACGCCATTGAACCGTTTCGATCGATGTCAAGAACTAAATGTCATGGTTGTGTTTTGTTGCCTCTTTTCTCTGTCTTTACTCTACAGCAGAGTTTTTTCAAGACGAAGGCGTGATCATGAAATGAAACTATTATTTTTATTTTAAAAAGTGAAAGATTATTCGAACCCCATGAATTCTTTTCATGTTATGATGATGGCGAAATTAATGATCAGAATATGTTGATGATTGGGCCACTTATCTCCTGTTTTTCAATTTTAAAAAACCCTGTCGTTATCTTGCAAAATGTAAGTGGTAAAGATATCGTAAAAATTAAGTAAACATTATAGGTATTCAGGGCAAGCATTGTTACAATAATAATAATAATAATAATAGTTAGACTGCGGATATTCGTGCATTTGTGACAAATTTAAATATACACGGATGTGAGCAAATGTATAAATATATCAAATGTAGAAATAAAACGCACGTTACAACATTTAGAATTCAAAAACATATTCTAATTTAAATTTCTGTTCTTACAAACATCCGCAATCTAATAATATTATTATTCTAAAGAATAATCTATTCTACAATCCAATATAGGATATATAAAATTTCTGTTCTTACAAACATCCGCAATCTAATAATATTATTATTCTAAAGAATAATCTATTCTACAATCCAATATAGGATATATAAAATAAATTCAAAACAATAATGCTTGTCTTGCCTGCCCACAACGTTTCGTTTCCACGCTACAAAAATAATCTTCCAAGTTTTTCATCGTTATTGACAGTGGAAACGATAAAGAAATGTGTCAATAAAAAAATGTGGATGAACCTTTAACTATCTACCAATCGCATAAAAATCCCTTTTCGACACCAAAGACGAGAAGGCGATTGATTCGTCGTAGAATCACGCAGACCGAAAGTAACCTCACGTCCGCCCCAGGTATCTCTAATCCCTAATCACGCATGGCGAGATCGACCATTCGAGGGGTTAGAAGTTGCGTCTCAGATCCTTGAGCCCAGTCAGTGGAATGCGCGGCGAGTCTCGTGCGAACCGGAGATCTAATAACACTCATTAATCACGCTCCCAAACAACGTAGAAGCGCCCGCAGGGAAAACTCACTGTTCATGAGATCGACTTGAGTCGAGCGCGTCACGCTGTTAAATTACAGTTGTTCTGGCAGCAATTCAAGGCGCGCCGAATATTTCACACGAGCGGTAATTCAGTTCGTAAGGTTTACTCTGGCTCCTACGTCTCCACCGAAATAGTAACAGAGTTCATTTTTTTTTCGTTTACCTTCGTACCAGTTGGTGATGGGACCTAATGCGCTAACATATTTGATGTCATGCTCGTTGGCGTTGATACGTATCGATTCGTGAGCATTTATTAAACATTAATATTGTGTAGTATAAAGGCCTTGATAGAACAAATTTGTAGCTAAATAACCTAGTCCTGCCTTATAATAACGTGGATATTTTCTTCGAGATCAATTCTTCGTATTGATACGAATGAAAAAGTCCTTTTCCATTTTGCAATCCAAGGCTTCGTTATCGAGATATGACCAGTTGAAATTCGTTGCATGAGTCGTGACTGCGCAAGCGCGCGATCAGCTGACTGGGATGCGAATGATGCGCGCCACGCATTACATGGGTGAATTTCAATTGCTTGTATACAGGTAATGGAGCTTCCGATCGGGAAATGGTAAAGGACTTTTTGATTCCTTTTTACACGAGGAGTTGATCCTGAAAAAGAAATTTATTCTTAGACGAAATCTAACATGAAGTTTACATATTGAATTTATTAAAATGATATACGTTTTATGTATGTTTAAGTGTAGTAATATTAGTTTAACCTCAACTTATATATTAACCACTTTCAGTAGTTAGTTCCTTCCCAACTAGTTAATTTCTCCATGTGTTTAATAATTTCACGATTTTTATGAGAATGTATGATGTTATGTACATACATAAACACCTGAAAGATGTGGAAACTACAAACAAGATTCATAGCAAATTCAAAAACCTTTGTCATCACCCAAATAGTATTATCTCTGATAAGAATTATGTACAGGTATCGAACCTGACGTAATTGATACGTATCGACGCGATACGCGCGTATCTCCACAAGCTTCGAACCGTTATTAATCCCAGATAATCAACCTGTGACACTAATTTATCTACACATGCCTTGGTCCCATCACTAACACTAGTCATACAGTGAGTTTTCCAGGGTTCTTATCATTCCTACATTCTGATAAGATATCTTAATGACTGAGAATGTTTTTTGGATTTTCAGAACGAGAACGAAGAGCAAAGCGACGAAGGTGGCAGGCCAGGAAGAAGGCAGAGCACCAGGAATCGACTGCCTGCATCTGGTGCAGCTCCTGGGACACCCACGACGTCCTTTCGTCAAAAACCATCCCCTGTCTCTCCAGCCGGGTCCACCACGCCGGAAGTGACACAGGTGAGTCTCCTTTCGTGGAAACATAGACCATTCAAACCTCGATTCATGTTTAAACTTAGCTTGTGAATTAATAAGTAAATTTGGGTGTTGAATAGATAATTCTTCTTCTATTCAATCTGATGGAAATATTTGTTGGGAACGACTGTGACCATTTGGGGCGCTGGTAGCAGTTGTGATTATTGTAAATGCTGTGATAACAGTGATTGTGGCAAATTATAATGCATTGCGATAATTGTGGTAAATTGTGATGCATCGTGATAGCTGTAACTTTTGTGACGACCCTGCCAATTATGCATAGTCCATCAATTAATAATTCTAAATTCATTTTTTACTCAACAACAAATCCAATACTCATCTTCTCCTTGTTATTTAACCATCACAACGTCACCCATCTCTGATTGAGTGTCGATCGAATCGTAATTAGTCATTGGATCCATTCTCGCGACGTCCCGTCGCAAGGCAGAGACCTTGATCGTTAACGGATGGAAATGTACGTCACACCATCGTGTTCGATGCAAATTAATTCGGTCATCGGAATCGAATGTTACGACTTGAAGTTATGAAAACGCCAGGAGATCCCGTTGCCAGTCTATTTCGTTCGAGTGTCCCGCGCGATACGTCGCGTTCGATTTTAAATTTCGGAATTAAAAACACATTCCCGGATTACCAATTATAGATAATCACGCGTGTTCGATCGTTCCGCGGAATCGACACAGACGCGTGCAGGTCGATGTATCGTAACTTGGGTGCTCGCACGGTGGATAGCGAATTCTATTTCTATTCTCGAAAGATGAATCTAATCTTCGGTGCTCCGGTGGGACAGAAACGAGAAATGAAGCGAAATTTGTTCAAGGCCTACTCGAGGATTGTTTGTTGGCTCACCAGTGTCGCTTTCTTCTACGGAGAATTTCGTAATGTACCTATTGCGCGTTGAAAATTTCTTTTACGGTTTATTTTGCTGAAACGAGGATATCACTTGTTTTTACTGTTCGTTTCGGAGGCATTTTTGAAATCTACGAATGTTAGATAAATTTATTTAATTAATATTGAGAAAGAATTGATTGTCGTTCATGTGTAGGAAGGTGTAAGCATTCGTGGGATACAAAGAAATCTCTAAAGTGGAGAGGTGAAACATTAAATGGGTTATAGTTTAATATTGCAAAATTATAAATTTTTAATTTATATGCATGCAGGCAGAGAAATAGTCTATTTAAAAGTTAATATTTAGGCGGGTGCCGAGCGGGTTCCTGAGAAGATAATAGTTATGTATCTTGGGGATTGCAATAACTGTGATGCACTGTGATTGATAGTGATAGTGATAGTAGATCGTGACGAATTGTAATGCATTATTACTTCTGTTACCATTGTGTCTATTGTAATAATAGTTATCATTGTGTGACTATCGTGACCATTGTGACAATTGTGACAATTGTGACCCGTTGTGACCGTCGTGTCAAATTGTGACAAATAATAATATATTCCTCAATTCAATATAGTTTCCCGGGAAACTCCTACATTTATATTTTACACAACTTAAAATTTATGCTCTTTTCTATGCTTATCTAGAACATGCTTACCACATGAATTTCTTATAAAATAGAGGCGGTTCATCCGAGATTTGGGAACGAATAAGCCACGTATCTCACGTTTGCCTTTCTCTATTCCCGCAGGGAGGATTCGAGGACGAAGACAGGCAGAGTAGCTCGAGGTCGGATTTCAGAAGACAAAGTACAAGATCTTCAGATGGCGCGGGGACCAGTGCGCGAAGGTAATTCGTCGACGTATACGTAAACCGAGGAACTGGAGAGATCTCCTCTGGAATTCTTCCAGATTCCGTGATCAGAGTTTCTGACAAAATTACTTCTTAGTCGAGATCTTTTTGTCTGATAAACTGAATTCTTTCATTAGTTTAGAGCTCAGAATCTTAACAATTGCAATATTGTTTTTATGGACGAGATACGATAATATTCATTAAATTATTTCCAACTTATTATTAAACTAAATAACATGAAAACATTCATGTAGTATCTCTATAAGTAACTCAAATAGTACACAAAATTTCAAGTTAATATGTTGCTTACTTTTCTCAAAAGAAAATAATCAAATATCAAGTCTATTCTACTCGAGGTAGTCCACATTGGTATCCAGGATATTATTAATAACTCATTCATTGTTAAAGTATATATTATGAAAAAATTCACGTAGAATCTTCGTACGTTTCTTTAACCACACAAAAAGTTTCGGTTCGACACGTTTCTTGCTTTTCTCAAGAAAAAAAAAAAACAAACGACGCATGTCGTCCATTGTTTGATCCGAGACACGAGGGAATCCATTGAAAGCTCAAACGACCCCACGGGAGAGCGGAGTTTGCTCTAGATCCCCTATTCCTCGCTCCAGATCCTCCATGAAGAAGTCGATTCGGAAAAAGGCACCGTCACCGCCTTCTAATCCCGGCATTCTGCGAGAAGTGAGCGAGGAGAAGGAAGACAATGGTGCGAAGGAGGAAGACAAGACCCCAAAAAAGAAGTATTCCTCGGACGAGAGCTCGGAGGAGGAGGACACCAGAGACCTCGAGGGAAACGTCTACACTAAAGCTGGCATGGAGGTAATTTGATCAAACGAATTAAACGTAATCAATCACCCTACATTTTTGTTAGTAAATTGTACTAGGTCCTTTGTTTCTAAATTTTTCTTTTTTGGTTACAGTAGCTAGTTTAATTAGGTGACAAAAATCCTTTCCCTGAATGTAACATTTATTAATTATATTCTACCTTTCGGCCTTGTCTCTCAGGCTCTCTTCAGACATCAACTATTAAAGGACGTAGATGTTAATTAAGCCTGAAGAGGACTTGGTTAAGGTCGAAACGTAGCATAAATAAATTATGCTCACATTATGTTCAGGAAGGGAATTTGGCTTTCTGAATTAAATAAAAAATCTGCAGCTATTTCAAGACTATTTGCACAGATATAGAGAGTGGAATATCGAAGCACACGTTTTTCAGATTTCGAGGAAAAGCGCTGGAAACGTGAAGCGCACGAAGCAGGAGATCGAAGCCGACCCAGAACAAGAGGATGAATTCGGTTACACGAACAGTACGTAATGTTAATTTTTATATTTATTAAATTTATTATGCTTGTATTGATTTCTTGAATTTAAAATGTATAAAGCCTCACTTTCCTTGCAGTGAAAGTCCAAAAGAAGTACCACTCGTTGGGAAACAAAGTGATGTTAGTGAAGGTGGAGAAGGACAGGTGCGGTTTGGGAATTTCACTTTCTGGGCACAAGGATAGAAATCGAATGGCGGTGTACATTTGTGGCCTTAATCCGAAAGGTTCAGCTCATAAAGGAGGCCAGCTGGCGGTTGGCGACGAGATACTCGAGGTGCGTTTTCTATTCCCTTCTAGTATTTTCGTAATTGTTCCATGCTAGGTCGATATCCGACGGTGACATTCCCTTTCGCGCAATGAAGGGCCTAATTAGGTGCGAACCTACGTCCTGGGTATTGATTTTAGGACTCTGACCCACGTGAATTATTCATGAGGACTGTGTTTCACCTTAATGTGCCAGTTAGGATAATTAAACGATGTTTTTTGTTGGACAGTAATAGTTTAATCACATACATGAATTGAATGAATAGTACAATTAATAATTTTATATTTTTTATTCCTTTACATGAAAAATAAAATACATAAAAAATAATGAAACAATATTTTTCATAAAAATCAATTCCAAAATTATTTCATATAATATTATAGGCCTTGTTTTTGTTTATTTAATGTTCCCTTTCACAAATTAAATTTTGTCCATTACTTCATACGTTCCGATATAGAATCGACTTCTTGAAATATTAATTTGTGCATCCCCAGGTGAATGGCTGTGTACTGCAAGGAAGATGTCACTTGAATGCATCCGCTCTCATCAAAGGCATGGCTGGCACATGTTTCAAAGTTGTCGTAGTACGGTAAGATGATGGTCTTTCTTATTTCTCTCTTACCACGAGCCCTTATATCGAGGAAAATCGATGTAGATGTAGTACTGTGTTCACAGGAGGAGTACAGGTATCGATAATCTCGCAGTCAAACCGATCGTTCAGTTCCCTCCGGCTTTGGACGACGTGAGTCTCGAATTTAGTCGTCTAGTATTTTTTAACGATATATTTTTATCGCAGAACTGAAGTAGAACATAAATTCTAGACAAGATCCATGCAAGGTACCGAAGGGAATATTTGAGAATCAACCCAAGGCCATTTATTGTTATAATATAAAGCCTAAAATTAGAGTTTTTATTAATTGAAAGCAGATTTCATCTAGGCAGTTTATCGGAACGGTTGTCAATTAGACGCGAGATCGGTGCCCCTGATACAGAGTAAGCGGTGCTGCAAATCGACTAGAAGTTGTCAAGTAACAGGTGCGAAAAGTACCCCTGATGTATAGCAATTAACACTACAGACTGCCAAGGTGTTACCTGAAAACAGGCGTCGTCGTGCCCCTATAATATAGCAGCCAAAGATACAGATAGGACATGTGGTTGCTCACTAACAGGCGCTGGAGTGCCCCTGTTATGCTGCAACCTTTGTCACAGAGTAACTAGTTGGTTGCCTGCTGATAGGCGCTGAGGTGCCCCTATTACGCAGCAACCTGCACTACAAATTAACTAGTCGGTTGCCCGCTGATAGGCGCTGAGGTGCCCCTATTATGCAGCAACCTGCACTACAAATTAACTAGTCGGTTGCCTGCTGATAGGCGCTGAGATCCCCTTGTTACGAGGTAACCTGCCTCATATACTAACACTTGGTTGCCTTGTTACAGGCGCTGAAGTCCCCTTATAGTAAGACACGCGAAGCTATCAATAGACTAGGTGGTTGCTAACTTTTAGGCGCAGGAAGATTGCCTGGTTAGAAAGCATATGACCTCCAATTTATGGCTTAATATTATGATAAATGACCTTATATAATATGTCAATGAATTTGTGTAACTCCTTACTGCCCCCTTATAAATGAAAATGTTTGAGGTTTCATTTAAAAGAATTAAGCACCCTTCGTTTTACTAACAACAAATTATTTATTGCATATAATGAGTATATATCAGTCAACTCAGTATTTCTTGCTCGGTGTATCAACTATGATAAGTTTATAAATTCTCTTCGACGTTAACCCAGACAAAGTTTTGATCTTTCTTCTGTCACAGTCGGAACTGTTCAAACACTATAAAGGAGTACGCAGCATGCCCGTGAAAAAGGCAAGTGTTACCGAGTAGAACGTACTTTGAAGTGTTACGATTACTACATGCGGGTTTTCCACGTGTAGGGTCAGTACGGACTAGGTATAATGATCATCGAAGGAAAACACGCAGAGGTCGGCCAAGGTATATTCATCTCCGATATACAAGAAGGCAGCGCCGCGGAGCAGGTAATTACTTCTGGAACAAAACGATTCCCACCACTTGCTAATTACACCCAAAACAATGGCTTTGTCAGCGCACAACTGCATTTTCTTCAATTTACAATCGTCAATTGCATCTTTGCAGGCTGGCTTGAATGTGGGTGACATGATCCTGGCTGTCAACAGGGACTGCTTGTTGGGTTCGACCTACGATGAGGTACTTCTAGGTGTTCTAATACTGATCATAATTTTGAAATCTTCTACGTTAATGTTATTTAGAATAATCCACCTTATTTATTTTGAAATTTAAGTGGGTTACACTATTATCTGTTTCTATTTGTAGGCTACCAGTCTCTTGAAAAAGGCTGAAGGGGTTGTGACCCTAACAGTGTGCAATCCTAATCAGAGCAAAGTTGCGAAGGAAGAGGAAGATAGAGCGAAAGGCATTATTCCAGAACCAGAGAAAGGTAGAGATAACAATTTACACGATCTTCCACTAATTTCTTATAGATTATTTGTAGAATAGTTGTTAAATTGGATTGATCTTGATATTTTAGCTGCACCGAAAGAACCAGAGAAGCCAAAGGAACCCGAGCCACCACAAGATCCAAAAGATTGTAAGATACAGCCAGGAAGGGACACAACGATAGAATTCCAGAAGGACAAAGACAAGGGCATAGGCTTCACTATAGCTGGGGGCTCTGACACGCCATGCGTAAGAACAATTTCGTCCTTTTTAGAACAATTTCGTCAAGTTTACACTACTACTATAAAAAATGATTTATATAACACAATGATAATTTTAATAATATATTTGAACGTTTCAATCTGTCTGTTTGAAAAGTGTAATATTTATTAATAATAAGCTAACACGATGTTTCTTCGATTACAGAAAGGAGTCTTTATCATCGAGGTGTTTCCTGATGGAGCAGCTGGCAAAGATGGCCGACTACAGGCTGGCGACCAAATACTTGATATGTGTACCAATAGTTTCAAAGAAATCGAGCATGAGAAGGCACACGCGACTGTCCTGAAAGTAGCAGGAACTGTGAGTAATATTTCTTCCATTCTATACAAGATGAACCACATAACTTGTCAAACCGTATTATTTGTTTTTAATAGATCAATACGAAAGGCCAAGCAATAATAATAATAAAATAATAGGAATGAACAAGTTACGTGGTTTGCCTTGAATATTTCTCACGCTAATTTTACTAACCGAATCTCTATTTGTAGATCACGATGGTGGTGCATCGACACGAGAAAGCGGAAGAAGAAATTGACGTTGAATTGCAAAAGAAATCCGGCAAAGGAGCTGGCCTCTGTTTGACGGGATACAAGAGTGGCAAGGGGGCATATGTATCAGATCTGGTAGGTGTCATAGTTCTTTATATTCATACACATACTGCATCACTCTCGAAATTATAATATCTCTCTGAGTAATCATTTTCTGAACTCCTCAATCTAATACTCGTTCACCTGGAATAACAAAAAGTAATTTTTAAAAGAAAGTAAGGTTATAAAAAGATAAACTTTGTCTTCATTTTCAATGAAAGAATAAACAAGGATCTACCTTAATTGCAGAAGTAGATGTAAGAACAAGAGAAGAGTAGTTTGTCTTCTGTATGTTGAAGATTTTCACTACACATTGTGTTCGATACTTCCTACTGTTTGTCTTCAATAACCTGGAGATCTTAATACACAGAGTGTATGTACTTCCCCGTGTTTATCTTCAATATACTGAAGATCTTAATACGCGGGATGTATATGCTTCCCTGTGTTTGTCTTCAATTTCCAGGAGATTCTTAGTACACAGTGTATATATATGTTCAAACTGTTTGTCAGAAATATGGTGACAAATCGCAGTAATAAGATCCATATGGGATTCATGTAGGGTTCTCCTTCTATAGTACACAGAGGTCATCAAAGGAGATTCAGTCCACATACATACATAATGTGTTACCTAGATTTCATTTATTGCTTGCCATTAATTTTTCTAACCATATACTTCTTACATCTTTATAGATACCTGGTGGTAGCGCTTTGGAAAGTGGGAAAATCTGCAAAGGAGACAGAGTGGTGGCAGTGGGTGGCACAGACGTTCGCGAAGCACCAGTCGAGGACATCGCGGTCCACGTGAAAGTCTCCAACCCGGTGCAATTGAAACTTGCTAGGTACACGTCCGCCAAGCAATGACAGGTAATTATCTCCAGGATCTGTTAAGAACTCTCGACGGCCCCACACCGGATGCGAGCAAGTTATCTCTTCTGCCAGTCGAACAAAAATACCTGTCCCCTAACTACACCTCATTCAATTTGTGAGAAAGTTTCTTAATGAATCAACCTCTATTTATTAATTGCAGAAGATCGTTTAACTCGTGTTTATTGCTGTGAAAGTGACGTACGTTGTTGTTTTTGTTTCAGGGTTCTGCAGGCGGAACTCTGAAGACGAATCTTTGGATACGAATCCCCCACAGACACCGCGGACTCTAGTGTTACGTAACTGACTATACCAAAGTAATTATAAATATAGGTACCGTTTACTATAAGTATCATAATTCTATGAAACAAAAGAGAGGGAAAAAAGAACTAAGAAACCGGAGAGCAAGTCGATCGTATTAGTGATATCGTTTCATCGATGCGATCTACGTTCTTACTACGTGACCGACATTTTTCACGCCGAGAAACCATGAAACGCGACCTACGAGATGACAAATCGGAGCGTTTCGCGGCCGAGCAGAGGTTAACACGCGACGAACAATACAATTTTATAGCGACCCGGCGAATTGAAGCCTGTTCAATGCGATTCATCGACGACAAACCGCGTCGAACTTGTAAAGATTCCGTCTGCCATGATCAACATCCGGCATAGTAGTTGATACGAAAGCCACGTTATACCGCATACTATTTAGCGACGACAGAGTATTTATGCAGTTATAGAGAGTAATATTGTAACAGACGGGACTACGGTGAACGGTTTACGTGCTGGTAAAAAGGAGGAGAGCCTGGAGAAGGGTGACAGAGAACCCCCCGAAACACTGAGGATGACTTGGAGGATCCCTCTACTTCAGATAGGTATTTCAAAAATTATTTTGGGGGTGAAGTACATGTTGAATTGTTTTGAAATTTTAATTGTGAATTTGTTAGGTGTTTTAGGAGGTTTGTAAATTTTTGTAGCTGTATAGTCCATGCACAGGGGCGTCTAGACGCTTTGGGTTGTGAAGCTATGAGATGTGTCTTCTAGGCACCCTTATGCTTCGAGAAGTACTCTCCAGAGCAAGCATCTTCAAATCATAAAAATGATTGTATTTCTATGTCAATTCTCCCTCCAAAAATGGTAGAGTTGATTCACCTCTATTTCCAAATCTTTTACAAAACAATTTATATCTTACAAAATAGTAAGCCGAAAAGTAAGCCCTTCTTATTTCACACTTCCAAAAAGAATGTAAAAACAAAAATAGTGGTTTTGAGTTGTCGATGGTGAGGCGATCCCCTCGTGGTGCTCTTCAGGGAACAGAGTAGTTACGTGACCTGTAGCCATTTTCTCGAGTCTCCTTTCCTTTCGAGGCCAGTTCATCGTGTCTTCATACAAAACCAGAGATCTTGCTTGTACGTTTCGTATTACTTACGTTTAAGTTAGGCGTATTAGAGAGAATTAGGGGTCGCGTGATCCGAAGCGCGCGTCTTACCATCTGTGACTTTCGCGATGAAATTATGAGAGTCTTCGAGATCCTTCGGAGAGACTTTCGTGGAGAAGTCGAAGAGAAAAATTATGGTTGATTTCTAGTAGCACTTAAGGAACGCTCACGCTCCACATAAATAAAATATTAAATTGTTTCTACCCCAATGGAGACTATTATAATTTGTAATACTTGATGCTATTGAAATTTAATATACAGTGTAAACAAATACCTATATGTTAAAAAGTTAAATCGTAAATTTAAAAATTAGTTGTACATTTGGTTTGATTAGAAAAATTTATGAGGCAATGAAGCATAAGCTATATTCCGTTATGCTTTAGATTTCAATTTAATGTGAAAGATTTTGAGGGAAGTTTCTTGAGTGCTAGTGTAAATCAGATCGAATCTCTCGAAGGATCAACAGAGACCACACAAAGAAGATTCAAGTGATTCAGCTTCGACGAAAGCAATCGTTCGCGGAAGACTTGTTGAAAACACTAGAGCGGCTTGTTGATTGCGTGTAGTTCAATTTATCCTATTATCCTAGTCCTTAGCGTAGATTTTCAACGGGAGAGAGAGGGGGAGAGAGAGAGAGAGAGAGAGAGAGAGAGAGAGAGAGAGAGAGAGAGAGAGAGAGAGAGAGAGAGAGAGAGAGAGGAGCGCGTGAGAACGACAGAGAGAAGAGTAGTATACGTACAGTTGCGTGAAGACTCGAATGCACGTTCATTTGAGCGAAAGATGGTGGATGAATCGATCATTTTTTGGTCGAATTTAATCGTGGCGAGATATTCACGACTCGATGCATGGCACGAGTGACCATACTTCTCGTTGGTGTCCTTTTGGGATGTTCGAATTGATTCGGGTGAAATGATGATTTTTTGGTGGTAGCGATAAATATTTATTTGTTAAAACAAACAGTCGAAAATAACTAATAGCAGTTTGTTTAAAATTTGCAAAATGCCCCAGTTTAATTAAATTCATTCCTCCAGTTCTGTGATCAGGAATTAATTCCCATCACTGTTATATACAGTGAGTGTAGAAAGTATTCGTACATCGATCAATTTCCAAAAAAAAACTATGTAAAATTGTAATTTATTAATTTATTTTTTATAAACAATGTCATTCTACATATTCTCGGAAATCTCTGGAATAGATATTTTACAAAAAAGATAGCTATTTATGTAAGTTGCGAAATTAACAAGAAAAAAACAATTAATCGATAGAAATGTTGAAGCAATAAGTATTCGCACAACTGTTTAATTTTTAACACTTGATTAAAAAAAAAAAGAAATTTACATTAATTTATAAGTATATAATATTTCCGTCGTGGGATTTCCTTTTGATTCTATAATTATTGCAACTTTTCTAAACATTAAATTAACTAAATTATTACTTATTCGAAGTGGGATCTTTTTCCATTCCTCTATTAGAACCTTTTTTAAAAGTACTTTGCTGGAAATTTGATGTTTTCTAATTCTTACGGAGCAATAAACTAATGTGTTTACGTTACAAACTCTACTGTAAATGGTTCGTCGTAAAAATCGTACAAATACTTATTGCTTCTATACTTTTACCTACTTTTCGCCTTTTCTTTTATTAATTTCACAAATTATATTAACTAGTAAATGTTGTTTGGACTATATTTATCTTAGAGACTTCCGAGAATATGTAAAATATCATTGATTATAAAAAAAGAAGTTAAGAAAGTACAATTTCATACAAAAGGTTTTTGGAAAATTGATCGGTGTACGAATACATTCTACACCCACTGTATTTCTTCAGCTCGAGCAATATGATATTCCCCACCATTGCTACGCTTATTGATAATCTGTGGCCCCATTTTCAAACACTATCCTTAAATAATATTCACGAATTTCCAAGAAATGAACAACCAGAAAATCATTGTTTAATCCGAAGAATTTGGCAAGTATTAAAGTATATTGTCTTGTTCGACTTAATTGTTACACGCACTCGTGCCTGAATCGAACTTCGCTTGTCTCGTGAAGCACGGGAACGTTTAGTGTTAATCTCGCGAAAGAAAGCATACAGGGTGACTCGTTTTAATTTACAAGCTGGTATACTTGTGGAGTTAGGTTGAGGAAATTGAATACTTGGAGGCTAGAAGAGGTTCGAGGTCATTTATACTACGAATAATTACTTGTGAATGGTGGGAAAAGAAGTACAGGTGTTAAGGTCATTTCAATGTCACTAATATATTGAGTAACATTTATTTTTTATTGAATCTTTGGAAATAAACAACGAAACAACTAAATATATAATATTTATCATTTGATAAATAATCACAAGTTTAATAACTAGTGTACTAATTATTCGAGTATTTTATCGTACAAAGTAGGTAAATAAATTTATTAACTACATACATTGAGAATATTAAAGCAAATATATAATTCTAATTCTATTTATCGAAGTAAAAGTTCTTGAAGATGACTGCCAGTAGAGGTGACCTTGAAGTGTCCTTGAGGCTTTCAATCATTTTACACCATTCCCAATGCATCGCCTCCTCGATTTTTCCAACTCCAATCAATTTTTCCAACTCCAATCAATTTCTTCCGCTCAACCTGGTTTCCGAAACGATATATCAGCTCGTGGATCATAATATATCACCCTGTGGATCTAGCTATCAGCAAATTGCACCGTAACAGCTAGTCGTTCGTTGTTCGTTGCTTTTGATTTCGATACACGACATCGAATTCAAGTCGAGCCCACACGAAAGCGAGCCAACGAAATAGCAAGCTAGTCAGCGATCTAAAACAAAAAAAAAAAACAAAAACCAATGAACATTTGAAGTCACAAGTATTTATATAAATGCATATATATTATATATATAGTATATACAAATATTTACAAAACGCTTTGTTAATTAACACGCCGGATCGAAATCAAAGGTAATAATACGCAAATGATAATTATTGCACCCGCCTCCGTAAAGCAGTTGGTTCTGTTTACATTGGGGTGGTCCTTATTTTAATGATTTTTGAAATTTATGTTATTTAGTCTATAAATACTTTGCAGATGTATCAAAAAAACTGTATCAAAATTCTTCTTTCGATAACAATTTATATTAAAAACATTGAAGATAATATTACAAACATAATTTAAATGGAGGAAACAACTTCATATTCACTTGCCTGGTATGCAAGAAAATAATTGAGATAAAAATAAAAAATGTTTAGAGGTTGTTTCTATAATTATAAAGAAGAATTGAAAGAAGTGAAAGAATTGCATTAATTTTCCATTTGAAACTTTCGAGGGTCCAATAGATATATTAATGTTAAAATAAAACGCTCAAATTTTGCAGGAATTTTTTGTTTATATATTTGCAAGGCATCCAGGTAGCGTAACATAGATTTCAAAAAACATTAAAATAATAACCACGCTAATTTTGGTGCACCGCGTGTTATGAAACGATGAATAGCATCGTTGCGCAACGGGGAAACGTTTGATTGTAAAATGGCGGCGTGATGGGGAGAATTGGGGTCTGAGATAGAAGAGAGGGGACGAGGTGTGGAATTTTATTCGTCGTTGAGTAACGTTTAGAGGGATTTAGAGCGTTTTGCAAATTAATAGCAGGGGAGGAAGCGTTACTCCTCAAAACACGCGCCTTCGAAATTCGGGGAGCAATACAATCGAGCCACTTTTACAGTCAACGACTTAAATTATTCTTATTATGAGTATTGTTAGCATTTGTCATTATTATTGCCATTGTCATTAATTATTATAATTATTATTATTCACGGTCACTGTCATTGTAGCGCGGCACTGTCGAAGGTACGAAGAGAACATTTGATTATAGAGCGCGGATGAACAGATCGAGATCTATTAAAAGCATTCATTGCAAAGTGGCAATATAAAACGATCCCATGTGTATCGAAACCTCTTCCTTTAGACCTATCCTGAAGCTGGTAAGTGGTTTTTCAGTTACAGTAGTGTCTGTAGTTTAATATTTAAGGCTATGTATTATCGTCTAGAAGTTTTGTTTTTCCAGTAATTTTTAGGAATTAATTTTGCGAAAACTATCAAACCTACAGTACCAGGGTTTTGTATGCATAATAAGACACGTTTCAACTAACAACACAAATTTTTATGAAATACTTGATTGAAATCTATACAAGTTATATGCGCTGTTATGCAGGTTGTGGCATGAGTCGCTCGTTGAATCGGGCGGACAGGCTGTGGAGGTTTTAGTCGTCTGAGACAGAAAAACTTGAATTACAACTGGAATTAAGGTTTAATTTTCCCGGAAAATTGTCAACTAAAATATGAGAGCAGGGCTAAAATATTCAAGGTATCGGTATAATTCTAGTTCAGACCATAGGTGATGGTGCCCTCGAAATGTGTGTAAAACCATAAGTCAGTCGGTCCAATAGTTTTTGAGAAAAACGTGCGCCCGACTTGAAAAATGTCGTTTCGAGGAAAACGCGTTTAAAGTTTGCTATACATTTAACACTAATACTGGTGAACAGCATTTAAGCCTCTGTAACTATGACAGCTCTACGAATTTCAAATTAATATTTTAGAGGCACTTTCTCAAAACCCCAAATAATAGGAAAATGCCAAAAAAAAAAAAGAAAATCGAATTTTTGAAGTTTCTAGATGATAATACCCCCTTAAATGTTAGGTATGAAGTAGCGTTTAATTAATCTACAAAGTGTGTGCGTTATACTTAAGTACATTTGCCCTGGTCTTTTCTCTGCCGTTCATCTTAAAAAATTTCAATTTTGGGCATTCCCTTTTATTTCACTTTCATATCCCATATATTTCCCATTTATTTTACATTTGCATGTCTTTCGTTTTACGTACGTTTTCTATTTACTTCACATTTATATCCCTTCACTTTTACATTCACTTCCCAATTGGACAAATCTGCAAATCGTCGACTTGCAACCAACCATTGAAACCAACAAAGTTGGTGAATAGAAAATGAAAGAAATACATATGTGTAGGAAGTGAACAGAACATGAATGGGAAACAAAACAAACGCAAATAGTAAGTGAATAACAAACTAATAGAAAATAACACGACGTCGACAAGGAGTTCGAAAGAAGCTTAAAGAGTGACTTAAAGATTACGTGAAAGGAAATGAAAAGAAAATTGTACAAGAACTTAAAAGTAAGTATTAACAGAGAATTAATTTAATATTTGACATCCTTAACGCCCTTCGTTCACCCCTGAAAGTCGTAGCCTTCAACTACAATCTGTTACACTCTGTACAAGCCGCAGCGATGTTTCTACTATTAACGTAGATGAATAGCGACGTCTTATTACCAATTCGTTCGATGTCATTAGACAAAAAGACAGACGAATGTTCCCTGTCCAAGAGGCCCATTTCGCTTGGTGCTCTTCTTTCTCGCGCGCGAAGACTTCTAAGTGGACCAAAGAAATCGTTTATTGGCCTCCAAAGTAGGTTACCGGCACGGGGCTTCGCAAACTGCACGATTAATTAACCATAAAAATACGAGCACGCTATAGACGTCACGCATACGAAGCGTCCCGTATTTGTGCAACGAACTTTGTGCATATCAAATGGTTTCGAAAATTTTTGGCGTCATCTGTGCGATCCAACTACGAAGCTTGGCGCTCGATACCGCTGGGCTTCCCCCGCGATAACTTTCTTCGCTTCTTCTTATGTATGTAATCACCTCGAGTTCGCAAAACGTGTTTCTCTTTCTGTTCGTTAGTTAATGTCACTTCCAGAATTTGCTCTACACTGAAACTCCACTCCATTTGTCTCCCATGTTTCATAGACTTCATTCTCTGTTCGATTCTATTCGTTCTAATTAATTAAAAATACGATATTTGTTAGAAATAACTGATTAAAAATGGAACGAAATTAGATAATTAAAGAGGAGAGAAAATGAAACATAGAAAATGAGTAGAATATAAATAGGAAAATAAATTCGGGAATGAAACAAATATGAATAGGAAGTGAATGGAAGATTAATGGAAAATAAGAGGAAGTTTAAATAGAACTTAAAGTTCTTCTGGGGTTAAAAATGATTGATATAAAAATAGTTGAAGAAGTACATTTATTATAAATCTTCCATGTAATAATATAATATAATACACAGAATAATAAGTAATAAACAATTATAGAATATAATCGCATAGAATAATTACAATTATTATAAATATTAAAATTAAATTATATCATATTCGTAATAACAAAAATTATAACATAGTTAAATAATAACACATTCTGCTCAATTCTCGCATTTTAATTAAACTTTATCAGTTAGATCGCAATCTGACTCATCTTCCACGTATTGGAAACGCAGTATCTTTGCGAAACCTGTTTTCTATCGCGGATTTCGTCTCGAGATTTATTTCCTTTATCTTACAAGTCCATTTCCGTAGACACGCAATATATTCGCGTCTAAATAGGATGGCTCTTACAATTAGTGTCGAAACCTCTCTATGTCGAAATAGACCGTCACGGATCGCTTGACCGTTTCACGAGGCGTTAAGCATTTTTGTTGAGTGCACTGTGGTTACCCTAAGCTAATGGATGGATCTCACGAGGTGAACTTGACTTACGATGGTTACACTTGCGATCGAATGAGAAAGAGGGAAAGGAGGAAAACTGAGAATTCGCGGTCGATGATCATATACCATGTAGAAAATTCAACCTTGATGCTTCATGTGCTTGTGCTTCCTGGCACGTCTACGTACGAGCTCTCTGACGATGAGATTTATGGTCCTACCTTGGAATTACGTCTAACCACTGTGTGTATGTATGATCTTCTCTAATTCCAAACCAGGACGAGCTGTGTTTTTGGGAAATTTAAGGAAGATGTTTAGTTTCGCGTAACAAATGACTTGTTAATTAAATACATCTTAAACATGTAGGTTGAAAGATTGGGAATTGAAAAATTAGAATTAGAAAACGTAGAATCAAAGTAAACTAGACCCCTGAAAGAACTAAAATTAGAAAACTTAGAGAAACTAGGAAAACTGAAATAATTAGAATTAGAAACCGTCAATTAGAATTTAACTAGAATCGAAGGATCTGTATAATTCCTTTCCAAAATAAAATCCTTCCCACTCTTATTTCAAAAGTAATACTTTTTTCCTTCGCCAAGTCATCAGAGGAAAGATTAAATCACAAGTGCTACATTATTTACAGTTTAAAAAGTACTTGGACCGACACTTGTCTCTGGATACCCGTTGCAGTGTTATTGCATAATAAATTGCTAGCAACGAGTTCTGCTATACAATCCGGACGAATGAGCACGCTGCTGTTCGAATAAATTCACGAGTTAGTGAATGTTTTATCGAGATGCAAATATCAACGATACCCTCGTCGAGAATTACATTAAAAAAATATTCTCGGCAACGCGGAAGACTCGTAGAACAATTTGCGGGGAATTCGTCTCATCGAGTTTTCTTCGTTTATGTGCACAATTGCACACGTATGAGAGCTATCCAGAGACACGTGGTTTTGTAAGTAATTAAACACATTTCTATAACCTCCGTTGTATAAAATAAACGTAAATGTGATCAACGCAGAATATCTGATTACATGTACGATAGCTTGAGAGATCTCATCAAGAGTCTGATCTTCGATTCCAGAATGATCTATATTTTAACAAATAGATTAGGATAGCGTATTATACATTGTAACGGAGCAGATAACGTCGAAACTTGATACCATCGACAAACATCAAACAACAAACAACAAACAAGAGCAACTAATTAACAACAATGCCGAGGTCTCAAAAAAGGGATTCAAATTGCACACTCCAAAATGTAAATACAAAAAAAAATATTTAATGCAATGTAGTGAAACAACTTTATAAAAGTTGCCACCTCTTCGCATATCATGTTCTCCTGGTACCAGGAGTAAAATTCGAGCCAGAATTTGATACGTACCAAAGATCATGTCTCCCTTCATTTGCTTACACATTTCCCTCCATTTCCTGGTATATTTCCCTTTAATTTCCTTCCATTACCTTACACATTTCCCTTTAATATTCCTGCATTACCTAGTACATTTTCCCATCAATTCCCTTCAGTTTCTTACACATTTCTCTTTAATTTCCCTCCATTTCCTGGTATATTTCCCATTAATTTCCCTTCATATTCTTACACATTTCCCTTTAACTTCCCCTTATTTTTTGGTATATTTCCCTTTAATTTCCCTCCATTACCTTACACATATCCCTTCAATATTCCTCCATTTCCTGGTATATTTCCCTTTACTTCCTGGTACATTTCCCTATAATTTCCCCTCATTCCTGTGATATTTCCCTATAATTTCACTTCATATTTGTGATCTTTACTGGTTTAACAATGTTGCAAATTGCCCCTCTTGGGGCTACAACAATGTTGCAAATTGCCCTCTCGGGACTACAACAATGCTGCCAGTTCAACAATGTTGCAAATTGCTCATCTCGGGACTACAACAATGTTACAAGTTCAACAATGTTGCAAATTGCTCATCTCGAGACTACAACAATGTTGCAAATTGCTCCGCACAGAACTACAACAATGTTGCAAACTTGAGTCGATTTTTCGGATTTTGCCACTTTGTTGCACTTCTGAGCGTTGCAACTTTGTTGAACTTGCAACATTGTTGTGGCCCCAAGAGGAGCAATTCGCGCCATTTTTTGAACTTGCAACATTGTTGTGGCCCCAAGAGGAGCAATTTGCCCCATTTTTGAATTTGCAACATTGTTGTTGCCCCGAGAGGAGCAATTTGCAACATTGTTAAACCAGTAAATATCACAGATATGCGGCGAAATTATAGAGAAATATCACAGGAATGAGGGGAAATTATAGGGAAATATACCAGGAAATGGAGGAATATTAAAGGGAAATGTGTAAGGTAATGGAGGGAAATTAAAGGGAAATATACCAGGAAATGGGGGGGAGTTAAAGGGAAATGTGTAAGGAAGTGAAGAGAAATTAAAGGGAAATGTGTAAGCAAATGAAGGGAATTAAACGGGAAATGTACCAGGATATAGGAGAAGTGAAAAGGAAATGTCGCAGAAAATTAAGAAAAATGAAAAGAAAATGTGCCAGTAAATGAAGGGAAAGTAATGGGATTTGATAAGGAAAACTATTGCAAAATGAAAGGAAAATTGTTGAGAAATTACAGAGAAATTGAATTACAGCATGCACTTACATTTGTATTTACAGGTGCAGGTGGAGGTGATGTGAAGTTTCAGTTGAAACTGAATCTGTTTCTGGAGCTGTAGTTAATGTTGCGGTTGCAGTTGCAGTTGAACTTAACTCCACATATAAGGTCGACGAAAAGTGTGTATATAATGTGAATTGACGATCTGTTTATACATAGTTTCCATGATGTATCTTAATTAGTAAGAAATGAAACCAAACCAACACATCCATAGTTGAGTTGTTTTCCATACATTACATTTCCTCCTTCCCATAGTTGTGTTCTAGACATACTACTCATTGGAATCCATCATTCCAATAATGACCACCGCCGCCCATTGAAAGAAAAGAAAAGGGAAAGTACCGAGCGGAATTCTCACCCAAATAGCTCATTCAAGCACCGATCGTTACGTTTAATAAATCTCCAATTCCCTGTCTCCGTTTGCAGGTATTAAAGTTTAATTAATTGCCTAAATCCAAAAAGAACGAGGAGGATTATTAAGACTCATATGGATCGCGGACGCTCGTCTCGATAAGTAGGTTGATTGTTATCCGTGCATGAAGACGGATTGAGTAACGAAAAAAATGGCGACTATTTCACGAGCATCCGTGCTCTGGAGGAAACGCGAGCCTCCAGTTTGCAAAAAGGCCTCGTCGGTATAATTTTCATTCATCCTGAACCATTATGCGCGGCTGAATAGCTTGTTCGATTGAAGAAGTATTCTAGTATGGTATTATCTTGTATAATTATTGTATATTTGTATTGTAAGAAATGTATAATAAAATTTTATTCTATACATATTAATTGTATATTTGATTTTATTTTATATTTAAAATTTGGAATATTTAAAAAATTGGACATTCAACTTATACATTTACACTATGGTTGTTATACAAATGTAATTTTCATATACATATTTTCATGACGTCGTCTCGTGTAATACTTCGGGGCAGTTTAATTGCACGACTAGCAATTATGTCAGTACCGGTCGATGGGTGCTCAGACTCGTTTCTAGTCTGGAAATACAGGAAGAAAGACGCGAATGGAATCGAATCGTCGTCGACAAAAATGAGAACCAGTTCCGAATCTGAAACTTCCACGCATTGAATAAACTCGGTGGCAAAACTCCGTCAGAGGGGCGGCGGGGAGGGGGAGGAGCACCGTTCGATCATTAGAGATTTTAATTAAAAACTTTAGGTCGGATGGCCTTGCATTTCCCTGAATCGTTGCGCCGAATTATTTGCTCGAAGTTCAGCGAACTTTGCGGGGGAACTTTGGCCTAGTGGAGTTGGTTGACAAAGTTCACTTAAAGGTACATACTCAGATATTCGTAACGAGGCTCATGGATAGGCATAAGAAACTCTGAAACATTTTTGCTTTTTTGGCATAGGCCTCTTTTAAAGTTCTAATGCTTCAAAGCTCAAATACTTCAAGACTCAAATATTTGAAATACTTCAAAGCCAGAAGGCTCCAAAGCACTTAAGGTACATCCTCAGATGTTCGTAAGGAGGCCCATAGATAGGCATAAGGAACTCTAAAAGAGGCCTAAGCCAAAACAAAAATGTTTCAAAGCTAAAATGCTTCAAAGTTCAAATACTTCAAGACTCAAATATTTTAAAGCTTAAATGCTTTAAAGCAAAAGTGTTTCAAAGTACGAATGCTCTAATTCGAAAAGTATCGAGACTAAATTCTCCAAAGCAAAATACTTCAAAGCCAGAAGGCTTCAAAGCAAAACTGCTTCAAACCCAAATGCTCGCAAACCCTTCTCCCAGTCGCCACCCAAAATTAATATCTCACTCCACAAACTTTGCGCGTGTGTATATTGCCTCTCCAGATGTTCGTCGATGGACAAGCATCACTTGTGTGGACGGGGAGTTCCCCAAGAGAAGATGCTCGGCCATTGCGCGTGAGGAAGGTCGGGTTGCAGACTCGCAGGCGCGCGGCATATGGTTGATAGGAAGAAGGAGGGCACAGGTTATGACATAATTGCTTAAGAAAGTTCGGAATGCGAATACATACGGCGAGTGGCGCGACGGTAGAAGTAGTTCACGCGCGTTTCGCAAAAGTTGTCCGCGCTAGGCTTGCCACCACGTTTATATATCCTACTGGGCGAGCGTTGTTTTGCTCGTTCACGAAACGGGACCGCCATTGTAAAATTATATGTCGCATCCAGAAGCTTCAACGCTCGCGGTTTTGTTTGCCGTTCGCTCGTCGAAACTTCCGTGAGAGACGTTTTTCACTGGTCAAATGGCAACACGCCCCTTGGACGCAATTATTTATTGTTGTGGGTCATCCTATCAGTTGCAAAGAGGTTCGAGAAGTTTGGTTTCTAGAATTCTTCCTGGACACTTTGTATATTCTGGTGTCATATAAATACTAGTTATTTAAAATGATAATATTTTAATGTTTTGTTATGTATTAAATAATATAGATTATTTTAAATCATATTTTGGAAGACCCTATTCGAGGTCTTCCCCAAATTGAATATATTTCATTTATGTTTCATTGAGAAACAAAATTCTGAAGCCTCCCTTAAATAATTAATTACCATTTACAGGATGTATACTGAGACTATACACAAAAACAATAACAAAAAATTCATATAAATGTGATCTAGTCAACTTTGTCTCTGAGTTACGATACAAGTTTTGATACTACTATAGAGTTTCAAAATCTTTGAAATACTCCGCAGTTATTTTATCGAATACGTTATTATGCAGATGATGAGTAAATAAGGGAATGAAAATAAAAATTCGGTGGATTTAATTTTGTAGATCAAGCAGTTCGGGCAATAGATCCTGCAGGCCTTATCTATCCGTTCGAAAATAGTTGGCTCGAGAACTGTCTGGCTGCTTGACTGAAAGGGAACGGTGCACCGCCATGCATAAATCATATTCGACATACAACATGTAATGGAACTTCTTCCAATAGTTCATGCAATTGATTGCTCAAGAAATTTGCGTAAGGCGGATCTGGTAATCTTCAACTAAGTAGAACTAGAAGTTAAGTAATCATGTATGTAATTGGTTAAGTAGGATATAAATAATATAGTTCGCAAATCACTGTTTTAAATTAAATATTTAGAATTATTTAAGATAACTGTTAAATTCTACCAAGTTTTAAATAAAATATTCACCACATTTTAGAATAATTTAATATACCTAATGAATATAAATATTTCTATTAATTATTACGAGTATCTGTTTTGTCAAAGAAATGACCAAAGTGATATGTTTTATTTATTTGACATCAAATAATGTTAACAAATGAGGAAGCTCATCAGAGTAGTCCTAGGGATGCTTTTGGCCCATGGACAAAAAGATTCTCAATCTTCTCTCACTTTTGTTATCGCCTACTGACCTTCGTGTTTTTCGAGTCAGTTCAACGCTTTTCCACTGTGTCGTATTTTCCAGGGAAGAGGTAAAACGTGTCGCACGGTATATCACGGGCCGTTGCACCTACCGAATGCTTCGCATAGCTAACAGATTCCGCACGTGGCTAACGCTTGACACCACGTGGGTCGCCTCTCGTTTAAGACGGTTAAAATATTCATCGCTCAGAAGCAAATATCGTGGAAGTTTCTAATCGTAATTAATCGACATGTAATTATCATGCTAGAGATTTCCAAAACTTTCTCTGTTCACGGCACCCTTAGTATCCGAGCAATGTTTTCACCGCGACTATAGGTCTGAGGAACTACCTAATAGTTTTGATCATGAAACGGTCGAGTCGGAACAACGTGCGTCATAGCACGAATCCTCCCATTCGAAAGGTATCGAGGTCAAACGCTTCAAAGCCAAAATACTTCAAAGCCAAAATGCTTCAAAACTAAACTACTTCAAACTAGAGCTTCAAGGCTAAAATGCTTCAAAGATAGAAGGATTCAAAGCAGAAGTGATTCAAAACACGAATGTTTTAGTTCGTAAAGTACCAAAGTCAAATGCACCAAAGCAAAATGCTTCAAAGCTGAACAGGTTCAAGGCTAAATGCTTCAAAGTCCTAGAGCTTCAAGGCTAAAATACTTCAAAGCTCTGGAGCTTCAAGGCTAAAATGCTTTAAAGCCTAAGAGCTTCAAGACTAAAATGCTTCAAAGCCCAGGAGCTCCAAGGGTAAAATGCTTCAAAGATAGAAGGATTCAAAGCAGAAGTGATTCAAAACATAAATGCTTTAGTTCAAAAAGTATCAAAAGCAAATGCTCCAAAGCAAACAGCATACAGCATACTTCAAAGCTCAACAGCTTCAAGGCTAAAATGCTTCAAAGCCCAAGTATTCCATCGCCAAAATGTTCCAACCTAAAATTTTTCAATACTGAAACGTTCCACTCTCAACGTACCCTGATGAGAATCTATGTCAATCCCCAAAATGCTCCAACCCCAAGATGCTGCAATCCCAAACCATTCCACTGTCGAAACGCCCCATTAACGCGTCGATGACGAACCGACGTGGAACTCGATCGTTCTCGAAACGGATCGCCGGTCTCTCCCAATGAACGCTACGCGCTAACGCAATGTGTTATAACTTTCCACGCCAGGTGGAAAGCCCGATCCGATTCGAACACCGAGCGCACTGTTTTCGTAGCAAGTAATAGTGAAGTCGATTCACGGAATAAGAAGGGTCAGCCGAAGCCTACTTTCTTCCTCAGAATTGTCTCGAAGAGGGGAACAGCCGGCTCGACACCGCCGGTGGAAACCTCGAGAGAAGCTGGCCCCTCGACGGCTTCGATCGGCCAGTAAGCGCCAAGTACTCGCGGTCTAGCAAACGAATCTCGACGTGCCCCAATCTCTAGAAACGCGAATTTCGACGATCGAGTTCTCTCCTGTCGTGCTATACAATATCGTTTGTTCCGTCCAACCAAGGGGAGTTTCCACGAATTTTCAACGGTGCTTCGTCGGCGAATACCGTCGATGCAGATCCTGAACACGACGGTTCCGTGGACTTTGGGAAGTGGACTTCGAGACCTTCGAACTCTGTGAGTACCTTCTGCTTTTATCGAGAAATAACAGGAAGATTTCTGGGGGAATTGAGGGCTATTGAGGAATAGTAGTTCCACTTATCTAAACCATACCAAAGATGATTTGGAAGACATCGATTGAAATAAACCATATTTGAATCATCAAAGATTTGTAGTGGACGTTGGTTTGCGCGAGTATCGTGTCACTTGAAATGCGATTCGGCGCAACGTGTCGTCGAAATCAGGGATTCGCAAACGATTAGCAGAGGTAATTGGATCGTGGTCTCTGTGGGTGCTGAATAAACCAAGTCGGTGCGATTTAATTCTCACTGGCGAATGTCGCATAGATCCGATATATCTATGAATTTTGAATAGTGTCCTGCAGTTGCATTCGAAATTACAAAGGGAAGACCAGGGAAATTCTAGTGCACGAGCCAGGATCTATTTTGAGCAGTTTATCATATTTCAAACATGGTTTTGAATAGCGTTTAATTGTTTTAGAGAAGTTATTATAAATACGTACTAATTTG
The DNA here is from genome assembly GCF_026283585.1 of Hylaeus volcanicus. Taxonomy (NCBI): domain Eukaryota; kingdom Metazoa; phylum Arthropoda; class Insecta; order Hymenoptera; family Colletidae; genus Hylaeus; species Hylaeus volcanicus. Next base: position 11,737,877 of record NC_071978.1, on the reverse strand, counting down.
AGCGAGTCATACTCAAATTATTTTGAGCATGTGTAGTTTAAACATTTGCCACTCAAATTATTTTGAGCATGTGTGATTTAAGTATTTGGTACTTGGGTTGTTTTGAGCAATATACTTTGAGCATATGGTACACGAATTATTTTGTGCGTATGTAATTTGAGCACTTGTCGCTCAAATTATTTTGAGCATATATACCATCATTTTGTCAAGCTCAATCGAATCCAAACGTCTGTTTATTCCATGGCATACTTATTCTGAATAGTATATCATCATTCAAGAGTGATCAATTAAGCTCAGAAAATAACGCTTCTTGCTTAAAGATTATTACAAATCGAGATTCGTCTAACAATTTAAAGTTCCATTCGAAGTCATTTCCATTCATTAAAAGTCATTCACCAGTGACGGATTGAGCATAACAGTCCAGTTTTTGTCAAAAGTGTGCCAGATTCCTCGAATCCACGCTGCTGGTAATACTCGTGTAGACCGATGTCGAGACTGCAATCGCGTTCATCAATTTATCCTGGACTCGTAAATGTTGAAACACTTTCCAGCGAACCAGTATCCGCAGAAACTGGATAAATATGCATTTATCACGTTTACTACTCGATTAAACGCTTTGCCAGCCGTGCACCTTTCTTAGACTGCACGCAATGACGTGGCTGAATTTAAACTTTTACATCTCTATCAATATGAGTATCAATATGGCCTATTTGTTGCGTAAACATCTTATTAAATTATACTTATATTACTATGTATTATTTTAGGAACAAGTTTTGAAGTTATTGAGTAGCACATTGTATGTTAAACATGTTTGACTGAATTATGTGACATTATTTAATTAAACACACTTTTCTTGAACAATATATTTTAAATTTATATGAACGTTGTGTTTTTGAATAATACTTATATAACGAAGTATTATCCAAGGAAATTTTGAAGTTATCGAGGGGGACGTCTTGCTTCAAACATGTCTAACCAAACCAAATGACATAATTTTTCCTTCAATCCGGATAAACCCCCAAAAATAATATGTACCTCATGATAAGAATGGACTCTCATCTTATATTTTAATGAATAAAATCTCCATTCAGCTCAGTTTACGCATAAAATCAGTCTCCCGCATGTTCTTGTTAAAAATGCATCGCAAACTTGACTGGAATTGAATTTTTCAGTACCCCCTCGCGTTGAAAGCATGAACATCGAAGTGTAATAGACCAAAATTGCTCACCGAAAGAGTGGACACGTTCGTTGGACATTACAAATTGCGCGCGGCGTGCCATAAATGTCTTTCGAATTGCCATTAGGGCAGCGATATTCCCCGGGAGTAGCTCGAAAGTGCAATAACTGAACTCAAAGAGGATGCGACGTTCTGAACGGGGATACTTTCGGACAAGTAGCCCCCCGTATGGGTGAATCCCGTACCTTAGGAAACAATTGACATAAGTGAGACGAAGAGCTCCACTTCAAAGTCTTTGCAAAATTATGGATGAATCGTTGCACAGAGATTACAGAATTAGGTGAAATGCCTTGGACTAACGAAAGGCCCTTTTAAAGAAGTGGAACGATTCTCGTCTGGACAAAAATTTTAAATAATGAATAAATGATGGAATAAACAATGTGGAAAAAGTGTACATGTCTTTAACTTTTTATATCCACATTGTATTATTATTCTAAGGTCAAATTTTGAGGGAGAGTTTTTTCTATTACGAGAAAACGTAAAGTTTGGAGTTTGAAAATAATCTTCATTTCCTTGTCAAGGCTTTCTATAATTTTTTCAAAATTAAATTTATATTAGGTTGCCCAGAAAGTTTCTTTCGCGAGTCGCACTCAATTATTTTATGTGGTCGTGTTTATATAAATAGACAATCTAATTTCATAGATATTCGTGTTGTAACAGTAACGGAGCAAAATGAATCGTGCACAATTCAGTAATGCAACATAAAACATAAAAATATTGTGCATGTATTACTTATTAATAAAGCGAAAGAAACTTTTCGGACAACTTAATACGTATATTTTAAATTTAACACACATTGGATTGGATTGATCCAAATAACGAAACTACAGTCCCTGAGAAACTAACTCTTAAGCTCGTTGAAAATATTTATCGTTAGCCTGCCAAGGGTTTCCATAATTTTTGCGAAATTAAATATATACACATTTTAATATACATTGCGTTAATTTGGGTAACAAAACTGCAATGTAATACCTTCCAAAAGCTATTTATAACCAGTGTAGAGTGTGTTGCAAAATTGCGATGGATCGTACCGCGGATCTCGTTGAATGGAGAAATAAAAATTGTCTAGAACGTTGTTGAATGTTGTAGCAGGGTATATTTACCCACGACTTCACTTTTCATGAGTGCAACGATGCACTTTAAAACTCTACTTTTTTTCTGGAACGAAAATATCGTTGCGGGGAAGAGTGGAATGTTATAACAAGCTCCACCTGTCTAGGACCTCGCTTTTTTTCGCGAGTGCAACGATCACCGTCCCAAATGCAGTTGCTCGTGTTCAGTCAGAATATGTTTCATATTCAATTAGGTTATTATATTTTATTTAAATGTATTTCAAAAACTTTGTTCCATGAAATATGAAGGCGGGTGTATGATTCATTTGAGCATAAAAATGGAAGATTTGTAAGTGAGTGAAAGTCAAGGTGCAATTAGAGTGAAGTGATTATTCCTAGCCTTGAATATATCGTATAAATACATTTATGGGAATACGATGATACTTAAAGAAGATGTTTTAGTAGACATATTTTATGAACAATTTCAAAAGAAAAATATTATTTCAAAATTGTACTTGAAAAATGAGAACACAGTCCTATTTGTTTTAACCTGATATTACCTACAATTTTCTATTTTAAAACAATACCTCCTAATATTATTATTATTATTCATTTTTCATTTCTATTTTCCAATCTCATTCAAATTGACAACTACCAAGAACTGCGTTTATAATTGGAATATTCTGATCACAACAGGGAAAAATGGGTATAGTAAAATATGCCTGCAGGATGTAAAACGTTGCATAAATATTTCGCTCGCGTATTCGAGTGGACAGCGCGCATGCGTGATCGACAAGGCGAAGCGAAATGTGTAACACTCCCATGCCAACCTAGATGACCATAGAGGAAGGAGGAGAACAGAGCTTCCGGTTGGCGCGTGTTCTTAGCCGTATAAACTGTAATATTATCGAGCAGGTTCGTCGTGCGCCTCGGGCCGTGAATTTGTTCGCCGAACTTCCCGTCCTCCATCTTTACTATTTCTCTTCCGCCATCCGGAGACGTCCGTGGCTCGAAATAAATGGCCAACGATTCACCGCGGCCCTGTAAATATTCCAGAAGTGTCGGTTCCCCGCTTTATCACCGACTGGTCGCATTCTGTGCTTTCGATTATCAGTCCAAGAGTTTGTTGCGACTTCCAAAGAGGGGCGATAAATTCGCGTTTCCTGGTCTTGATAGATTCGATCGGGGGTAGAGATAGTGTCCATGGACTATTAGAATGGATCTGTTCGTGTAAAAGTTATCGTAATTTAACTCAGATTTTTGTATGGTAGAGTTTTTGCAAAAATGGGAGAGGTTCGAGTTACAGATTTTGTGTTTTAATTCCACATGGAATTGTTGGCTTATGAAGTCCATGTTAGGGATTTTGTTCCAATTAAAATATGTTGAAGCAAATGTAAAAATAGTGGTGGTTTAAGTAATCTATTTGCTATTTTAAAAATTGTTTACGAATTAAAAAATCCCAAACTTAGCAATCTTCGTGTATTCGTAACGTAGCTATTCGTTCCAACGTCGACTTTGGACTATTATAACAGAAAATTCATTGTGAAAATATAATTTTCATTAGAAGATCGTTGTAAATTCCAGACACTTCCAAAGGACCTTTCCATTATACATAACTAGTAACTTGGAGAAGTTCCATTATATCTGCACTCAGAGATATAGTTCCCTGACGCTCCAGCCTCATCGCGGCCACGTGGTTTTGTTTACACGAAGGCCTTTGAGCCAAACTTAACATTAATTACTTGTCAACTGAACGCCTGCCGTGTTCCTCGAGACGTGATGCTTATATTTACCTGAGCACTGTCACAAACGAAACCAATCTCTCTTCTGCTAAGAAATCAAGGCCCTTTGTCCTTATGACTAAATTCTAATTTTTACCTTCATACCTGCAAGTACCCAATACGCACCTAACCTGGATCTACACACGTATAACCTCCTTCTTCTTCATCATTTACACCTCTTCAGCCAAACCCACCCGGCAGCTTCATTTACACTTCTCCGTCCTTCCCCACACCATGAAATTCGTCAAATACATCTCTATCATTTGACTACCCATCTCCAAGTACCTACACCGCAGACCTAACATCCAGCGTCATGTTCCTGAAACCCTTTTCATCCCCCAACGATGAAATAACACGAATCCAATCCATTTCCGCTCCACTTCCCTCGCATCCTACATTCAGAGATAAGTAATACGTCGCTCGCTTACGACGACGTACTTAAAAAGGATTTAAGCCTCGGAACTGAAATCTAATGGCACCTAACGAAGTTCCTCCGTTCGCTTTATGCTCAGAGAGATCGAAAAATATTTTGTATTTCTTCTCAGAAGATTGCTGATTCCTATAACCATTTCTCCCACGAGCCAGCGGCCGTTTCGTCGCTCCGTGGCATTAAATCCATCCCTCGCAAACGAATCGAAACCACCCAGGTTTTGAATTCATGCGAATACATCGGACCCATTCGTACCGCGCGTTATTATTAACGCATCGATGCGGGTCATTCATTCGGAATACACGAACGGCCGGAATCGATAGGTGGGCTCGTATCGGCTACGAGTTTGCGCTTTACTATACCATTTCCTGCTGTTTATGACAAGTTTTTCTGTCAGGGATCCGAGTAAAATGACGCTTTTACGAGCAAAGAGGACGGATATTACTCTTGGCGTATTTGATGGGCGAGTGGAGGCTAGAGGTAAGCAGAGGTTAAGGATAGTAGATTTGTGGCTTTGGATTCGTTCACCATGTACAGAGTTGCTGGATATAGGAATTTATACTCCCAATTCGGAGGATCCATTGCTATAGACTTGTCAAATTTTACTTTTCATCGGTGGAATCGGGGCTTTAGACTCGGAAATATTACATCCATCGATATATTCGCAGGTAGTAGGTTAATATGAGGCTTTATGTTCGCTATAATGGAGGATTCATGACTGTAGATTCGTCAGATTTTATTCCCAATCGGTGGAATCGGGGCTTTAGATTCGGGAATATTATATCCATCGATATACTCGCGGGTAGTAGATTAATATGAGGCTTTATATTCGCTATAATGGAGAATTCATGTCTGTAGGTTTGCATACTCTATTTCCAATCGGTGTAAACGGGGCTTTAGACTCGGGAATATTATATCCATCGATATACTCGCGGTTAGTGGGTTAATATGAGGCTTTCTGTTTGCAGTAGTGGATGATTCATGTCAGTATGACCACATACTCTATCTCCAATCGGTGGAATCGGGGCTTTACTTTCAGGAATGTTACATTCATCAGAACAGATGTGTATCAGAAATTAGAGTATGAAATAGACAGTGTGCTTGGAAAACCTTGCTTTAAAGGAAATCACTAAACAAAGAATATAAGACTACGTCTACAAACATTTCCTCCTGTACTAAAGTCAAATACCTTTCTAACTAACAAGTGCAACTTCTCTATCCCATTCCGAAGTACTCGCCGAGAAACCTTGCTGTTAAACATGCAAAGAAACCTGCTGCACGCTTCTCAGACGACGTGGCGTCCTGTTATCAACGAGCGCACGGCAGGATCGCTCTACGCAGATAGAAAGAAGCGCAATGAGGCGTGACAAGCGAACGATAACGGCGATATTTCGCGAAAATTCGCGTCTCGGACGACGGGAACCGATAACTCACGATGAATTCTGACAGAAACAGACACGATTCGCTTATCGGACGGCGAGAGAGGCGAAAATTCGAACGTGCGTCGACCTACTTGCTGACGAGCTGCTAGGTGAAATTCGATTGTACCGAAGAACGAGCCGCGAGTTTTCGATGAATGCCCACTCGACCGATGCCGTGCCTGGGTCTAATTAAGCAATTGAAATCATCGCCTACGAACGCTGGGGGGGATCGGAATCGAGCTATGACGGAACGATGGGGAATATTGACATAGCCGGACTCGTTTCGATCACCAACCAATTCGCAATTACTACTGTGTTTCCTTTGCCAGTGATTCTTGTCTGGGTCTTGGTGAGTAATGCCTCTATTAGTGTCGCAAAGTTTCAGGTTAGAGATCTTCGTTCAGCAGGAGTTTGACAAGCATAGTTCCTGGATAGGTCGCTGTTGTTTTCTATGATACTTTGTACGTGTGTTTGTTGGATAATAATAAGGATGATGGTCTGTTTTGTTGTTGGTACTTGTAGCCTTAAAATTTAGGACCGAGTCACATTGACATGGCGAGGTTGATCCAGGGCTTTATAAATTTCCAAATTTTGTTTCCAATCAGTAGACTCGGAGTTTTATACTTCCAAGGTTTGTTCCTAATTGGTGAACTCGTGGCGTTACACTTCCAAATCTCGCGCACACTCGATGGTCGATTTCTATGTCCATCTAATCTGAAATTGCTTTCGTCTCAATTTCCTATGGAATCTTGGTGCTTGGTCACAAAATGTTGGACTATAGGTCTTTGTGTTACAGGGCTCTAACAAAAGAATTTCTTAAAATTCCCATTGCTTAAAAAATCCCAGGCTGCTAAAACATTAGTTTTGTTTACCTGTTTTGTGTAGGCTAGCCTTTAATAGCATTCTGGAGAGTACATATCGGAAGCCATGCATGTTCTCACCTTCCAAAGGCGTTAGGTGCTACGTAAAACTGCACTTTCTTAGGCGCCACGATTTAATATTGCACTCGGCCCGTAATAACTCGAGAATGGCCATAGTAAAATCAAGGTCAAGGCGCTACGACACCGAAGACTTATCGCTTCCCAGGACTCGCAACGCTCATTCCTGTTTATGGAGACAGTGAACGCGTTAATTGTACTCTCCACCGTGTTACTTAAGTAGGACTGCGGCTTAACGAACCGATTAAAGCTACGTATCCGACAAACGTTAGGTTCTAACGAACGTTCATGTCGAAACACTAACTGGGATGTTTCCACTGCGCGTGCAGCAAACTGTGACGAAGGTGTAATTTCAGTTCTGTTGCTTGTTTACACGTTGGGACAGCGTATCTAACAACCGTGCGATATGTTGATTCTGAACTTAAATTTCCTTTGGAAAAGCTGGATAACAAGTTTTTTGCGAAAGAACAAGATTTCGAGTGATTGGTGGAACCGAACTGGTGGTGGAATTGTGGCTTTAGGTTCTACCCAATTGTATGGAATCTGTGGATTTGTGGCTTTAAGTTTCCAAGCCTTGTTCCTAATAAGTAGTCTAGGGGCTTTAAATTTCCAGTTGGTGGATTCGGGGCTTTAAACTTCCAAGCTGTGTTCCCAATAAGTAGACTCGGGGCTTTAAGTTTCCAAGCCTTGATCACAACCAGTAGACTCGAGGCTTTAAGTTTCCAGATTGTCGATTTGGTGTTTTAAATTTCCAGTTGGTAGATTCAGGACTTTAAACTTCCAAATCATGATCTCAATCAGTAGACTCGGAGTTTTAAATTTCCAAGCCTTGTTCCCAATCAGTGGAATGAGGGCTTTATAAATTTCCAAATTTTGTTTCCAATCAGTAGACTCGGAGCTTTCAATTTCCAAACCTTGATTTCAACCAGTAGACTCGGGATTGTAAGTTTTCAGATGGTCGATTCGGTGTTTTAAATTTCCAGTTGGTAGATTCAGAGCTTTAAATTTCCAAATAATGATCTCAATCAGTAGACTCTGAGCTTTAAATTTCCAAGCTTTGTTCCCAATCGGTGGAATCAGGTCTTTATAAATTTCTAAATTTTGTTTCCAATCAGTAGACTCGGAGCTTTCAATTTCCAAGGTTTCTTCGTAATTGGTGAACTCGTGGGGTTACACTGAAATCTTACGCACACTCGGTGGTTTCGTGGCTTTACCCTCGCAAACCCTCCCGTTTACGCGTTCCGAAACGTCAAAGCATCGACGAACGACGCTTACCTAGCACCGCTTAACAAGTGTGAGTGCAACCCCAACACCGCAGACGAAAGCATTGTACGATTCTTCATTAAGTTCCCGGCGTTCTCCGCCCAAAAGGCGGCAGTTTCGTTTCATTTAATGATCCCTGCCTCCCCCGTTCGCAGCGAATTTGCTGAAGCCAGAGGGGAGGAGGAGAGCCCCTCCATTCATTCTACTTAGACGCGTTACGAAAATACGTTTGTTTCGTGCTCTCGAAATAATTAAAAAGTTGCGCGGCTGCCGTGTTCGTAAATAAAGCTTCTCCGAAAGGCTTTGAAAACGTCGGCGCAGTTCTCAGACAGACCAGGTCTGAAACCCCGTTCGTCGCGTGCTCGTTAACGCCGTTACGTGCGCTTGCTTGTGTGGTTTTCCTTTATTTCTTTTTTTTTTTTGCCATCCTCGCCTCGTGAAAATTCAGCCTCGCGAACCGTGCTTAGAAACTGCAACCGCGAAAGCGGCGTGCGGGCGCGGGGCGTCGTCCCGAGAAATTGCTTCTTCTCCTTAAAACGGGGAAAGTCTTGTTCTTTTTTATTTTGTTTCGCGTGCATCGAACACGTTTCACGTGTGTACGAATGGGTAATGTGATTAATCGTTAATTAGGAACGAGCGTCCTCCAAACGAAACGCTTCCGGTGGCGTAACGCTGCGCCGCCGACGCTTGGAGTTACTTCCGGTGCGCGTCGGGTCGAAGAGCCCGCTGGGAACAGGACTGAGGCTCCTTCGGTATTTGTTAATTATTCGTGGACTTATATCCGAGGAATGTTTGAGTTAACATGTAGTTGAATGATGTAATATAATATTGTTATTGTCAAATATAGAATTAATATTCAACTAGGTAAATGATTGGATAATATTCCAATAGCTAAACACTCGACTATTGTAATACTAACGGTCACATTTTTATTTAGAATTTATCACACTTTCAGAGTTTGGCAATAACTATATGGTACTCCATCTGAAGCTTTTTCCAATGAATTTAAAAAGTATAAAATTGTAAGGATGAATATGAAAAATAAAACCGCGAGCAGGCCATCGAAATGAAATTGGAGGAATCCAATGGAGGTTCCTTTTCGTTCGATTTTCAGTTAATTAAGGGAACGGCTTGAAAGTTTCACTCGCTTCCAGGAGGACTCGAATTACGTGAAAAATCTTGAGAGTTAAATTACATATGAAATTTCAGGAACCTTCGGAGAATTTCTGTAGGGCATCCACGTGTCTTAATTAGGAATTGTAGCAATGTATTATGTATCGCCAACTACATTATTGTAAAATACACACATTAATTTAACGAAGTTAAAGTATGTACACTTTAATATTATTTATATTGTTTATCGCGTAGCTATCACACCAGTACAATTCATTATGACATTTATAACACATACATGTTACTGATTATCTATCACACAATATCATATAGCATTTATCTATCACATATTCATCGTGTCACTATTACTTTCTCGATTTTTATTTTATCATTGAATTATCCAATGTATATAATAATTCTGATCCATTTATCTATTTCATACACACGCATTTAAAATTTCGTTTTTTCTTTAATAACAAACATATTAACTGTAACTGTGACCATGCCTACATTCAATTTAAAATAACAAAAATCGAACATATTCTGATTTACTTTTGTTTCATTGAAAAAATAAAATCCTAAAGTCCCGATAGCCGCAATAAATTGTCAAATTTTTGATGCTCGAATGGAATTCACTGAAAGTCGGTACGTGCGCGAAGGCTAGCCGAAAAATGGCACATGGAAAGAGGAATGGTCTCACGGGCAACCTAAAATCGTCATAACTTTCCCTTCGTTAGCGGCGCGCATTGCTTTTCATTCAAAACGCGACCTAAAGGCGATAGACCAGTCGTTGGGTCCGGCGCATTAAGGTATGCATATTAAGATTCACGCGCCATCGTGCTCACGCGGCTGTAAAGAGCGAATTACATATCGACCTAGATCCTGGCGCAAGTGAAAATAGGCACACCGCTTCAAATCGATTAGAATAACTCGACAGCGGTCGATACGATCGAAACCTCAGAAATTGTAACGCGCACCTCGGCTGTTACAAATGTTGGGTAAAGTGTAATCCACGGTGAATGATCGGATACAGGTTAATGACTAATGAATAATCATGCGCAATTTGCTCTTAAAGTTACTAATTACTCGTATATGATTGTCGATTGCGAAGGCATTTAATCTACCTCGTGTCTAATTATTGCCAAAGCGATCATATGGTAATTACTGGGGTCAGTTCGATACCTGTTAGAATATTTATTAAACGATATCGATGCATTGACCACGTATGGTTAGTTTTATTATACGAATATTATATCGAGTACTGGTGGCAATTATTATAATACTGATTATTTATCATGGAAATATTATCATATATGTGTCTATTATATTATGTAATATTAATGAGAATATGTTGTACAGCTTTCATACTAGTGGTTGTTTACCATATAATTATCATATTATGCTTGCTTATCGTATACCTACTCAAACTCAGTGATATTTCAATGTATTTAATTATTAATAATTTAAGTGCCACAGAAGTCCTTCGAACACACTATCTAATTATGTCCAGCATCCTTAAAAATAGAAATCATCGTCCTACAATTGATAAACCCCCCCTGAAGTGAATATTTTATTCTATGCAGATCCAGTTTGAAACTTTAAATACGATTTACCCCGAGACACTCGTATATGAAACTTCTGCTCGCCCTTTTCGTTTAGTATTTCCATTAAACGCGTTTCAAAGCGATCGCCGTGGTCCTGTGTATCACCTGTGCACGACAGTCTTGGAAACGTCTTCCGGATTTATTCCCCGTGTGCATCGCGACGCGAGCGTCATCGAAAACTTTCAGTATCCAGGGATTATGGGGTTTTCAATTAAACGACCGATCCCTGAGCTGGGAATACCGAGAGAAGCCAATCCAAGACGCGATTCGAAAATTTAAAAATAAATTTACCTATTCAAAGGTCGGAGGGACGTTAATTATTCTTTGTATCATTTATTTATTCACTTTTTCACGTCAGTTCTTCGCCTGTCTGTAGAATACACAGAAGTGAATAATAATAATTATTATTATTCAACTGTTGTGTTAGCTCATTAGGGATTTCATGAACTCTTTTATACGATATAACTTTGTTAAATTAAATCGTTTCATTTTTTTCTGTTGGACATTCAATCTCCCCATGCATATTTCGTGGTTTTTACATTGTTATACAATTTTTAATTTCAAGCTTTCTGGCTATTCAATTCTGAAGGCCAATTAGAGTGTAACAGAAAAGTTGAGATAAAAATTCCTTTAATTTGCTCGTAGTAATAAATAATACAAACATTCGTATTCACTCTGAACCTCGTAGCAACTGATAACAAAATTATTCATGATGCAATTGTAGTGCTTCCCTTACATTTTCTTCAGTTGAAAGGAATTCAAAAAATTTTAATAATCCTTTAGCAATTAATACGGCATTCTTTGCAATTTATACTCTTGCATGATATTGAATTTATGAGTTACCATTTTTCGCGCCAGCGTTAATAGGTCTTCAAATGCTCGATGAATTATGTTTAACAGTTTCCAAGATTTTCATGGATTCCAACGATTCCAACGAATCGCTATGCCACGCAATTGCGAAATAAATATCGCATCGACCCTGCGTGAATCATGCTGCATGTCGAGAAACCCGTTAATTAAAAGTACCAAAAGGGTTCTTGTAATTATGCACTAATTAACGAATACGTACACACGCGTGCAGATACATATTTATTCGTCTCGCGAAACTTTTGAGTGCTGGCTTTCAGCCGTCCAATGGATACTCCAATTAAACGAAACTTCACGGCCTCCCGTATGGAATTATTCCTACTCCCATCGCTAAATGGGTGGTGTACTTTTTTTTTTGCAAAACTATCAATTACAAATTGTGCATTATAACGCGATATATCTTTTCAAGGGTATTTTCGGGCAGGAGAGAGAAAAATAAAGTAGCTTTTTGTGAATCGAAGGTGGAACCTAGCCACCATTCTAATGAATCTGTTCCTATTTATTTTTTTACAGATTCGATAGAAAATTATAGGATTCTAGAATATAATCGTGCCCTAAGAAAATTTTTATAGATCCATTTTAAAAATTCAAATTACTGTAACACTAACAAAACTTCCCTAAAATGGACCCTTTAATAATGGGCCATCTGTAACACCCAAACATATAATGAAAAAATGTTGTTCTCAATCATAAAGCTTCAAATAAATATTCTTTAAAAGTAAAAGTCCGAATTAGCATTCATTTTGGAGTAATTCTACTTGATATTTTTCACCTAATAATTTTCACCTAAAACAGTTTCGATTTTAATGTTGACCCACTGGGCAAGGCTGTTGTTCCGTATCGTTCATATTCAAGAAAGTGTAAATAGAATTTCATGCTCGGTATTCATAGACCGCTCCTTTGTATTCCCGCGCTCGTTCCTTCGGCGATGATAGGCAGTTCACGTTTCACCTCGACGTGTCATGCTACTCAGCTCGACGCAATTAATCGCCTTCGATCACGCTCGTTAAATTTCTCTATGCACGCCAAGGGGATCTCAAACGATATCTTTCACTCACGAAAGTGCGAGCGAAACGATCGCATCCTGTTTCGTCAAACCGTCTAAGTTCACTTATGGAGTCGTTCCAATAATTTCAATTATACAAAATAATTATTCGTTTATTCATATAAATATCATTATGACATTATATAATTGACATTATTCGTGATTGATGTCTCTGAGTCACTGTTTTAGTAAGTTGTTAATTTTAGTAAGGCCATTTTGGTGTTATATATATATATTTTTTTTTTTTCAACATTTGAATATCGTAGGAGTTACTAAACAGGAGGTCAGGAAACAATATGTTATTTAAATATAATCAGAAAAATCATGGAAATCCTAAGTTGGCATGTGAATGTAAAAATAAATTCTGAAGTATAGGTAAATGTGTTAAGAAAATGAGTAATCTGCTTTTTGTAATTATTTAACCGTGTATTAGAGTATCGAGAATGCAGAAAGTGTTTGATCTGGACAAGAATATATAATAGTTTTTGGAGACTTCAATGCCTTCATCCTTCCAGAAGAAGATATATATATTAACGATTATTATAGAAGTAGCGATCGTCATTCATTTTATGTATCGTATACTATACCCAGGAAAGTACAAGTAGCCTCAATTATTCATTTTATGTATCATACATTATAGTTTTCAACTTCTCTATTATAATCCAATAGCTTAGAACAATCTAACTTTTCATTATACCTCTGAATGTCTTCATTTGGATTTATCCTCGTGATATACGTATAAAACTTTCGTTTACGTTCGTCCCATAGGTGTAGCCCGATACCCATCGACCATTAATTCTCGCCTCTGCAATCGACCAGACGAGAGAAACGCGATTCGATCCTCCGTTTCGCTCGATGACAATTCGCGATAGCGCTAGGTACACGCCATCATGCACGCGTCGTTTGCGATCAATGGACTGTGCAATATGTTTTTATCGAGCATTAGCAGCTGCAAGGGTGGTGCTAACTTCGTGTTAATTCCCACTGGGGAATAGTCGACCATGAAGAAAATCATGCTCCAACGGCCACGGCTGTTTTCGAAAACGTTTTCGTGCAACGTTTCCCTTTTTACGAATTCCGCGTGAATCTATGCTTCGGTTTTATTAAACTCGCAGGTGCTTTCGATGGGCTGTGCCACAGAATGCTAACCAAATTTTGAGAGTTAGTTACTAATTTGTTGGCCTCTTTCTCATTTTGTAATATGGTGCTCTACTCTTTTTTTAGAGTAACTGTATTTATTATAGAAGTAGAGTTATTAGTAAATAAATACTTTAAGATAGTTGAATGTATCTTCGTGACTACATTGATCTACTTTATGAGAATATTATAAAACGAATGACTTGTAACAGAGTTATAGTGGCGCACACCGCCCGAAAAGATGACGAGCATTGAAGTCTCCAGAAGTAATAGCCTCGTAAAATATTCCATGCGATTGCTACACTTTCTTCCTTCAAGTTAAACAGTCTTACATTTGTTCCTTCTTTACTTTTGTTTAATTCTTGCTTTACATTACATCGCGATTGCGTACGCATTAGATTCTTTTGTCGTTTGCTGGCCCCTTTATAGTTCGGGTACCTCGAGATTGCTACACCCGTACTGCAGCCACAATCAAACATAACTATAGCCCCTGAGGGCAACGAATTAACAAATTTCCTCCACTTTTAACTGACTGAAGCCTAATCGAGCAATTATCAAAATTCTACATGTTAAAATACAAAGACAAACCACTTTAACAATTTCAATCTTTCAAGACATTTTCGCCTGAGAAATAATTGCACGTGTCTACTTAAAGAAGACGCACAATGCAAATGATGACATAATCCAAAGAGTGACGATTCGCGAACAATGGCTATCTCTTTGATCAGAACAAACGAATTAGCAAACTGGAGGCAACGAAGCAAGCCTGTTAGGCAATGGAATTCGTAACGAGGAAGTGTGGAAGAAGAAACGCTATTCAATGATACGCGAAAAGAAACACGTGTGTGTCGAAACGGTAACGCGCGAAACACGTAACAGGGAAGACTAAAAAGGATGATAAGACGCTCCCACGTAATCGGTACGATCCCACGCAATCGGCGATAATCCTTTGTTTCGCGCACCGCGTGCCATGAATGGAAGAAAGTCATTCGCATCGTCGAAACGGTGGATCACCGCACAGACTGGGTTAGGTTTGCGGATACAGACGGAGAGCCACGTAATTTACTCAATGAAGAAAGTTGAATCGAATGAGTAATCACCCTGATGACACTGCGGATGCAATTTGCCTGATTTAGTTACTCTAAACCAGATTTACATAAGGTGCATCAAAGAGATGGTGAAATGAACATAATCTGTGAAAATTGCATGGCGTCATCTTAGTTTGAGTGAATACAATTTGTGTCTGTACGTCGGAAGCAAATTATGTTTTTAAATTTGGGATAAGCGAGGATGCAGTTTGTTGATTTATTTACTCAAAACCAGACTTGCATAACGTGCATCAAAGAGGTGGTAAAAGGTGCATTACCTATGAAAATTGTATGATGTCATGCTTATTTTTATTGAATAAAATTGGTATCTATACCTCAGAGGCAAATTATCTTTTTAAATTTGAAATAAGTGTGTTAATTCCTTTAATTAATTTTTATTCTTCACTGACGATCGAAAGCAATGTCTCGTTTGGCGCCATTTTGACAGGAAAATCGTATGAAACAAATTTGATTACAAATTAAATTCAGAAGCTCGTTCGTCATGAATACATTTTCCATAAAGTAATTTCACGAAATGGAAGAAACCAAAGCCGCGAATCTCCACGCATCGGTTAAACCGCAATGGATCCAATCAGCATAAAATTCTCGATTCTCTAATTTCGTTTCGTTAACATACTGCTTTCCACTTCAATGACTCGCGGTGTGTAAAACGAATGTACAAAATTCGTCACGTATCGGGGACTGCAGAAAGTTAAATCATACGTTCGTTGACTCGAGATTAATTGCGACTGTTCATTTTCGATCGTTTCCATTATCTTGTTACGCTCGCTGAATGCAACAGACTTAATTTGGCACGCTCATTTTCCCTTTCGTACAATTTCCCCCGCTCGCGTCACGTTTCCAATAATATCTGATCGGGTTACTCAGCCATTAAAGCACATCAAATATGATCAGCCACTTTTTTAGAGGCATTTGTACGTTACAATCGATTTATTCTTGCATATTATCCATTCAACGCTTTCGTGGGAATCGAGGGATAGAATTTTAGATTCTGACAAAAAATAGATTGCTTAGCTAATGAACACTCTATTTAAAATCTTTTTCTTTGGAGAAATGGGTTTTAGAACCAACTGCTCAGGTTGTGACTGATAAAATGTTATATTTGTTGAAGATATGATGCATTTTTATTGTTGATAACATGATTGCTTTAAAATGGGTGAATAGACTTCAATGGAATTTTATATTTAAATTCAATGCCTTAATCTCAAGGTCTCTATAAATTTTGAAAAAATTCGGACCATGATTCACACCGATTATCTCTTGCACTTTATTCGTTTTTCTGATAAATATTCTATATTTATAAACAATTTCTGAAACCTTTTAATTACTTCTAAAAGATACTCTAGATACTCTAAAAGATTACTTCTCTATCTTCTTTAGTAAAGCAAGAATTAAATGAAATTAATTTTTGGGGCACCACTTGGTGCACACTTTTAATACTTAATAACTACTCCACGAAGCCTCGAACGCAATTTCATAATTCTTGATTTTCGTCATACTTTTACTTGTAGAATCACCCTCTAAAGTATTTCTCACCCCTAATTTGTATCTTTACTATATACTTGGTAATTTGTTATCGATACACGCTGCGACGTGTTAATTAGAGTCGATTCACAGCTCCCCTAAATACATACATGTCAGTTATTCGATCGGTACAATGCCTACCACTGTACATGCACCGCGTCGCATTAATTTCGTCGTCTCCCATTTCACTGAACGTTGAGCATGACTAATAGCTGTTAATTGCCTGTATTATAACGGTCGTTGCTTATCACCACCGCCAAGAATTTCCAAATTGTCGGACACCCTATCGCGGGGATTGAAACTCGTTATAACTTGATATAACTTGTTACAAACTGACGCACGAAGGTTCGTGCTGAAACATTGATGAAAAACCGAAATAATCGCGGATGGGAAAGGTACCCGTTATGCTTGTATCCGTTCTATATCGGTCTGTATCGGTTACGTATTGATACGATATCGGTCCCAAGCTTGCTGTATATCGGATCTACAATATACCCATCCACGTGCAACCCAAAATGGGAAACCTATTTTGATGTTGGATTTGGGACACAAAAAGGGCGAAGAAAGTTCATATAAACTTATGTCCTATGTGGTCTTGTTCGCGAGGTATAGTTGTTTCTAGAGGTGTGCGGGATTCACGTAAAATGTCCGGGATTCCCGAAAATATCCGGGATTCCCGAAAATATCCGAGATTCCCGAGAATGTACGGGATATAAAATAATATCTGGGATTTCCGAAAATGTTGTTATTTTTGAAAATTTCAGCAATCCGAATGTACGGGATTTCGAAATTCCCGGGAATCCCAAACATTTACGGGATCTCGAAATTCACGGGAATCCCGGATGTATTCGGGATTTCGAAATTCTCGGGATTCCATCCCGATTCTGGGAAGAATTCCCGTCCCGACCGGGATCCCGCACACCCCTAGTTGTTTCCTTATGGTGTTTGTATGCTTTTAGGGCACTTCGAGGGGAATATCTAAACATCTCTGTTATTTATGATCGTACACAAAATTTTTTAGGACAAAGTTGCTCTATTTTAAGGGCCACGTGTGAAGATAAAAAGAAATTTTTCCTAAAGACCATTTTTTGTATTTTCTTAGCTACGATTGGTAGCAGATACCGATTAATCGAACAGTATTTAAGGTGGAAGTGGAGCAAGATAGTTAGAGTTGTAGATTTTTGTAGACGTAATAACTCTCGTCCGTGCAAAAAGTGGCAAATTAAACGAGACAAGAAAATGTTTCGCGTCCAGTCCCGTTCGAAAGGTATCCAAGCAAGCTGTTTCGAAAAGCCAATGCACGATAACGTGCGGAGCCCGTTTTTCAACGAATCGCGTTCACGATCTCGCGAAAGAGTCACGCTCTGTTTCCCTCGGCCTTTCGCTTTCCACTTGCGTGCAACGGGCTAGATAGGCCTACGCATTAATCGTCAATTACTAGCTACAAACCTTTGCAATATCGAGTTACTTAACGCGACAACTTGTTGCTGGCAAATAAAACGTCGAAATCTTTGCGGGTCGAATTGTAATATTCTTTTGATCGTAACAGTTCTTACGTGATCGTAATAGGAGGAAATAAAATGTATTTGGGCCAACTCGATGCTCGTAATTATTGTTATGCAATTTTAAGAAGCAACTAATACTTGGAGTATGGAGTATGGATGATCATAGTTGAATACAATGCTTCCTATAAGGCTTCCTACAAGGAAATGGTTTCTATTGTTGACTCTGAAATCACAGACACAGATTTCAAATTTGTACGATTGTAATTTCCCTACAACACCTACTGTAATTGGCCAATCAAAATGAAATATTTTGTAGGAACTCCTTATACTCCAATGGAAAAAATAGGCCACTTAATTTGTGGAGACGTTGGCTGTAACTATTATTAAAAAAATGTTTGATTTTGTAGTACTTAGGAGGAGGACTTGTTAAGAGGCATTTGAATTTTTGCAAAGATTGTGGATTATAAGGAAATTCCATAAATCCAAGGAGTCACTGTACTCCACAAATGCATCGCGATACTTCCACTGGAAATTCCTTCTCCATGCTTTACATACGTCTTACGCGGTTTCCTCGGTTACCTTGGGAAAGGTACCGAGTTCGTAGGCTTTCTTGTTCGTACGCACTTACGAACATGCAGAGCAAACAGTGGCGTGTCTGGAGTAATAGGGACCTAAGGCCAATTACTTTGGGACTGAGCTAGGTAAAATCTCAAATTGGGATATAACAAATAATCTATTTTAAATGTATTGTACGTATTGTACAAATTTTTAGATAGAATAGGGAATGCTTTGCAATTCCAAACAAAACGTCATGTATTTACACAAAAAATATTCAAGGAATATAATAAACTATATATTTCTAGAAAAATCTGTTACTATTTAGAAGAATCTTGGTATAAATTGTTTTTAGATATTAATGTTCAACTTTTTATATTTGATAACGAATATAGGCTCAGAGGTGGTGGGTAATATTTGTAGAATAAATATTTTAAATAGTATTTCAAATAATAGATTCTTCATAATTCAAATAAAATAGTATTTCAAATGGGATATAAAATTTCAGCAAATAAAATATTTTATTTTGATAATCTAACACATAAAATAAAATATGTTTCATTTTAATAACATAAAGCATAAAATAGAATACTTTCCATAGTTTTTAATTTGAAAATAAACTATGTATGTGTGATACACATATGGAGAAACTATTTCTTGCAAATATTATGATTTCCTGCGATTGAAGAATATCTCTTTCCATCATTCATTTTATGAAGATTCTTATTGAAGATTCTTAATAGAAGTATTCATTGAAGAACTGCATTGAATGTATGTTTATAATGCAGAGGAAAAGTACCTCGTTTGTTTCAGATTAGCAAAATAAATATGTTTTTTATCCAACTTCGAAAAAGGAGGAGTTACTCAATTCGATATATATATTTTGTTTACACTATAATTTAGTAAAATAAAATATTCCGAACTATGGTACAAATATTTTCAGTGTTTTTCAAATAAAATATTATTTGAAATATTATCTTGAAAATTTCTTATGACAAATAAAATATTTTATTTCAAAAAATACTTGCATGATCCGAAATAAAATATTCTATTTTTAAAAATATATGCACGATTCGAAAGAAAATATTTATTTACTATTTACTATCTAAAATACGTATTTAACCCAGTTCTGTGTAGGCTTCACAGAACTCCTACGCTAGAACTCATTAATCTTTTACAGCACACGATTTAAAGTACTCGCTCACTTTTAAAATACACGACCAACGATGAATACACCCCTGAGAACAAAGTAGAGATCTAATAATGACGCGAGTATCGTGTGACGCAATCCTGGCTGAAAACTGTGTTTCCCAGGACATTACGCGGGTTAACCTGGGGATCCTCGTCGCAACAATGACAAACATCGATGTCTCGTTAGAGATAGAAAGTTTCCACGATCGGTCAGAGTCGTAAAAGGAACGATTCGCCTCTCCCTTTGAACGGAATTCCTTCGACAACCAAACGAACGTAACTATATACGGCACCCAGCCCAATGACACACTCATTAACACTAAATGCGTGTCGGTTACCAAGCGTGATGTTGAGGTACGAGACTAGCATCAAGAGACGTTGGAATTAGAAAAATGCACTAGTTAACAGTGCAGAATGCAAATCTTTATCTTTTTGCATCGATGTAATTCAAAGTGGGGTGTCTTCGAGATTAGGGTTGGGATTTGTCGAATTTTTCTTTATTTAAATGTTGAAATACCTTTCTTTCACTTGTAGGGTATTATTAGGTAAACATTGAATAGGTTAGTGTTAACGAAAATAATTGCAAATTAAAATTGTGTGGTATGGCCTGTACGGAAACATTTTAATTATTGCAATCGCGTCACTTTTTGAAAACAAATAGACCAGCCTCTCATCCTCCTGACTAATCATCAAATTTTTTGAAAATCTACCTATGAATGATTTCCATTCTTGACGTTGAAATCACCAACACACATTTCAAAGTGTGTTTGTGAATTCCATATAACTCCAATTCAAATGAAACTCTATTTAGGAACTCTTTATCCTCCTTTGAAAAGAATAAGTTATTTAATTAGTGAAGGTACTGGCTGTGATTATTATTAAAATTATTATTACCCCTTTTTGAGCAAAACCTTCAAGATTATACCTGACTAAATTCATGGAAAATGCAGCCAAGCTCCTTGCTATTAATCAACATTCCTCCAGAGTATATAACAAGTTTGAATACGAAAAAATTCAACCAGAAATCCCGGTTCTAACCTGTAGGTGATACGGAAATGGTCGCCAAGGGGTTAACCCAATGGGCGGTTGACATTATCAGAACGAGACCCGCTAGAATCGACTGCAACTGCTCGAAACGGGGACGGAACAACGTGTGCCGGAATTTGTCTCCTGAAATTAGAGACTTTCACTGTAATGTGCGATATAAAACGGAATCCCGTCGGTGAAATAATATAAACCGGGGCGGACCGTTGCGGAAAAGTGAAAGCACCCACGCGAGTAACGCGGGAACGAGTCGCATGCGAATTACGTTTCTTGGGTCGAGGGATGGCAGCCAATGGGCAAAATTCTATTGCAGACAACAATCATAGAAAAAACCCTTTGCTAATTTTCTGTTTCATTCGCGCGAGGAGAAGAACATTTGATACGAGCAATCTATTAATAAAAATTCAAGAGGAATAATTACGTAAAATGAAACTAATTTGTGTGTTTGTGATTTCTCTATAACTCGAACTATTTTTATTATTTATTGTGTTAGGCATGCTTGATGGCCAGACAGTTTGTATGAAATATTCATTGTTTTCAGAACGTTTCTTAATGTTTAAATGAATGTAACAGAGAATTTTATTTCATCCTGAAAAGGTAGACTTTTCCTATGTCTTCTTTAATACTTTAGTTTAACTACAAATAAAAGTTTGAATATCACGATACAAAGAAGACACAACAGATCACTTCCCCTAAACAACAATACACATGCACATGTACCGAACAACAATAACCACGTCGAAAGAAATCAATAGCTGCAGCACGTAGTGTCCAGGAACACTTTGCTCGTCATGCAACGGTAAGAGACTAGAATAAATTCGATAATTGCATTTTCTATCCGAGCACCCTTTCTCCGCCGTTAATTTCAGCAGGAAGTCGTTATAAATATTAAACGTTACACTCCTCCGATTCGTTATCGCGTCGAAACTTCCGAATCGCCGCGATAGTCTTCCTCTGAGAATTTAAAAAAAAACGTGAGCAAGAAGAAAACTTCTCGTTATCGACACGAATGAACCGCACTTGCAATTTTTATCGAACACCTCCATCTCCCTTTCTAATAAACGGGAGGAGGCACGAAAGCATTTGAAAGGTTAGTTAATCCGCGAACGCACAGCGTAGAAAGTTGGTGGAGGTAATGTGTACGAAGAGATAATTAAGGGTATCCTGTTTCTTTGGCTGTGGTTATCAGTTTATTACAGGGGAACTCGCGTGATTCCACCTCGAGAGATCGAGATACCCTCGAGTGCCATAACCTCCTCCTTCCCCTCTGTCTACCTTCCTGTTTTTTTCTCTCCGTTTCACTATTATTCGCCATTGAAGTCCCTTTTTTGTGAATATAAATACGAATGTAAAAGGCGAACAAAAAGAATGAACGTAAAACACGAATATAAAATTGAATGTAAAATATTAATATAAAAAATGAATATGAAATATGAACGTAAAATATGAACATAAAATATGAATGTAAAACATAAATATAAGAATCGAATTTAAAATATGATATGAAACATGATAAATGCCAATGCCTATATAAAAGTTATGAAAATAAAATACGAACACAAAGTATAACTATAAATATACCACAATTTCCGAAACTTCATTTAAAGAGTAACTTATAATAACCTATAATAATAGAGTTCGTCCTTATTTCATTATTATCAATTTTTAACCAAGCCAAGAATACCGTCCATCCCCTCGGATGACGAGCGTCGTAATTCCCAATAATTCGCGCGTCAATCTCTCACGAGGCGAACAATGACACCCGATATACGCCGCGACGAGATCAAGATATTAAGTTCACGTCGAAAGGCGAATGAAATGAAAGGGCATTGTGTCCGTGGATGAAAATAAGTCGTTGAAGTTAATTAAAATTATTAAAGTGCGTGGAACCGAAGACGAACACTGGGAAATGCAGCGAGGGAACACGGACGGACAAAAAATAAGGGAAAACGAGCTACGAGAATTAATACGAGGAAATGGAATCCGTTGGAGAGTGTACCAAAGGTCACTGCGTAATTCGGTTAAATTACGTGAATTCTAAACGAGAATGTCTTGACCAGATGGTACGTGTGTGCATAACACATACGGGAGAATTTTATTTCCAATGAAAAGTACTGTTAAGTAGTTCGAGTAATTGAAGGGAAACGAATCAATTAATTAAATTTACTACACGATTCGAGGAAAGAGTAGCTGCTCTAGAAAAGAATAATAATAGTACCTTTTAATGTACATGTGGATTTATGACTTGAAATAAAATTGATGTAATGATACATCAAAAGTGAAATAACCGTGAATGTTATTTCCTACATTAAAAATAGGGTATCAAATATTGTTGTTAGTTCTGAAATCTGATACATTCGAGGCTCATAGTTCTATTTAAAGTAAAACAGCTAGAGTAGCTGTTTTTTTTTGTTTAGTCAGTACTTAAAGGAACCGCCTGGTGCCTTACTCCATTAACTCTTTGAATGTATTTTCCACACTTTCTTGGTTAACCAGTCGCTTTTCTTTGAGAAAGTTGTCTGGACTTCTAAACAGATGGTAATCTGGAGGAAAGAGGTTCAGCGAGTAAAGCGGATAAGGAAGAACTATGTAGCCCTAATTCTTTTAAAATCCTGTGTTACTACACGTAATTGAAGACAACGCTACATATTAATAGTATATTGGAAAAGGACTCGAAACATTGCTGTTATGACAGTGACAATTAACAAAAATTTTAAGAAGTAATATGTGTAAGAAGTATGTGAACCAAATAAGTGTGAAGCTTGTGTTTCGTACAATTTATAATTGTATTCCTTGAAGAACAATCTATTTAAAAAGGTATCATCTACCTTCCTTTATTTCAAGAGATAATACGCCTAAAAATCGTGCATACCTCATATAAAATTTCAACATTAAAAATAATTGTCCTCTTCGAAGACAAATCTACATAAAATAGAGTATCCACCTTTCTCTACCTCAAAAGAATCCAACGAAACTATTCCAACTCCCGAAACGAACCTCCAATTAACAAACCAAACACCTCTTCGACCACACAACAACTCCTCGCGCCTAATTTAACCATAACTCCATATCCGCCGGCCATAAATCTTCACGGTTTCCACCGACAACCCGCCCGACTGAGACCTTAAAAACAGCCATAATAACAATAACAACACTCTCCTTTTTCCCCGACGTAATTGCCCCTGTTCGTGGCGCATGAAAGTTTCGACCTCGACAGTCGCCCAAGAAAGGAAATGGATTTAAACACCACTCGTTACCTTCAATTACACGCGCTGAATTTTCGTTCGACATGCTCTCGCTAATCCCCATGATTCGAGTCCGCCCAGTTAATCGCCACTTAGCGCCACGGTTCTCCCATCTGATTAATAAACGTCGACGACGGGACGAGTTAAAAATGGTGGAAATGGGAGACGTTGAATAAATAGCCAAGGGACAACAACGGCGTGGAAGTACACCGGGGACTGGAAGGAAACGGAACGCTGGACACGTGGACGTTGTCGAGCTCGCAGTTCGTGGATAACTGTGACGAAGGAGTCTAGAGAAAAAATCACGAACAACTCTCGCTGGAATTTTCGCTCGAGCGTATCAAGCAACTTGCGTCACGCCAACGACGAATGATAATTAAATTCCCCCGTTATCCGCGGACAGGGGCGATACTAATTATTATTGTTACAGTAGCGTTTTCATTATGCAAACGAACTGGGCAGGGGAGGACCGTGGGAGATTGGATGGAATTTTGATGTACAGTGGTCAGGATTCTTGGACACGATTGTTTATTATTATTATTAGGCGTGGAAATTAATTATGTGAAATTAATCATCAGTTTGTTATTATATGGTCAATTGGCAACCTTCTGGGTTATCGATCTGGTCTCCATTGCAATGCATATATGTTTATATATGAAGATTGATATAAATTTTTGCTTATTATTATTCTTATTCTGGCATATTACAAGTGTACTTGATAATTATAATACTTTTAGGAGCATATTGTTAAGCAAAATTTGATGGCTATTAACACTTTATCTACCGGCTTATTTAGAAACAGACTTTAATTCAAGAAGGAATTTTCTACAGTATCATATGCCAATCTAGGCTGACAATAATTTCTCCATACTGTTACTGGGTACATCGAAAGCCAAGTCTGTTTCCAAACACTGAACATTGTTCGTAGACAACCATCAACACAGTAAATAAATTCGAATAGCTAAATACTGCAATTAGAAAGCCTAAAAATAGGCTCCCGGTAAATAAAGTGTTAAATTTCGTACAGATGCATTCCAATGACCATCAGATTGAGACTTAGGTTATGTCTATAGATACATTGTTATAATTAATCTACCAAAAAGACAAGTAAATATAATATATCTTTTCAAACTAGAGTTATAAATGATTGAATCTAAAGGAACAGAATTAATTTCTACACCTAATTAATTATGTTATAACGGCTACCATTGGAATGAAATTAACAGTTATATCTCCCTATAAAATCTAGTATTTTTCAAATTTCGTTCAGTTCTACTTTGAAAAGTATAAGCCACTTGAATTCACCGAGATACTGACTCTATTTATTATTACAAATCGTGTCCGTAATGGCTGCATAGATTGATTTTGTTTTCCAATAGTGCTCAATTCGTTCCAGAGTGAATTTCGTTACCCAGCGATTCGTTCTTGAAAGCATTCAGTTCCTTATAATTCACTCAGTAAAGCAATCTCGGTAAAGGAACTTTCTTTGTCAGTAATTACAATAAAAAGTCAATTTTGCCTTGCTCTGTTTGGTGCACTATTGATAACATTGCCGAGAGCAATAATTGCTGGACTTTCCAACCAAAATCGAGAGAAAATAATATCGTACCAATCGCATGGTGTTTTTATCGCCTCTGATAACGGGTATTGTTTCTGAAATCGTCGACGAACACGATCCAACACGATTCGGTCTGTAATTCAAATTTCGCGCGGGTTTGTACCGGAAACCATTCTAAAAGTCGAATGAGAAATGCTCCCCTCTGTGGAACAAAGCTGATGCTTGTAATTAATTCAACTGGAATCTGCGTGAAATTTAAATGCACCTGCTCTATTGATTTTCTGATTCACCGACGATTTTGACCGCGCAGGGGCAGCACAGGAAATCCCGCGGTCACTGCGCAGACGCGAATTCTCTGACACGAATTTGCTTTTTTGAATATTGTATCATTTGAGTTCGTAGAAAATACGCAAATATTGATGTCAATTAGTGGCAAGGCTCGTTGATTGGAAAGTGAATTTGCAAGTAAACTAAAGGGGGAAATCCAAACAAATGTTTAGTTTTATCGAGTTCTTTCTGATAGTTGAAGAAAGTCTGATTTTATAGGGACGTAACTTAATTTTTGTTGATTCTGTTTTCATAATAAAGATCTTTATATGTCCTTTTATTAACCGACTTCGAAAAGGAGGAGGTTACTCAATTCGACATGTATATATATTTTTGTAAGAAAATTAATTCTCGTTAAAGTCTTTGTAAAAGGGTACAAGATTTTTGTTTATTCAATTGTGGAAAATGAGAAATTATTTTATATTTAAAACATTGTATAAGACCATGCATAAATATATTATTATTAAATTTATCATTAAATTTCCAACAAAGGAATCGCCATTTCATTATTTCTCAAAATTCCCAACTTCCTTTGCTGGCAATTTTCGGCTCGACGGAAGATTTCTCAGTAGACTCGAATAAGTGAAAATGCCTTCGTCCAATCGTCAGGAATCGATCACACAATGCTACTTATTCCATTCTTCCTTCTTTCGATTCAGAGAGCTCAAAGTGTACGCTGTAAAAGTGTGATGGAATTACGGAGTCGTAAAAATGTGAAATTCCACGGTGGTTTCCCAAGTTTCACTGCAATTCGCAAATGACAAAATATCACCGGAAACGGTATAGAATGGAGTGATAGATACGAAGCTTTCTCTGCATCACGCGTTACACTTTTCCTGTCCTCGTATCTTGGCCAATCGAGTGGCATCTCGCTAGGGGGTGACTCACGGAATTGCTAATACCGTTCTTTCCCTTTCGTAATTTCAACGATGCCTCCTTCTAACGATCGAACAATTTTTTTTCCTGTTGCAGAACACTTGCGTAAATGGTCCCATGGTCTGTCGCAATGCAGCCGACACTTATACTGAATTGTAAGTATATCTTGCGTGGATGCTCCTGATCGAGCCAATTAACATTCACGTGTTACGCAAATCAGGTGTCCTCGCGATGGGGCTTCTCACCTCCACGGGTGCGATCACCGTATCGATAGACCGTTCTGATAACAATCCCGTAAGTAATTTACCGATTCTTCCGTGTAAGTATGCTAATTATTTAATTTTGTCTCTAGTAATAATGAAACAATAATAAACACGACTTAGAAATAATTAAACAGCAAGCGGAGAAATTATGCAACTTGAGATTGTTTAAAAATTTTTACTAAAATTTAAAATTGAATATACCAGAGAGCCTTTATGTTTTATTAATTTTCCATTAAAAGGCTATCGATTTTTCTACCTATACCAGCCAAAACACCGTAGCCAGGTAAATATTCATCGAGCTTGAAGTTTAAATTATAAACAAAACTATATTTGTATTCAGCCCTTGTTACAGATTGCGCAATTTGTTATGAAAAAGCTGATGAAATGTAAATTTCCATCGCGTAACATGGAATTTAAATTCATGTAAAAGTGGTTAAATATTGTTCCGGTTAAATTATTTTTCAGTTATTCTTACATATCCCGTAGTTTCCAAATTCCCATATAGTTTTCTCTTTGAGTTACTTTGAGCTCATACGAAATAAACGTTGGGTTCTTTCCGTGGGAAGAAAAATTAAATTAACGTCCAAACGCAACACGAGAGCGTGACTGTAATTTCCAGAAGACACTGCATGACTCTCGAAAAGAATACAGAGTAGAAATCAGAACGAATCTACTTTAGTCATCCCTAACCATTCCAACAGTCACTTCTTGAGCCTGTGAATTTTTCACCACCTCCGCAGTGCCACCTGCGGAAATTCAATGGCGCCACTCCTACTCTCCAATCATATTTATTTATTCATTTATTTATTTATTTATTCCTCGGTTGAGCTTCGTTAGTTTTAATACTCGCGTAAAGATCAACGTAAATATGCTCTTCCATCGAGTTCCTGGTTAACATCGTGTATGCATAATTCTAATCCCGAAATGTGCATTTATCAATATTATGAATTTTGATTCATTCAAAAGTAGTGGGAATATGTATATTATTCTTTCATTGCACTTTAAATAATTATAGTTGGTAGTGGATAATGTGAATTCATTAAAAAGTGATTTACGAAGACTTTAATGTCGCGTATGCATTAGGTTTGATACATTTGAAGAGTTTGTTAAAAGATTGCTGTTTTAAGATATTAATGGATCGTTATCATATACGTATTCATTATCTTCGACAATAATGATCACAAAATAAAGAGCTTCATATCATACCATATAAAAATTCAATGATAAATGAAACTAAACCTCTCATTTACATGTAAATACGAACGTATCAACACTTATGACTAATAGGTAATTTTCTATATAAATTTTACTCGTCAGAATATCATATAGAAAATCACCTTGCACGCGCTCCTCCACTTCCTCCTAAACCATCGTTTCCGGTAACCCAAACACGCAACGATTCCGCGCTCGATTCACCCAGTAAAACTTTCTACTCATCCTAAATTCCCGTCCATGAAGAAAAAAAAAGAAAAACAAAACGGGAAGTTCGCTATTCGTCGGAGAAAGTTGAATTCACAAGTAATAACCGTAACTGCCCGCTTCCGAAGTGGAGCAAACGTTTAACCATCGTACGAATTCTCGACGACCCTCTCTTGCAGCCACCGACGCGATCGTCCATGATCGCAAACGGATGGAGGCCGCTGACGAATGGCTACGAGGAAACGCTCGGCACCAACGTCTCGCCGTCGACCAACCTCGAGAGGAATCCCCTCGTCCATCCTGTTATTGGCAAGCTCCAGGAGCACATGGCGGCTTCGGAGAAGCACAAATCAAGGAAGAATAAACCGATCCCTCATCACGACTACAGTCCACCTAGCATACTTGGTAGCTTCACAGTCTTCAGCCACGCAGCCGCCAAAGGACGCATCGAACCCCCCACTCACAACCACGTGGGCAAATACGCGCCCTCAGAGACTCGCGAATACACCTTTCTGATCCCTCCGCCCAAGGACGCCTACCGTTTCGACCTGGACCACCATAGAAAGCCTATGCTACGAGACAACGCTGCGTACTTGCGGCAACCCTACGTTCCTCAGGGCATGCACCAACCGCCAGATCCAATAAAAGCGGCCACGTACTTCATCAAGGGTTACACCTCCACCACAAACACCCCATCATCGCCGATGAATCCCAAGAACAGACACTACTCCGACTCCTACGTGCCTCAGCTTCTGCAGCCCCCGCGCTACCAAGGCAAGCTAAACCAGCCCTTCGAATCTCTAAAAGTCAACAACAACGCCAAGCCCTACTTCCAACCTCCTAACACGGCGGTGGCATCCGACTTTGGCAAAGACAAACGCCTGAGCGACCACGACCATCGTAATTACGACAAATACCAGTCTCAATCGCAGTCGCATAACGAGCAGATTGTCGACCATCCAGGGAACTACTACAGTCATGTAAATCATCCCTCTCACCCCTACAAGACGTCCTACGAGAGGGATCCAGCGTTCCTGGTGCACGAGAGTCACGAAATTAGCTACGTCAGCCCTCCAACGGTCTACAACGGATACGATCTGAGACCATCCTTGCCTTACGAGACTCTTTTACCTCCTGACGTGTACGCCTCGTCCACACCTGCGCCTACCACACCGCAAGGCCAAGCATCTAACTATCAGAACGGTGATTTGAGGGATTACAAGCGACCAGGTCAAGGTAACGGTCCTAAGCAAGTGGAGGACACCGTTGTACCCACTTCTGGAGTTGCGAATACTTATTACGTCTCCGAGCATCAAGATCTCACGCCTCCCCCGTCATCCTGGCCGGTACCAAAGAGCAAATACACTTCCGATATCAACGAGGTGCTACCTCGCGTCAATCCGCCATCCAAGTTCAACGAGGAGGTGACAGGCTCGAACCAGGATCCCCAAGTGCCCAAGGTCCTCTTCATAGGCCCCCAGGCGCAGCCACCGCAGTACCAAAGTTCTGTCCTACCGATCGATATACGTCCTGAGACCTCTCAGCCCGAGTACGAGACGCCGGAGAGCATATCGCTCAAACACTTCAACGAGCAACAATACCTGCTCCAGCAACAGTTGCTGCAGAGGGACAGGCAGCGACTGGCCGAGCAGGAGCGTCAACAGCAGCTGGAGATCGAGAAGCAGCAGCAAGAGGAGCTGAAGAAACGCCAGCAGGAGCTAAGGGAGTTGATCCAACAACAGAAGGAGGAGGACGAGGCCAGGTTTGAGGTCGAGGCGGCCAGGAATCAATCGCAGCAGCTGGCGAAAGTCGAGGGACAATCACCCTTCCAGTTCGAATACGAAATCCCGAAGGTTACCACGGACGCTGCCCCGGTGATTACGGAGTACTACGATGTTGGCGAGCAGCCAAGGATTCAACAGTCGCAGGTTTGTTCGCATGAAAGAATGGACGATTTAGGGACGCGTGGGGAATCGGGAGAAACGATGGCAACGAGTGTCGACCGCGAGGCGGATTTCAGGTTAAGTGGGCGTTTAGTTTGTTGTTTCGGTGACGAATATTCGGCTGAGGGATGCAGATAAGGGAGAGGAATGTTTTCAGACACATTATTACAGGTAGGGTAAAGATAGAGAAAGAGTTCGTCGATTTTATTACCGACGAGATCCGGTCGCTGCATTTTTTTAAATTATAGTGGTCGAGGAAAACTGAAACATTGTAAGGGGAAACAATAGTTAATCAGTTTTGTTCCGAATCTAATCAAGTATTGATATGAGAATGAGTAAATAATTTCATCTATTATAATAGAATCGTGTTTGTATTAAAAAAATTTGTACGTTTAAGAACTCTCTTGGAACTAAAAATATTTATCTGACTTTTTTGCTTTGCTAATCGTTATATGGACTTGAAATATATTTAATTTATCGATGATTGGTACGAAACAGAAGGTATCGCAGTCTATATTGCCCTTTCATCCGACATCATTATCCGAAACTACTAAAAGCGCGAAAGTACTGCCAGAAGTTTCAGAACCGGTATAAACAACAGACGTTGCGACGTTAATTTGCTCTTCTACGAGTTTGTTCGAAACTCAGGAGGTTTTAAGCAAACGATTACACGTTTACAGTCAACCGTGATAAACGCACAACATTCTAACAATGATAAAACTATCGATATTTTCCATTTATATTTCGCGATTAAAATGCAAATAATAAATAACTCTTATTATCAAATAAATAAGTGATACAGATGTCAAGAAGTTATAAAAAATTTCGTCTTTTCGTCGCCAATACCATAAAATGATGAAAACATGTACACCCACCTCAAGGTTTACACTAGTCTGTAATGTACCCATGAGATGAACAGCACTTTTGCAACACTCGTAGAGTTTAGTATCACTATAATCACACTACTTTTACGGCGGAAATCGACACGTGCTCACGGTTCGGCTGTAATTGTAATACTGACACGCGGAAGTCTAGAGATCGAGAAACCCCCACCCTTGGTATGGCTGATTACGTTCGCGAAATGATATAAGAAATGGCCCGCGGTACTTAGGTAGCAAGCGAGCAAAGATTCCAACAACACGTCCCCTTGACGAAGGGTAAAGCTACGATACTGAGCTGATCGTATCGTAAACAATATTTATTGCGAAGAAATTTTAATTCCGCGTTATGTATACCGTTTTATTATAAACTACACTCTTTATGAACGTATTGGTATGCGAAACTTTTAAACTTATGAATTTATAAGCGTATATAAACATATAAACTTATAAAATGTATAGATTTATAAACATGTATTAACATTATGCACTTACAAATTTATAGATTTATAAACGTACACAAAAATATACACTTATAAACTTATGAATGAAGGATCCAAACCACGGAAAATAACCATTTAACGGAATGTGTAAACGTTTCCGCAGGTATCCCAGCCCGACTACGTAAACTCGGAGAGTCCCATTAACCTGAACCAGCAGTACGAGGACTACCACGTGAAAAATCAACCGGAACAATCGAATTACCGTGAACCTCAGACAGAGCCACGACCGCACAGACCGCACAAGTTACACCGCGATCAATATAGACGAAGGAAGCCAACAACTACGTTGGCATACGAGCCAACGCCAACGGAAGCGCCGGTCGAACTTCCAGAAACATCGTTGCCCGTGACGCTCCACTACGAGGAAGTTCCCATCCAGACGACCCCAACCCCGGAAACACCTACTCAGCCACCAGTGACCACTCAGAAGGCCAGAACGCGACGACCAGGATCTCCGTTGCGACGAAAGCGTCCAACGACCACCACGCCCGAGCCAATCACCATTTCGGTCGGTGGTGACGATTACCTGAAATACGAGCGACCCGAGGAGGTGAACCAGCAGTTGGACACCTCACGAAGAAGGCGTATCAAGCCAACCCAAACCACCTACGACGAGTCTGTCACCGAGAAGAAGGCCAACATTAGGAAACGACCTGGCCACAGGAACAGGGTCAACCCTGGGGAGCCATTCGAGGCAGAGATCGTCACTGAAATCGTCCACACTCCGCTAAACACGTACAGGACACCTACAGAATCGGTTCCAGGGTACAACGAGTACAACCAGTTCGCAACAAATCAACCAAACAGTCAGAACTACGACTACACGTCGCAGAAGCTTGGCTCTGGGGATGAGCAGCGCGAGGACACTACGCAGGTGGTCCCAGGGAACTACTATACAGAAGTAACGAAATCCAAAACCGAGGACGTGAATAACGACAGCTACAATCTCCAACAGAATAGCGGAGTGGTTACTAATATTCCTCTAGAGGACCTCTTCAGCAAGACGGAAGGCAACTACTTCGATAGAACAACAGCTGTGTCTTCGACGAGCTTTAGCACAGGCTCTAGCTCTAGCTCTAGCCCAAGCACCAGTCTCTCTACATCAGCTCCAACGACGACTACCACCTCCTCGACGACTCAGGCCCCTGTCCTGAGCACGTCGACGATCAGGTCCATCAAGATGCGACCCATGAGGTACGGGAACACCACCAGGCCCCGCTTCAGCATCAAGGACTATAAGAGTCGGTTGGATTACAAGAGCAGACTAGCTCAAATATCCACCACAGAAGCTTCAGCAGCACCAGTCCCCCACACGAAGCAGAGAGGATCCAGTTACAAGAGCCAACAGGCTCAACAAGGTGCTGATGGTGTTAGAGAGACCACTGGCAGGTACAAGTACATGTCCAGAGCTAGCTACAGGACAACGTCGCCTGCTCCACTGACTTCTAAAGATCAGGAGTACACAGGGGAAGATACTACATCCTCCACCACGGAGAGGTCCCATCGTTTCGTCCCCAAGCGAAGGCCCGTCAACGGCAACGTTTACAGAAGCAGGATTTCTGGGACCACTAGCAGTCCCAGCAGGTCTCAACAATACGAGAACGATAACCAGTCGAAACCAAGCACTGCCAGACCCGAAAATGTCTTCTCATCCTCGGTGAGACGTCGACCAGTGATGAAAAGCAGGCTAGCAGCGCAAAAGGAAACCTCGACGGCCCCGTACAACGATAGAAAAGAGGCTGAGGCCACGGAAATGGCCGCCGAGGAAACCAGTTTTTACTCAGCCGCCACCACAATGGGGACTACCAGAGTAGCAGCTAACGAGATCCCAGTCGAAAAGGAGGAAGCGGTTTCTACGAATGTTCCAACGAAGCTCAATCCTACGGAAGAGGAGAAGAATGCGGATGAAAGCGAAAGTGGAGCTGGTTTCCACGTGGAAAATGAAAATCCACCTGCGGAACAGGTTGTCACTAGTACTGCCAAAAGCGTGGAAGAGTCCGCGGTGGTGGAAACTAGTACTGCTGACCGACAAGTCGCTGCCACGACGGAGAAAACGACAAACGAAGGCAAACATGAGACAACGACCGCCTTCGACGTCCAATCAGACGAGGAGGAATTATTCGCTAAGGCGTCGCAAAGCGTGGCCGATCTGACCAGCTCCGCTTCTGCGCTCTACGACAAGCCTGGATTGTTCAAAGCGGTCTCCCCCGAGAGCAGAGTCGTCGCCTCGCATTTCAAGTTACCCACCGAGGAGCCTACCTTACCGATCGAGGCATTCTTTCAGGAAATTTCCAAGAAAAGCTAAAGCGCAGGCGATTTAAAGTTCTGTTTGATAGATCCACCTGCAATTTGACTGTTTGGGATTGTTAACACTAGGTTTACAGATCATTTCAACCTATCCAAAATTTTAGAAGGTTTTACAGAAACCGTTTGGGCTTTTTGTCAACCATTTATGGTGACTTTTATTATAAAGTAGTATTTTAGTATAAAGAGATTATCGTATGTCTAAATTAATTTTCGTGTAAACCATTTAATTAGTTTTAGTAAATTGGTTTCACTTAGTAATGCGTCGCTTCATTAATAAAAAATCTGGTAAAAATCTCCGTAAACCTAGTGTTAATTGAAGTGAGCTATAGTTTGTTTTAGTGTTGATGAATTTCTTCTTCAAATTTTTAATCGGGAGATATCGAAGCGTTGGAATGGAATCTGGAAAATTGGCAGGGGGTCTCTTATGCTCGAGAATTTGATTTAATTTTCGAGAGAGCTATCCCTTGTGGCTGTGGATTTTATATTTATAAAACGAATACAGAGTATATTTCATGAAATAAAGTTGCTTAATTAATGGCAACGGGTCGTCTTATAGCACACTTTGGAAAATAATAAGATACGTGCAATGTTCGCTTAAATATTCTCGCAAAATGAATGTATAAAATTATTCTCAATTCTATTCTAGACGTAACGAAATAAATTATGCCATTAATTTATTTAAAACACGCACAATTAGCCGCATGATTGAAATTCGAAACGAAGCGTCCCTTATTTTCTTAATTATATCGAAAAATAATGGACCCTTCGAGATGTTTTGTAAATGTAAATATTTAGAACGTTTATCTTATTCGATTCGAGCCAATGGGTGCTCGACGATGAGTGTTATTTAATGATGTAATTGATGCATTGACATAAGGATCACTCTTATCTACATTCTTCCTAATGTAACAAAGTGGATTTGTTAA
Source organism: Hylaeus volcanicus (assembly GCF_026283585.1). Classification (NCBI taxonomy): domain Eukaryota; kingdom Metazoa; phylum Arthropoda; class Insecta; order Hymenoptera; family Colletidae; genus Hylaeus; species Hylaeus volcanicus. Next base: position 11,702,816 of record NC_071978.1, on the reverse strand, counting down.
TTTTCCTGTGAACTTTGTAAAATTCCTATTTCGAGATATAATTGTATACTTACTTGGGATAATCGTTCACGGAACACAGGAAAAAATAGTCTTTCCTATTATCAGGTAGCACGTATGTTTACCTGAAAGAAGCTAAGTTAAATAAAAATCGTCTCCATAACCTTCATGACCTCCTAATATGTTTATGCATCCTTACGTAAATAGCGAAACAATCGCTAAGGTCGGTACATCGTGTTAATTTATATGAACACTGTAAATATATATAATGTATATGCATTAAATAAATAGACTAGTTAAACTAATTCCTCGCTTTTAATTACTACTTCGATATATCGGACAAGGGAATGCAGTATGTCGGGTAATGCAGATTAAAACACGGTAATTAATATTCCAAGTTGATTTACAATCCATTTAATATCGTTACGATAATTGTTTACATGCGTGTAGCCGCAGGCGAGTAAAATACTAATTTGAAAAGTAACGTTTCCTTTTATAAAGTAGACCCACCGTTTCTCAATTACAAATGTCGTAAAACGCAATTAATATACTCTAAAACTGGCAAAATAGTACTTTACCCGAGACTACGTACGTTTCTAGGGTCGAATGACTTCCATCGTCTCTCTTTCTCACTTACTCTCTCACTTTCTCGCTCTCTCGCACAAATACACGCGCGTGTATATGTATATACGTGTATAGGCCTACGGAATTACTTTGATTGTACCTAATTTAGAATTATGCACAGGCCATACATTACACATTTAATATACTCGTTAACAAGTACTCGTAAACCGTTTCCCATCGTGTACATCGTGTAAAATTCCATGTAATTGACAATTAGTTTAACGTGTTTTTTTGTTGTCAGTCATTCAAGGTACAGTTGTACAGTATACGCTATATTTATATATATATATATATTTATATGTATATATACAGTAACAATTGTTAATCTATCAGACGAAGTAGGCACACGCATACCGAAAGTATTTACATTGCCCACTGGAATCGGAGTGAGCAAGAAGTGGACGTTGCAGCTAAACTCTGTGTATGCACATCGATAAGAATTAATTTGTTATAGTCGAGTTAAGGAAAGAATCGACCTTGTGGTAAAGGAGGGGAAGTTCTATAAATTTATTACAAATATTGTTTGAATTTTCTTCCTTTTGATCAATAGAGGAGGTTGTTCAGTGATAATTTACAAATTTTTAATTTGGGGTTAACGTGGATTGGGGGTAGTGAGAGGTTCAAGACTGTGACGGAGTCAACGAATAAATAGATTACTTTGGTTTCACTACTCGAATCGAATGCTATCGAATTAAAAATTGATTTTATCATAGCATCCACATACGTATGCCCAGAAATTAATTCAATTTCATTTGATCAGATTTCTCCCCTACTCGTTGCACGTTCGAACCCATCACTCGCCCAACAAAGCTTTAAGAAGTTGCCCACCCTCAAAAATAAATAATAGGAGTCTCCCCCAAGAAGATTCTTTCCTTCTCCCAACTATATGAGAGAACAAGGAAACTCAACTAGCATAATCAACGTTTCTACCGCGCATTACCATAAACGTCAGCCATAAAAATGAGAAAACAATTCCCTAGAACGAAGAGACCTGAGTTGTCGTGCGGAACGTGACCCGTTTCCTTATCTTCGATCCTCCTAGGAATCGTTCGGAACTAATTAGCAACGATCACTAATTATACACCTTGGTCTATGAACGTATTGGTCCTTGCACGAAACTACGCGGGGGTAGTTTTAGTTTAGACAACGAAGAGCTCGAAATTCGATGTTCGCCTAAGGGTGAATTGTGTGCATACACTTATCGACGCGCGATACAATCTGCTCGAGAGCCGTTTTCGATAAAAAATATATGCAGTCGCGAGCAACGCGGACGTAAAAGCTCATTACTTATACAATAGCAAAAGTTAGACTATTAGAATTTTCGAAGCTCACTGTTTCAGGTGTTTCTCCCCGCGCTGTAAACAATCGGGAATTCACCGTGCTTATTTCAGCAACGTTGCAAGGAAACTAGGCGAAAAATGAAGGGAACTATTAAAAATAAAAAGTAAAACTATTATTATTATTAGTATTATTTTTAAACAGTGGTAGCTTGGTGACCAAGTGTTAAAGAGGTTAAAGCTGCGAAATCCTAATCGCGTTAGCATTGACAAAGCTTTTGTTTCGTTTTCCTCTTGATGGTTACGTTTTTGGCAACATTTCCAACTGAAATTGAAATTATATAAAAAAATATATACACCTGTAACACCTAATCCTATGATTCTCGGTTACGCTATTACAAATCTCACGACTTATGTACAACAAGAATACAAAAATTGTAGCGTTGTAACAATCAAGACCGTTTAGTTTATTTAGTTTATTTTTTTTTTTTGTTTATTCCAAAACGTACTAGAAAAGGAAGTTTTGCGGGTATACCGTGTGTGTATATAAATACGACGTATGTATACATATAATTCACGGAAATACTTGTCCCCTATATAAACCTTTTAGACAGCGTTGTACGTTAACGTAACTAAAGCCGATAAAAGTTCTGGTAACTACGCTTAACTATGGTTAGTCCTTCGGCTCGAACGTTCGTTTCATTCTCACTGGAACGCCCACGTTTCGCATGGTTGTCACCCGTGGGCTTCGCCATTCGGGCAGCTGACACGAAAAGCGTCGATGGACACGGAACAATTTTAGCTATTTTATTATTCGAACAAAATATGGTACTGGGTCAAGGAGTAAATTCCCTTTCATTTCGAGGAAAGTTGTGACAAAGTACTCCACTTGGATATTTATAAGGGCTTTGGGGTATTTGATAAAATTAGATTCTGGTGTGGATGTTTTTAAATTAAATCGAATTTAGAAGGTGGGATGTAGGAGATGCTGGAGAAATAAATTGGAGGGATGATTGATTTTTCTGGGTGATTGAACTGATGTGGTAAAATAAATTTGAAATGTAGAAGAGATTCGACACAGAAGGTTTTGGGATATTAAGAAAAATTCAATTCTGGTTGTAGTGGATGTGGATGTTTCCAAATTAAATTGAATGTAGAAGTTGAAAAATAATAAAAGGTATATATCTTAATAATGTACTAAATTATAAATAAAATTGAGAAATAAAAACGAACTCACTGCCCCACCGCAATAACTCAACACTCAGCTAACACCAAGTACACGCTAAGCAAACGTTATGACTATAGGAACCAAAAACTTGCTTCGTGCGTGGAACATGGCACTGGTAGCTCAATATCCAATCATAAACGAGCTATGAGAAGATCGTCAGGCCGAAAGATTAACGCGATGTACCACTAACACTTTCAAGCGAGTCCTTCTACTCTACGACCCTTTTTAGAATTTCCATGTGTGGCTTCGACGTTGGTCCACTTTAGTGCGTTATTATCACGTTGTTTGTTTAATTTTTTTTTTTGTTCGTTCGTATGTACAGCAAGAAGCTGCCAAGAGTGCCCCCGAGAGCTACATCCTCGATGCGAGAAAAGTGTCCGCTCTGTCATAAATTGTGTTTCGACGACAGGGACGCTATTAGTCATGCTCGTGTTGACACTGAATCCTGACGGATAGAGGAAATAACCTTTCGCGAAAATTCTGATGGCCAAATCTAAATTCCACCCGGGGGTGCTCTTCTCTCAGGCAGAGATGGGCAAAACTTTAATCGAATACATCAATAAAACCAACGGGTGCAATTTATTCGCAAAATTATTTTTTTGTTTGGAGTACTTCATGCCACGGTTCAAATTTTGCTGTTTTTTCGAAGATTAAGGGATGAATAATTGTTAATCATGTTTTATTTGTTATTTGAAATTTTAACCAAGTTGAATATTTTAGTTTTAACGAACTCAGTACAATTTTCAATTAGATAAAGTAGTATAGTTTTTATTTGGATTAAATAATTCAATCTATTAGTAAGTAAGACGATTTAATTTTTATTTTGCCGATCTCTGCTCTCCATTATACGAACCTGCATACAGAAATCTTAGGCGCAGACAAAACACGGTCGGAAAGATCTCAGGACCCAAAGATGGGCAAAACTTTATTCCCAATAATCGACGACGAGTAAAAGCACCCCACAGTAATTCGCGATGTTTATTCGACTCAACAATTGAATCTGTATTCGTCGTAATTAGACTGCGGATTTGATGCAATAATATGGGAAACATACGTAAAATATACATAATGTATGCTGAATATATTCTACAATTATTATAATGATATCGTTTTATTTTATTTTGCATAAGTGCGCATACCTTTAGGTTAACGTTTAGCATGCGTCTATTACATTAGTTTATATCATAAATGCATAAAATCTGCAGTCTAGTTGTAATAGACGCATCGACAAATGAAGTGTCTCGTTCTACGATACAAACCCTAATATTTATTCTACTTTATTTCTTATTCAAAATTCGCGTATAGACTGCCCATCTCTGGTTCTGTAGGAGAGGTATCGAATCCAGAGGCAGTTCACTTAGGCCTTCTATCATGTCGAATTTTGTCAAAGGCTGCAGAACTTGAAAATAAAAAATAAGATTCTCAAGAATTATGTGATAGGACTGTAAATAATAATAATAATAACTGAGTCCTACTGACTGAAATATGAATTCAGCCAATCTTGTAACCATTTTCACTGCAATTCCACGTGATACATTGGTTGTAAGAAAAAGCGACGACTACAAAACTCTAGAAACTGTTAATTTCATATTTTTACATTGGTACTGAACAGTCCCGCAGGCTGACAAAATTTGCTGTCCTACCAAAAAGCATCGAGTGAGCAGCCCCTGATCGAATCGAAGCATAGTATCGTCGAGTTCGCGAGTTGCGCGCGATAACACAAGGAAAAATCGGAAATCGCAGTAAATTTCGTTGATTTCGCTCGTTAGTTTCGCTTTCCCGGATCGTCGTCGTGCCTCCCAGCGCCGTCATATGTCCAAAGTACATTAATTATTCCTAGCTATATGCTCGCCGGGTTTCCTGCTGTCTGCGGGTAGTCTGCCTCGTTAACGTGCGATACTTTATTCAGGTTTCGCGAATTTATTTAGGAGACGCGTAGGAATGATCGTGAGCGTCCATCGTTGAATCGAATTAATTTATACCCAAACGATTCTCCCTCGACTGCCGCCTCCCCATAAATTGGTGAAAATTACGCGCACGGATGCGCTCTACGATTGAATATAAAACGGGCATTAAAAGCGAAAGTAATAAAGATCTGCAATAAAAGTGGCGGGGGAGGATGCGAGTATGTGGTATCGAATGACGAAATAGTTTCATGCTTGTGAAACTCGATAAAGTTGGTATAAATGGTAGATTGATGGGTAGTAATTACATTGTTGGGTGACATTAAGCTTTGGTTAATTTCGTGATGATTAATTGGGCTTGTTTGCTCTGCCATTAATGAGAATTTACGATTCTAATAATTATATTGATTAATATTCGGGGCATAAATTTAAATATGTATTTGCATTTTAAAATTTCCGACCTATGTCTGCGTGAAAATAATATTTTAAAAGTGATGGTAAATACAAAAGATTGAAAGTGTGTCAAGTCTTTTGCTTGAACTTCATTCTACAAAGATAAAGCGAGGTTTGACTGATCGATAAAATATTAATTGGAAATATACAAAGAACGAAAAAAAAATCGCCAGTGGATAAGAAGAGTCAAAGAATGTCTCTACTTCAATGTTTCTTGCTTCTAATCTTTTGGACAGAGTAAGGAAGAGCTTGTTCCTTCAACTAAATATTTAATCTCTAATACAATCTCACATTTTCCTTCATTCTCATTAATCTTCTTCACGAAAACGACATTTCATCTCCTCTCCTCTCTTTCTTCTATTCTGAAGTTTTGTTGATTACAATTTTGAAGAATAAGACCAAGAAATGTAAAATATTGAACCACACGTTCCCATTAATTTTTAATTAATTTTAATTAATTTTTAATTAATTTTAATTAATTTTCATAAATATATTCACAGTTTCATATTTCACCAAATGTAATAATATGTACTTAAATTTATGCTTGCGTTGAGCTGCATTATATGCCCTGATCAGATTTTTTTATGTCCAGTACAACGGTGCTCCCACGAAACCAGGATAAACTTCGTTTCCGTTTTCTTCCGTCGTGTCTCAAATCAGCTCCACTTTGTCCTATGAAAACTTAACGCGAACTCCTAATGCCCAACCAGAAAGATTCCCTGCAGGAATTAGAAGTTACGTGCTGTACTTCTCGCAGAGACCGAAGTACCCTGACGTTGAGTTTCCGCTCTTTTCTATTTACTACGTCTCCCTCAGGGCTAACGTCCTCTGGTTCTCGTATGAGAGGAAAGGAGACTGCGGTGCAGGAAGAAAAAGAGATCAATCCTGGCTTAAGGGGAATGTGCCGCCAGTGCGCCAAGTGTGGACATTGCTGAGCAATTTCTTCTTTAATTAACCATCTTCGATTTTGATGAAACTTGGAATGCGAAAAAAAAAATATTTATTTCTTTATAGATGTGGTATATTATACCCACGTTAATTTGTTATATTCTTTCTGAGGAGGACTAAGACAAAATGGTTGAAACGTTAAAAATGCATGGAATGACCTTACTAGAATTCGTTCATATTCAACAAAATCTTTTCCTATTTCCATTACTTTTAGACATGTTAATGTAAATCTCTTATGAGCTCCTAGAGCATGAATATTTAAACGAAGTTGTAATAAAGTATTAAACTTTGTTCTTTCACCCTGCTCGTGTTTGTATTTTATTTCTGTGTAATATGAAAAATGAAGTCGTTAAATAAAAACTAAAATAAATATTTAGTCAGAAAGATAAGGAATGAATAATATTTTTCATTGCTCTTCTTTTATGTCAAATTTCATCAAAATCGAATATTGTCAATTAAATATTATTCCTTGTTACGCACAGGCCTCAGGAAGGCTCATTGAAATGTCTGACCTAGTACGTCTCATATTCCTTCGAAAACTAATCTGTTTCTCTCCCAACATTAATACTGATTCAGTACTATACAGAACTGAGAAGTTGGCTAGTTAATTTGATTGGTAGCACTACGATCCCACACATAATATTTAAAAAAATGAACTGCCTTGAAGATCGAGGCTCAAAGCTACATCCCTTTAAACTATCCTCGCTCATACGTTTCATGTATCCAACAAAATCGACCAATAGAATTCTACTAATCCCCAAAGCAATTGCCAATTAGGTCTGCTCTGTGATCCGCAGGAATTCGAAGATGAACAACTATTTAGGGCAGGGTGATCTCCACGGTGCACGATATCGAACGAAAGGGAGCAGTTTCGCTGCATTATTGGAACAAGAATTCTAGAACAACGTCTATTTGCATATTCAACGCATTAGACTCGGAGTGTTCGCAATTAAACTGTCTATACAGGCAGCCGCGTTACAAATATTGTTCCTTTCATCCTGCGAGCGAAATGAAACGTGCACGTCGATATTGTTTATGCGCAGACTTCAAACATTCTCTCTTGAAATTATTTTCGCTCTTACAATTCTACAGCTTGATTACAAAATTGGCACTGAAATTATGATCTGTCATTTGTTCTGATTAAAATTACAGATAAGCACTCTGACGATTCATTTATTGGAGCTAGTGTGAAGTAACTTAATTTATTATTTCGTAATGAAAAATGAAAATCTCTCGAGAAAGGAAGAAGCAAAAATTAGATTTTCTTTTAAACATTCTTCCCATTAATTTACATACACATGTCCTCCAAAAAGTACAACTTTTATTTGTTACATCTTCTGTACTTGTAACAGTCTTTTGTTATTTAATCATTCCTTTTCAATATTCAATTTGCCCCTTAAAAAGAATATTTATCAACAATATTGACTCATTTCTATTTTTTTTCTAAATCAACCTGGACTTTGTTGAACGAGTATGACTCACGACAGACTGTGCCCAGAGTCATAGCTGAACGTCGCCATGAAACGTCAGAAGAATCCCACTGGAGTGGCCTGCTTAGTCAACATTATCTGCTCGAGAAGATGACCAAGCTCCCTTCCAAAATTGCGATCGGATTTCACGGCGACAGTAGAACGAACTCGGTGAAAAGCATCTTCTGCCAACCACTAGTGGAAGGGAACTTCGGGACAAAGCAATGAGTTATGTGGAAACCCCGCCCAAAACCTCGGAATTTCCGCCCAAGACCACGGTAACCAATCATTTCTTACCCTGGGAACCATTTATTTGAATCTCATGGCAATGGCTATTTCGAAACTGTGGTTCCTGCCGACTAAAATCAACTAACATGGAAGCATTGATTATGTCACTAATTCTAAACTAACTGAATTTTCTATCATCTTTCTCAGAATTTTATGTGAGCAGTGGATGATGAATGAGAGAAGTAAGTGAGTGGTTCAATTGAAGCCATGAATCTTAAATCTGTACAAGTCTAGCTATATTTAAAAAAATTATTTATGAACCCATAAGTTTGTACCTGAGTATGAGAAACTATCGGAAGAAAAGTGAAACAATTGATCAATTGAATATCGTACCTAAAATAAAAGTTACTCTACGCAATCAGTTCCATTAGCTTCATCGAAGTAGAAGGAACCCACTAGGTCATTTTACTTATTAGGAGCATTATTGCGGAAACACGGAAATGTCACCCGGGTTTCGCATGGTTACACTAATTGTGGGAATCTAGGAACGTCGAGACGCGGAGGATGGTGACAGTGGATCCTATTATTACAGCGGTTTCTAAAATTAACGTCACGATTGTTGACGTGGCAATGCAACCTCGCGATAACGTACTTGGAAAATGACTGTGGTTACGAGTCTGAATTAAGTGGAAAATTACGATACCCTATGGGTGAGTTAGGGACCTGTGAAAAGTAGGAGGCTCACAAAAATACAATAGAAAGAATGTGGTACCGTAACTCTAATTATCTTATCTAATGGAAAATGGAAAAAACAAAAATTTGTTTTTTGAATGATTATCAATTTTAGATATACAGAAGCTTCATTAAAGAGTTCTATCAAAATGTTGAAATAGTGAAAAGCAACAAGAAATTCATTTAGTTATTCTACTATCATTTTTACGTATAGTTATCAAAAAGACAGAGTTTGACGTTTACTCTACATATTTTCAAGTTGTTAGTCGAGTTTATATACAGTGAGTCGGGAAAGTATTCGAACACTTGTAGTATTCGTACCACTTTGTGATGTGACAAATTGTGATATATTGTGATGTAAAATAGCATAATGTGGTGTGGTGTGATATTGGGAAAAGTAATATGCTGTGATGTGATGCGGTGTTAGACAAATTAATATTCTACGTTGTGATGTATTATATTGTGATGTATTGTGATGTGGCATAATGCGATATAATTTAGTATAGCGTCATGCGATGCGATGATATGTAAAGGAAATTAATATGCTACGTTGTGATGCAATACATTATGATATATTGTGACGCGATACTGCAAGATCTAATCTACTGCAATGTGATGCACAGTATTTTATTAACTAGAATTCGAACACTTTCCCAACCTTCGTACTTTTACCATTACACGTCACAATACAACGGATTGATCGTGTTTGTGCAAAGTTCGATGTCTTCGTTCGCGTACAAGGAATTCATGGTTTGCACACCAGACTGTGCCCACGATGATACAATTTAAGTTTCAACGTTTCTCGCCTCAGCCATTCTAGAAAATGCATTTGCAAAAATTTCACTCTCGAGACCCGAGGGAAGATGAATTATTTTTATCGGAAACGTACGAGTCCGCCTACAATTTAATCGGCGTAAACGAAAAACGCCCACCCGCGATTCGACGCGGAAAAAAGCTCCTCGCGGTACAGCGAAATTCGTTGTGCACTCACGGCCGTAACTCTAAGTTTCAATCACGATTATGGGAAGGAAACGCTGCCGGCAATAAAACCGATAATACCATCCGTAAAGGATGCAGGAAAAAATTTTACACGTCCGTTATGAATAATAGGCAGCCAAGGCAAAAATCTTGATTTATTAGGGGAAGCCATTCCACGATTTTACTCCGAAGGGGATTGAATTAATATTTCCAGCAGATGCTTTCTCTAGATGTGGAGAAAGCTTGCAACGTTTGGTGCTCAAGGAAAATAAATTTCTGGAGAGATTGTCCGATAGATTGTTCTCTGAATTTATGGAAACGATTGCGATTCGAATGGTGGATTTTTACTCGGAATTTTTTTAGGGATCTTTTTGTAAAAATCAGGGAATAATTAAACTTGCGATGGTCGATTAAATCGTCCTCGTCATTCCCGTTTTTCTTCGTGTGTCGGCAGATAAATCTAAGCCCTAAAAATGTAAGAAGCTTGAGGGAGCTTTTTCATGGAGTGTTTCTTCCCCCTGCAGACGCGACGATTAATTCGAAATTAAAGCAGTCGATTGATACTGAATTGTACAAACCCGTACACGTGTATGGAATTTTCTGTTCAGAATGGTTGAAGGAGAATTTTGCTAAGGGAACATAATATTAATTATGAAGTGAAAATAGTATGAAATATTTACTGGCTACTTGAATGGATCATTTAATTATAATTAGACTGCATTTGTGCATTTATGGCAAGTGAAAATGTAAAAAATTGAGGATGTGCATACATGCAAAAATATATAAAGCATCAATAATAAAATACATGTTACATTGTTTGGAAAATAAGACATACTTTCGTTTATATCTCAAGTATTAATAACATAAGAAAAGATATGAATTTGCATAAACATACGCAGTCTATTTATAATAAATGGTTTGATCGAAGCCAGGGATGTTTGAAAGAAGCAAAAATAATAATAAAGAGGGCTTTCTCTGTTATCTAAGTGATATCGATGTTCTCCCATGAAACCTCGGAGCGAAAAAAGTTAATATTTTTGCATGACTTTGGACTAACCATTTCAAACCAGCCATGCCAAGTTAAACTGCGCTTTGCAAGCGAATTTCGAAGGGGTTCGGAAAACCGTCAAAACTAGACACGTGTCTGGACTGCGAAAACCTTCATAAACCCTTCTTGAATATTCTGCGGGTATCTGATTGAATAAAATAAAGGCACAGGGAAAGAAACGGAGTCCTTTGGGTTGAATAAAAGGAACTTTACTTCCTTGTAAGGCAAATTTTTAATGTTTCCCTGATTAAGATCCTTGTAAAGTAAGGGTTGAAAGTTTAATTCAAGATTGACTGCAGGAAATTCTAGATCGGAGAGTAAAATTATGCTTGTTGAAGAAATTAACCAGGTTTTACAGAAATGGGAAACTCTGTTCAAATATTCTTTCCCTGATGTTTGTTATTTTATTTATTCAGGCCCTATGTTAACGGAGACCTTTAATTAATTATAAAATAACAAAAGATTTACTCAAACGTCAGATTCACTACATACTCATTTCCAAGATTTGATTTAAAAAACAGTTAATTAAACTATTAAATGTTCGTCTGCGTTAAATTTGTAATCAAAATAAAAAGCAATCGAATTTGATGTTTTTTTTCGAATCTAATGGCCATGAATATCCACGATGGCGATAATTTGCCACAATCGCGCTCCACCATTAACGAGCAGGAAAAGTTCAGATTCTAACTGCGGAACTCTGTAAATCCGATCGATCGAGGCTTCATGGTATACACTATTATGTACAGGGTGACGCAGGTGCATGAATTTGTCACGATTAATTCGCTGTTACGGGCGTAATGGAAACTGGGAGTATCCCATCGCCGTACCCCGATCGAAGATCGAGTCTCGAATGCATGGCGACGACGTACGATTGATTATCAAGAGGCGTTTTCATTGTATAAAGTGTTATTGTATTATAAAACTTACAAAATTACAAACAAGCTGCGATTCTTTACACCTGCTCGGCTACGATGCGCGTGATGATCAAGCATCGTTAAATGACGATAGAACGGCTGCTGGTTTGGGTTAATCGACGTGTCCGCCTCGAACAAGTGTTACGATTTCGTTTGACTTGCCCACCGATGCGCAAAAGTTTTCAAACTGTTCAATCGAAACTCTGACAGAGGGGAATGCCTAAAATGAATTTCAGGAGTCCAAGTACGATGAAAACAAAAATATCAGAGCATACAAAGTTGTAAGTTAAAGTTTCATTTTCTAATCCTTCAGGTTCTTAGTTTAATGTTTCCAATCTTGGTATTAATGGAAATTAAATATTAATACCGAGATGAGATACATCATTGCTGAATTTGAAGTTTTGAAATTACTGTGCCTCCTAGTTAGATAAAGCAAAGAGCCACAAAGAAAGCACTAAACAGTGTAGCTTTCTAACCATTTCCTTCCTTTCCATAACTAATTGTACGACTAATAAATATATTATCAACATTGTTGAGCCTGAAGTACTTACAATTTCCTAACATCATCATTTTTAACTTATTGTAATTAGTTCCCCAGCAACTGTTCGTAAACTTTTGCGCATTGCTATGTGCATGCGTTGAAGTACAAAGTGTGACAGTGGGTTGTGACTACTCCTGAGGCGCCGCAATTGTGCATAATGCAGATTTACCGTGGATTCCCGGTCCACGAGGCAACATGTTGCGACGTACACTCAAACAGAGCGAGAAGATGGTCTTCCCGGTGACCATGAGGAATTCATGAATATTTCTGTCGTTCTTGGAAAGTTACGGCACAATGCACTCGTGTCTGAAACCTTGGAACTTTGTTTCTTCCGAGGAAGACTTCCGGAAGTTTCAAGTTTCGAAGGACGTTTGCTCAAAAATCGTTCGCGTTTTAAGGCGTTTCAAAATTAAAAATCACCGCGAATCTAACAAAAAATCGAGCCTCCATGCAGTTGTACAGATAATTGTTTGACATTGGAATCCCCTGACACCTTCAGAAGCTTTCTCTACATATAAAATTGTGTGGAACAGTATTTTTCAAACTGAGGATGAAGTAAGTTTCATCGAGAAAGTATCCAAACGACCAATACATAATTTTGTTTTGGTTTGTTTCGAGAACTAAAATAAAATTCCAATAAGGGACGAAAACAAAAATATAATCTTGATCTAGAAAACTTTAAAAACATACTACAGAAACAATTATTTAAGTCTGTCTAAGGGGCCCTGCCGAATGTGTTCCTTCATTGGATTAGTATAGGGGAAGTAGGAGTTCGAGAAACACTAATCCAAATCCTAAAGTCCACATTGGCAAGTAATACACCTAATTCTCAATTTACACGGTACTCAAGTAGTACTATGGCCCGAGTTAAGGTGTGAGTTTAACGCGGTACGTTAAGATATATTTTCATTGATAAAAGTTATGGGTTTCGTATACCGCAAGCCTGAAAGCGTAAGTGGAAGAGCGATTCCAACATTCGCTATTAAAACAGAACGTAAAGGAGTTCATCAAAGTAATTCTCCACGCTTTTCACTTTTCAACCAACGAAAGACGTGTTGGAAATTAATATTTGTTTCAATTACAATATTCGTTTCGATCAATGTTTTTAAATAATGACACTCGACATAATTTCACCTAGATCATTTTCTCTTGTGAATATATTATTCAGGGTTCTGTTATTTTCTGTGTTGCAATTATAATTCAATCATCGATATGTAGTCATATTTTAGAACAATTTTACTTCATATAAATATGCAAAATTTGGAATGGTACTTCGATACTAGTTTAAATAAGTTAATTTAACGTTCCTCGGGCGTTGTGTATTTTCTATTATCATGTGATACCTATTTAATCATTTTTAACGTACCAAAAGAAATTGCTGAACTAACTTTAGTATCAGGAAACCCGTTAGAAATGAAATAAAAAGAGAAGACAAACATCGATAACCGATTTCAATGGAGCAATCCCATGTACGTCTTCCGTAATTGAATTAGGAAAGAAAACCGAGATCAAAGAAGATTGAGGAAATTAGTAGAGGTAGTATCATGGGAGGCTATTAGCTCAGAGGAGAAAAATTGTTTCTCCATCCACGAGAGCATACAGAATCAAATTTCCTTCTCGTCAATTTTGTGCGATTTATCAGAACGACGATAAAAATTTGTACAGGTATGTACAAAATTAAATATGAACTGGATAAATTAAATTTTTGCTTTCATACTTCGGTCGTTCATGAAATATCCAATTATCGCGAATGATGCATATAACCACCGCACATAACCCACTGCATATAAAGTGCAAAAATACCCGTTTTTATATTGGAACGTGTCTAGAGCACAATCGAAACATCAGTTTTCAACACGCGGAATCGTTTCAATTCTAAACACACTACGTAGAAGGAAGATTCAATTAATTCACTTGCACTACTTTTATGGCCACCTATATATAGTGTCCCAATTATTTACAAACGATACAAAGCAAACCCAAACGAAACTCACGTTGATTTGTTAATAAAATCCAAATTATTCTGCACCTGAAGTTTCCCCTTAAACCTTGGAATAATATTTAAAAAATATTAATAACAAACCATCACAACTCACTGTCACCTCGCGTACCACGCACCGGACTCCACGTCTCGTGTTCTCTCGCCGTAAGACAGAATAAAAACGTTCCCGATGATGTGTCTTTAAAAAATCGTTTACTTCTTGTACACCTCATTTCGTACAATTTCGTGGGTCGTGGGTGGGGCAAACATAAGTTGGAATTCGATCCTTCGCGTCCGTGGAACCTTCGCGTTTAGTGTTTCATCCGGTAACGTCAGAACAGTGCTGCGTTCCATAAATTCCTAGCTGGTGATCAAGACAGAGGGTGGAATCGCGCGCGTTCTCTGTGTCCCGTTTGCTAGGTAGTACTACGACACGGTGTCCTGCTAGTTCCAGCACGATGGATCCCGTTTACCTCGATACAACAGTTTACACGTCTCGTTTACGTCGATATAGTAACTCGAAACCACGTCGTCGAGCCGCTTTGACTTTCTACATCGACGTTGTAACCCCGTCGCGAAATAGAGTTTACACGGCGTCTAAGCTCGGTAATTATACCATGAATGTTATAACCTCGGGTGTAAACTGAATCGTATAAACGCTGTTTCAACCGTTTGCACGTGTTTTTAAAATCGTTTCGCCGTTTAACGACTTTTCGATGATAGGTACATTTTATGAACTCGATATAAACTTCGTCTTGTAAACGTGGACGTCTGTTTACGTCGATTTTGGTAACTCTGAGCATCTTCAGTCGAACGACTTCTAGATGCTAGGTCCGTTTTATAAATTCGATATAAACTTTACTTTATATGTAATAGACATATGCATAGACGCCTGTTTACATCGATTTTGGGATCTCCATCCAACGATTTTGAGATGCTAGATCCATCTTATAAATTTGGTATAAACTGCACCGTGTAAACATGAGATCATACTTTGATCTCCGAATCGATAATATAACATCGCCGCACCAGTTTACATGCCTTTTATGCATCGATAGAGTAACTCTAAGCCCTTTCACCGAACAATTACGAATTACCATATCGAGTTACGTCCCGTAATATTTACACGACACTTAC